>NW_024412394.1:17678223-17868118 GCF_014898765.1 Herpailurus yagouaroundi | reverse complement strand
GTGGTCTAGTTTCAACCTTCTGCATGTTGCTGTCCAGTTCTCCCAGCACCATTTGTTAAAGAGACTGTCTTTTTTCCATTGGATGTTCTTTCCTGCTTTGTCAAAGATGAGTTGGCCATACGTTTGTGGGTCTAGTTCTGGGCTTTCTATTCTATTCCATTGGTCTATGTGTCTGTGTTTGTGCCAATACCATGCTGTCTTGATGATGACAGCTTTGTAGTAGAGGCTAAAGTCTGGGATTGTGATGCCTCCTGCTTTGGTCTTCTTCTTCAAAATTACTTTGGCTATTCGGGGCCTTTTGTGGTTCCATATGAATTTTAGGATTGCTTGTTCTAGTTTCGAGAAGAATGCTGGTGCAATTTTGATTGGGATTGCATTGAATGTGTAGATAGCTTTGGGTAGTATTGACATTTTGACAATATTTATTCTTCCAATCCATGAGCAGGGAATGTCTTTCCATTTCTTTAAATCTTCTTCAATTACCTTCATAAGCTTTCTATAGTTTTCAGCATACAGATCCTTTACATCTTTGGTTAGATTTATTCCTAGGTATTTTATGCTTCTTGGTGCAATTGTGAATGGGATCAGTTTCCTTATTTGTCTTTCTGTTGCTTCATTGTTAGTGTATAAGAATGCTACTGATTTCTGTACATTGATTTTGTATCCTGCAACTTTGCTGAATTCATGTATCAGTTCTAGCAGACTTTTGGTGGAGTCTGTCGGATTTTCCATGTATAATATCATGTCATCTGCAAAAAGCGAAAGCTTGACTTCATCTTTGCCAATTTGGATGCCTTTGATTTCCTTTTGTTGTCTGATTGCTGATGCTAGAACTTCCAGCACTATGTTAAACAACAGCGGTGAGAGTGGGCATCCCTGTCGTGTTCCTGATCTCAGGGAAAAAGCTCTCAGTTTTTCCCCGTTGAGGATGATGTTAGCTGTGGGCTTTTCATAAATGGCTTTTATGATCTTTAAGTATGTTCCTTCTCTCCCGACTTTCTCAAGGGTTTTTATTAAGAAAGGGTGCTGGATTTTGTCAAAGGCCTTTTCTGCATCGATTGACAGGATCATATGGTTTTTCTCTTTTTTTTTGTTAATGTGATGTATCACGTTGATTGATTTGCAAATGTTGAACCAGCCCTGCATCCCAGGAATGAATCCCACTTGATCATGGTGAATAATTCTTTTTATATGCCGTTGAATTCGATTTGCTAGTATCTTATTGAGAATTTTGGCATCCATATTCATCAGGGATATTGGCCTGTAGTTCTCTTTTTTTACTGGGTCTCTGTCTGGTTTAGGAATCAAAGTAATACTGGCTTCATAGAATGAGTCTGGAAGTTTTCCTTCCCTTTCTATTTCTTGGAATAGCTTGAGAAGGATAGGTATTATCTCTGCTTTAAACGTCTGGTAGAACTCCCCTGGGAAGCCATCTGGTCCTGGACTCTTATTTGTTGGGAGATTTTTGATAACCGATTCAATTTCTTCGCTGGTTATGGGTCTGTTCAAGGTTTCTATTTCCTCCTGATTGAGTTTTGGAAGAGTGTGGGTGTTCAGGAATTTGTCCATTTCTTCCAGGTTGTCCAATTTGTTGGCATATAATTTTTCATAGTATTCCCTGATAATTGTTTGTATCTCTGAGGGATTGGTTGTAATAATTCCATCTTCATTCATGATTTTATCTATTTGGGTCATCTCCCTTTTCTTTTTGAGAAGCCTGGCTAGAGGTTTGTCAATTTTGTTTATTTTTTCAAAAAACCAACTCTTGGTTTCGTTGATCTGCTCTACAGTTTTTTTAGATTCTATATTGTTTATTTCTGCTCTGATCTTTATTATTTCTCTTCTTCTGCTGGGTTTAGGCTGCCTTTGCTGTTCTGCTTCTATTTCCTTTAGGTGTGCTGTTAGATTTTGTATTTGGGATTTTTCTTGTTTCTTGAGATAGGCCTGGATTGCAATGTATTTTCCTCTCAGGACTGCCTTCGCTGCGTCCCAAAGCGTTTGGATTGTTGTATTTTCATTTTTGTTTGTTTCCATATATTTTTTAATTTCTTCTCGAATTGCCTGGTTGACCCACTCATTCGTTAGTAGGGTGTTCTTTAACCTCCATGCTTTTGGAGGTTTTCCAGACTTTTTTCTGTGGTTGATTTCAAGCTTCATAGCATTGTGGTCTGAAAGTATGCATGGTATGATTTCAATTCTTGTAAACTTATGAAGGGCTGTTTTGTGACCCAGTATGTGATCTATCTTGGAAAATGTTCCATGTGCACTCGAGAAGAAAGTATATTCTGTTGCTTTGGGATGCAGAGTTCTAAATATATCTGTCAAGTCCATCTGATCCAATGTCTCATTCAGGGCCCTTGTTTCTTTATTGACCGTGTGTCTAGATGATCTATCCATTTCTGTAAGTGGGGTGTTAAAGTCCCCTGCAATTACCACATTCTTATCAATAAGGTTGCTTATGTTTATGAGTAATTGTTTTATATATTTGGGCGCTCCGGTATTCGGCGCATAGACATTTATAATTGTTAGCTCTTCCTGATGGATAGACCCTGTCACTATTATATAATGTCCTTCTTCATCTCTTGTTACCGCCTTTAATTTAAAGTCTAGTTTGTCTGATATAAGTATGGCTACTCCAGCTTTCTTTTGGCTTCCAGTAGCATGATAAATAGTTCTCCATCCCCTCACTCTCAATCTAAAGGTGTCCTCAGGTCTAAAATGAGTCTCTTGTAGACAGAAAATAGATGGGGCCTGTTTTTTTATCCATTCTGATACCCTCTGTCTTTTGGTTGGTGCATTTAATCCATTTACATTCAGTGTTATTATAGAAAGATATGGGTTTAGAGTCATTGTGATGTCTGTATGTTTTATGCTTGTAGTGATGTCTCTGGTACTTTGTCTCACAGGGTCCCCCTTAGGATCTCTTGTAGGGCTGGTTTAGTGGTGACAAATTCCTTCAGTTTTTGCTTGTTTGGGAAGACCTTTATCTCTCCTTCTATTCTAAATGACAGACTTGCTGGATAAAGGATTCTCGGCTGCATATTTTTTCTGTCTAGCACCCTGAAAATCTCGTGCCAATTCTTTCTGGCCTGCCAAGTTTCAAAAGAGAGATCAGTCACGAGTCTTATAGGTCTCCCTTTATATGTGAGGGCACGTTTACCCCTTGCTGCTTTCAGAATTTTCTCTTTATCCTTGTATTTTGCCAGTTTCACTATGATATGTCGTGAAGAAGATCGATTCAAGTGACGTCTGAAGGGAGTTCTCTGTGCCTCTTGGATTTCAATGCCTTTTCCCTTCCCCAGTTCAGGGAAGTTCTCAGCTATTATTTCTTCAAGTACCCCTTCAGCACCTTTCCCTCTCTCTTCCTCCTCTGGGATACCAATTATGCATAGATTATTTCTTTTTAGTGTATCACTTAGTTCTCTAATTTTCCCCTCATACTCCTGGATTTTTTTATCTCTCTTTTCCTCAGCTTCCTCTTTTTCCATAACTTTATCTTCTAGTTCACCTATTCTCTCCTCTGCCTCTTCAATCCGAGCCGTGGTGGTTTCCATTCTGTTATGCATTTCGTTTAAAGCGATTTTCAGTTCCTCGTGACTGTTCCTTAGTCCCTTGATCTCTGTAGCAAGAGATTCTCTGCTGTCAGCTATACTGTTTTCAAGCCCAGCGATTAATTTTATGACTATTATTCTAAATTCACTTTCTGTTATATTATTTAAATCCTTTTTGATCAGCTCATTAGCTGTTGTTATTTCCTGGAGATTCTTCTGAGGGGAATTCTTCCGCTTGGTCATTTTGGATAGTCCCTGGTGTGGTGAGGACCTGCAGGGCACTTCCCGGGTGCTGTGGTGTATAACTGGAGTTGGTGGGCGGAGCCGCAGTCAGACCTGATGTCTGCCCCCAGCCCACCGCTGGGGCCACAGTCAGACTGGTGCGTGCCTTCTCTTCCCCTCTCCTAGGGGCGGGATTCACTGTGGGGTGGGGTGGCCTGTCTGGGCTACTTGCACACTGCCAGGCTTGTGATGCTGGGGATCTGGCGTCTTAGCTGGGGTGGGTAGGCAAGGTGCACAGGGGCAGGAGGGGCAGGCTTAGCTTGCTTCTCCTTAGGTGATCCACTTCAGGAGGGGCCCTGTGGCAGCAGGAGGGAGTCAGATCCGCTGCCGGAGGTTTGGCTCCGCAGAAGCGCAGAGTTGGGTGTTTGCGCGGAGCGAGCAAGTTCCCTGGCAGGAACTGGTTCTCTTTGGGATTTTGGCTGGGGGATGGGCGGGGGAGATGGTGCTGGCGAGCGCCTTTGTTCCCCACCAAACTGAGCTCTGTCGTCCGGGGGCTCAGCAGCTCTCCTTCCCTTTGTCCTCCAGCCTTCCCGCTTTCTGAGCAGAGCTGTTAACTTATGACCTCCCAGCCGCTAAGTCGCGCTTGCTGTCGGAACACAGTCCGTCAGGCCTCTCCGCTTGCTGCAAGCCAGACTCGGGGGCTCTGCTTGGCCGGCGAGCCGCCCCTCCGCCCCGGCTCCCTCCCGCCAGTCCGTGGAGCGCGCTCCACCTCGCCGCCCTTCCTACCCTCTTCCGTGGGCCTCTCTTCTGCTCTTGGCTCCGGCGACTCCGTTCTGCTAATCCTCTGGCGGTTTTCTGGGTTATTTAGGCAGGTGTAGGTGGAATCTAAGTGATCAGCAGGACGCGCGGTGAGCCCAGCGTCCTCCTACGCCGCCATCTTCCAAGAAAAAAAAAATCCATAATTTAATTTTAGAATGAAAATCTTTGAGTTTCATGAATTTGACACAGTACAGCTATAACTTGTACAGGGCTGTGAAGAATAATGTCTTTTCTTTGAGCAGATACCTATGAATTACGGTTTTTATGATGATGATAATGATGATAATAATAGCAAATATAATTTGAGTGCTTGATGTGTGACCTGCACTGTGCTACATGTTCTATGTGGATTTTCTCAATTGATTCTCACAACTACTTTATAAGTGGATCTTGTTATTGTCCTTCTTTTTATGGGTGAGGAATCTGAGACATAAAGAGGTTGAGTAACTTGCCCAAGTTCATCCAGCTAGCAACAAGAAATTCGATTCCAGAGCTCTCCTCATAGTGTCATTAAAAAGACAAATTTACCAGCCCTGCTTGTTCTGATTCATCCAAATCAGATTATACATTATACAGGGTTTATACTTCCCTGCTTATTGTTCATATTGTCTCCTTCACTTGGGATTAAAAAGGAAAAAACACCCAACTATTTATTGAGTACATAGCATATGTCAGATGCTCAAAGAATTCAATCTTACCACATCACCATTAGGTACATACACATGAAAAAACTGGAGAAACTTCCCAAAGAGGTATCTGATGTAATGAGCCTTTAGCAAAAGCATGTTCTTTACATCTGGCAGCAAATGTAGTTGTAATTCAAGTTAACACTTCTTTCCAATTCAGTTTAGGCAACATTTATGGAACACTCACTGTGTTCAAGGCTCTGTACCAGGTGCTCCTGATCCGGGGATCCAAAGGCAAATCAGATACAGCCATGACCTCAAACCACTAGGGATTTAGCTGAATCAATAAAACACAGGGGCACCTGGGTGGCTCAGTCAGTTAAGTGTCCGACTCTTGGTTTTGATTCAGGTCATGATCTCAGAGTTTCTTGAAATCAAACCCCGCTGTGGGCTCCGTGCTGACAGTGCGGAGCCTGCTTATGATTCTCTCTCACCCTCTCTCTGCCCTTCCCCTGCCTGCTTGCACACTTTCAAAATAAATAAACTTAAAAAAACCCCAACAGAATACATAATAATACAACAATAGCTGGAGTTAGCAATAGAAGTGTTTTGAATCAAAGTGTTTTGAATCAAAGTGTCTCAGGTAAATGGAAGAGAGGTGGCTTCATGGAGGAAGAGGACCTTAAAAAATGGAGTAAGAATCTGAAGGTCAGGAGACACAAAGGCATATTAGGGAGTTAGTAACGTTTTAGGATATAGAGGATGGGCTGTTGACTAGGATAAATCTAGGTTCACATGTGGATTTTAACATTGACCAATTGTGTGACCTTGGACAAGTTTTAAACTTCTCTGACATTCATCTATAAAATGAGGGCTGTAATTAATATGTATGTCATAATGTTACAAAGATTAAATGAGGTAACAGTACACATGACCACTGCATAGAGTATTGGCAGTAATGGAATTAGAGATGAAAGCTGTGATTTTTAATGTATCAGGTGCTCTTTTCCTTCATTTTTCCATCTGACTGCCCCTCTTGGCCCCTGGTATTAGCGACACTTTGTATTTGCTTTCCAATGGCTTATTATTTAATTTTCACAACATCCTTGGGAGCTAAATAGGTAATAACTATTATTACAGTAAAAACCCATTTTTACATAATACGATTTTAATGGAACTGCTGATTTTACAAAATGAAAGTGACTGGTAAAGAAGATTTAAGTGATACTTTTGAACCTCTAATATAATTTTATGGTGTTTTGTGTATTTTAATTCATTAATAAAGGAAACGTGTAGAACATTCCCATCATTATTCAAATAGAATAGCATAATTTTTCAATAAAATTCTTAGGGTAAATTGCCTATTTCCATTTTCTGGAAAATCAATTTTATGGAATGACCTCAGACCCATCCTATTCCATAAAAATAGGACTTTACTGTACTAATAAAAGATATCACTATCTTAAGTATGGTACCATTTTCCTCCAAGGCGTTCTGTCTTTATAGACATTGGATTTTGAAAGAGCCGTAAATTCTTCTTGGTGGTATTATATGGAGTAAGCTAAGGTAATCGTGAAGAATTTGTTTTGCATTATAGTTTATGATAACTTTGCTTCACACAAACAAGTATATCTGATTGTCTTTGCCCCCTAAATATTGAGAAAATTGGTATAAATGCATTCTAGACATCTTATAGAGTGGAAACAAGTTCTATCTAACATATTATACAAATCACACTTTTGCAAGCATAGCTGGTCAATGGGTGAAATAATCCTGCTAACCTGTACTCCACGTTTTGTCCTGAAAGGACCTGAGAGGATTTGTGTAAGATGCTTCCAGTGCTTTCTTTGAAGGAATTTCAGCCATGACAGGATGATACCCTTTTCACACAGAGTAGGCTTAATGAAAGGAGAATGTGTTTTAATTCCAAATGATAGGATTCTGTTTTGAACGGTACAGATATGATATCATATAGCCTCCAGCATAGAATGCATATGTGTGTGTGTGTGTGTGTGTGTGTGTGTGTGTGTGTTAGAATTCACAGTGTTCCTTTTTTTCTGTATTACTTTGAACTGTTCTTATTTGAAGAAATGAATGGGATAATACTGTTTTTCTTTTATAATAGGTCTTCTGTTTGTTCTGATTTTCAATACTTGGGTATTTTAAATGGCAGAGAAGCTCCTCAAAGCCATGTGATGTTGAAAGGTGGCAATATTTAATGCATTTCTTTTTATTTTTATTTATTTATTTATTTATTTATTCATTCATTTATTTATTTATTTTTATTTATTTTTGGGACAGAGAGAGACAGAGCATGAACGGGGGAGGGGCAGAGAGAGAGGGAGACACAGAATCGGAAACAGGCTCCAGGCTCCGAGCCATCAGCCCAGAGCCTGACGCAGGGCTCGAACTCACGGACCGCGAGATCGTGACCTGGCTGAAGTCGGTCGCTTAACCGACTGCACCACCCAGGCGCCCCAATGCATTTCTTTTTAAATGATGACACATTAAACTTGGTGATATGAGGTAAAATGATCATAAATCATCAAGTAATTTTGGGGGGAGAATTTCTACAAAATGCTGTAATCATAGCATTATTAGCTTGATTTACCTTTTTCTTATATGAGATTATAACTAATTTAGAATAAGATACATGTAACTGAGATTTAAGTCTGCAAAACCAATTAGAAATCAGATTTTATAAATATTGTGTTATATCCCTGTAGCCTGAATAGTTTTCAATATTCTGGCGTTGTCCCATTTGGGTGAGACCAGAGTCTTGCAAACCATTACCTCATTTATTCTGGACTACCAGCAAGTTGAAAAGGCAAGAAATTTAAGCCTACATTACTGGGATCCATTCTATGATGAAATCTATTACTATTTAACAAACCACCTAGACACTTAATAGCTTAAACCTCACATTTTATTTTGCTGACAATTTTGTGGGAAAGCCTGAGGTATTCTTGTTTTGAATCTTCCAGGCATTGTAGCCAGATGGTGGCTGGGATATAGTGATCTAAAAGCTCAACTTGGCTGCATGGTTTAAGATGACTCATTCACATGGCTGACAGTTGGTGTTGGTTTTGGCTGGGGGCTCAGCCAGGGTAGTCAGCTAAGAGGCCTCAGTTTCTTTCCATGTGGGTTTCTCTGTGGAGCCTCTTGGCCTTCCTCACAGCATGGCAGCTGGATTCCAAGAAAGGGCAGGCTAAGAGGGAGTTCTCTAAGATTGAGCAGTCCAAGAGACCTGGGTGGAAGTTGCATGCCTTCTGAGCCAACCTTAACAGTCTCCGAATATCATGACCACCATATTCACTTGGTCAGGTGAGGCACTAAAGGCAGCCCAGATACAAGGGAGGAGAATTAAGCTCCACCTTTCAATGGGAGGACAAGCAAAGAATGTGCAGCTGTCTTTAATCTACCACTGTGTATGTATTTATGTGTGTGTGTGTGCATGCATGTAATTAAGAGCAGATGTACTTGACTTAATTCAAAAGGTTTGAGTGTTAGGGTCTGCTAAATTTGTACTGTTTTTCCTCTCTTGGCAGAATTTATTTAGATTCTGTTGGCTTACCTGAATGAGAAATTGAAGAACACCAGGAGTCCAGAGTGGTCAAAAGATTTTAGTTTTTTTTTTTTTTTTTAGAATCTATTATGCTTGGTGGTCTTGTACTGCCCTTTGCTGCCTGATAGTAGGATTCTTCAACCCTCCAAACATAATTGTGGGCCCCTGATCTGAGATTACTTACTTTGAGGTGGGGTCAAACGACAGTGTTCGGCTGCAGCACACATCCAAATCTTTACATGCATGACCAGAAGTCTCTCCTTGGGAGAGAAGAGTGTGCTGGGGTGAGGGGGAAGAGCAGATAACAAATACTTTGAACATTTTATTTCTCTCGGGGCAGAAATTAAAAGTGTGCAGGGACAGCAGCCAAAATTTTCTTTTACCTTATTTAGAATATGAATGGGGAAGCTATTTGTTAAGATTTTACGGGAAAGAAGAGAGGAATATGATTTTTTAAGAGATACTTTTGACACAAATACTTTAATCAGTATTATTGTCAAATAAAAACAAATAAAAAGAAAATCTAAAACCAAAGATCAAAGGATCTTTAGATACTGTATAAATCTCCTTCCTTTTAGGCAGTTCCTTGGCAGAGAATATAGACCGTGAACATTGCTTAATGGTAAAGGGTGTTAAGGCCACATTCTTCCCACAAGAAGGAAAACTGAAAATCTCAGGCTTTGTGGTAGAAAAGTTTCCATAGACCTTCCCAAAGAGTTTTGAAGTATTGAATGTAAACTCACTTTTCATATGTCTGTTAATTTAAGAATATATATAGAAGCTCACTACTGAAAGCAATCTAGGTGTAAAATCCTTTTGCAGTATGGATTTCTTTGATGAACTCAGTGATTATCTAGGAATTTGTTTTATTTTGGGTTGTCTTTATATGGGTTTTCTTGCATTAAGTAAATATAAATATACATATATGGAAAAATACAGAGACATAGAATTGTTGAAGCTGGTAGGGAATTTAGTGGCTATCTAATCCAACTAAAATGAGCTAAGGTAATGCAAGTGTTTTAGAAATCGTAAAATGCAGTGAAATGCATTATTATTGCCCAGACTTTTATGATGGTTTGTACCAAGGATAAGAACAGAATTTCAGCCTCCTTGTTTTCAACCTAGTGTTGCCAATTGCCTCCCGAAATTTATAAGAAGGAATACTGTTTCTTTTTTGTCGTTGTTGTTTTAGACTTATTTCCTTCAAATAAGATTATATCTACAAGACACACTTGGAACTTAGGAAGTTCCTTCTAGTTTCAATGACCACGATTCAAATGGCTTCTTACAAATTAATAGTAATAGTACCCTAACTACTGACCAGAGTCTGTGACAGAGTGCCCTTGTTAGGAGTGGACAATTCCAAACAGGAGTTGGAATTTAAAATATACATATGTTTTTATAGCTATATATGTTTTCTCCATAAAAATTAAATTCAGTTAAATTAATAGCAGAGCAGATATTTTTACTTCCTATAAGCAATAAAAGGAACATTACTTTAAAAATATATTAAAATAGGTTGATAGCCTTTCCCTCATCTCACTTTGTCAATTTCTGCTTGACTCAATCATGGTGTTTGTTTCTGGGCTAATTAGAACTCACTTAGAATCTTCTCTTGGGATCCAAAGTCATATAGGCCCTGACACTCTTTATGGCTTGCTAACTTGATGGAACTAATTAGAGTTCTACTTTAATTGAGTGATTTTCAAACCCTTTTCTGTCATTACTCACCTGAGAAACATTGTCATAGCTCATTAGTATTAGTATCATAGTAGTTTTCTTGGAGGGGACATGTTTCCTCAGGGTTTTCAGGTCATAATTTGGGTGAGGGGGCAGGGTGGTGTTGGCGAGTGTGAAGTATGTAGGAGACCCAGTGCTCATTGTGGTACTTACCCCCACTTGGAGAATAGCTGCTTTTATTCATTTATACCCTTCTGGGCACCCTGTGTTCCAGCGTCAGAGGAACATAACAGGTATGCCTAGAAAACACCTCTGGTGCTTTTCCTTCAGTTGCAATGGTGTGATTTCTTTGCTACTATAACAACTTCTTTCTTCTACATATCCCCTGCATACTTCCTGCATAGTTTAAAACTACTTTTTAAAGGGACAATGCATTATTTTCTCCAGGACTTTTATGTGTACTTTGACCTTAGCAATATAAGCTATCAGCTTTGTTGTAGTCATAAATGCATTGGTGGTTGCTATGGAGCCGTGCTGCTATGGTAGAAAGCAGAACTGGCAGGTCTTGGCCTTTTATTAATTGTGAATGGTAAAGAAGATGGAAAAGAGTACTCAATTTTGTACATGGGTTAAAGGCTAGGGATGCCACTGGTAGAGATAGAGGATGCAGGGGGAGAAATAGAGGTAACAGGGAAGGTAATAAATTCCCTTAGACATATACTAAATGTCATGTTTAGATGCCTGAATGGTAACTAATGGAAATGTGGACCAGAAGTTTGGGAGGGAAGCTAGTTGGGAATCTGGATTTAGATTTGGTAATCCTCAGAATCATTGACTGAGGAGGCTTTGGGGATTGAACTGGGGAGAGCCAACAGGAAGCCATCACACATAGCTCTATAGAGCAGGTAGGAGACAATTCTAATTTAAGGTGGAAATTCTAATTTAAATGGCAAGAAGTGAAACCAGAGAAGGAGCAATCATGAAACTAGGAAGTTAGGTAGGACAACAGAAGGCAAGAAAAGAGCAACAGGAAGATGGTGGAGGTGGTGCCAAGGAGGACGAGGAGGGCAATTTAGAAATTGCCCGAGGATAAACTACATACTCCCTGGAAGCTGCTGTATGTCAAAATCTGCTGCAAAAAGCAGCAAAAGCTGCTGCAAAATCTAATGGTCTTACAGTCTCACACATCTACATTGGATCTTTATGGAAACCCTTGTAGCGATCACTGTCTATAAGGATCCCCATATCTTTGTTAAAATTAAAAGCAATTACTCACAGATGAGAGCAGCACTTCGAGGGTGACAACCAGGTTGTCTCTGGTCACTCTCTGGTTAGAATACTAAGTTTTCTAAATTCATAGGCTCCTATGATAGGTTAATTCCAACAGTATTGGCCAAGTTGTACAGCTCAATCAGTTTGGGAAGATAGAATAGGCTATAATCTCTAAGATATCACTCATTTCCTAAAGAGGTACAGTATTAACAAAACTATAGAACAGGACAAGAAATAATTTTTAAAAATATTTAGAGGACTGTGTGTAATACTTACAATAGGTTTCATTCTGGAGGTAATAATTGAAGGTCATACTTAATACCTGCAAAAGCAGGCCATCAGAGCACTTCAAGTTCCTTTCCACTTTGGAATACTGAATGCAGCATCCAAAGATTTTGATATTTATTTTAGTGTGTTGATATTAGGAATTAATTTCTTTAAAGTCATTAGTAAACAGAGTGACCAACTACTTTGGTTTACCTAGGACTTTCAGTGATGAGATCTAGACAGTCTATGGAAAACTAGGACGAGTTGGTCACCGCACTAAGAAATCCCTTTTAAAGTTCCTACCAACCTCGTGTTCTATGATCTGCATTGTTACAAATTTGTTGAGAATGAATGAATTTTTTCTTGCTTTAAATGCATAAACTTATATTTTACCTAGTTTTATTCCCTCAGGAAATTTGTCTCGTGGAATTAATATTCTTTGAAGAGACACAGGTATTTCTTACAAGAGAAGGAGACCTGAGTGATTGCATATGCATTTTGCCCTCCCGTTTGGGGTTGGGAAAGTGCAGTCAAGTAAGGAACAGCTGTCTATGGGGCCCTTAATGTAGAGCAGGGCTTTTTTCGTTTGCTCTAATTGAATTACATCTTTTACTTTTTACTTCATGGTCTGTTTTTCCATGCAGATATTCTTGGAATGTAGAATTAAATAATTTATGATTTCCCAATTATTGGTTTAGGTATAGTTGCCATTTCTTGAGTTGATTATACTTTCTTGAGGTTGCTTTTGGAGTCTCCTTTTATGCTGAGCTTTAAAGATAAGAAGTCTGTCTAGTGACAAGGTGATTAACGGCATAGCCCAGCCAGCAGGGGTGGGAATAGCATAGGTAGCTTTCTGTCAACTCCTGAGTCACCACGCTTTTACACAACCCAGGAGTTCTTAACTTTTCATGTGCCCTAGGTCTGGTTGGTAGTCTGGTGAAGCCTAGATCCATTCTGCTAATAATCTTTTTCCTTATTTTTTTTAAAAAAAATTTAAATGTTTGTTTATTTGAGAGAGAGAGAGAGGCAGAAACAGAGACAGAGTACAAGCAGGGGGGAGCAGAGAGAGGGAAACACAGAATCTAAAGCAGGCTCCAGGCTCTGAGCTGTCTACAAAGAGCCTGACGTGAGGCTTGAACTTACAAGCCATGAGATCATGACCTGAGCTGACGTCAGACGCTTAACTGACTGAGCCACCCAGGCACCCCTCCTAATAATATTTTTCATATGTAAAATAAAATAGTACTATAAAAGAAACCAGTGACAATAATATAGCTATCAAAATATGAAAAATAAAATTTGTGATATATATGCTTCTTAATTAGAGCATTAAATGATAATATCTAGCACTGGTTCTAATTACTATCATAATTTAAATGTTACTGTAGTTCTCCTTCAAAAAGTGCTGCCATATAGTCCTTGTTGATAAGTGTATGCTATTCCTCTGCTGGAAAGGTGGGGGCTCACTCCTCTCCCTTTGAATCTGAGCTGGCTTTAGTGAGTTGCTTGGCTGATAGAATGTAGAAGTGATGTTCTGGGACTTCTAGGAGTAGATCACAAGAACCCTCATATAAGAAGACCTTTTTGCCTGAATGTCTTACTTTCAGAACACCCCTCGGGCTATGGGACTTCCAAAACATGTGGAGAGGTCAAGTTTTTCATGCTGATTGCTGGCCCCAGATAAGCACCATCTCATAGGCAACACCAATTTCTAGCCATGTCAATGATGTATCTTGGACATCCAGACCCATTGAGCCCAATAATAGGGTCTTGCTGACAACTTTGAAGTTTTTTTTTTTTCCTTTATCTGGAAGCATATTAAAAATCTCCAAATTTATCCTTAGGTCAGTATTACTCAGGATTTCTTACGGATTAAATAATACTCCCTTAGAAGGAGCATTTTTTTGTTTTGTCCATTAGGATTCCACATGGGCCATGGAGGAGTTAATGGCCTGCGTGCTATCCAAGAGAGCAAAAAGTAACAACAAAACTTCTCCTGAAAGTGAACATTGATGTTCTTTCCCAAAAGTGAATTACGCTTATTCCATCATGCCATTTGCACAGTGTGCCTGGTATTCAAGCAGAGTTCAGGAATCATGACTATATTGAACAAATACTTATTGGGTACATGATTTATTATGTTCCAGGCCTTTTGCCTTATGTTGAGGATAAAATGGTGAGCAAAACAGTTCTAATACCAACCTGGAATTACTGCCTAGTATGAGAGAGAGAAATGTAATCACATATACAAGTATAAAGTGATAAAGTTAGCAACTGTGCTATAGGAAACATTCAGGGGGTTATGAAACCATATACCATGAGGGCCTGGACTAGAAAGGAAGTGAATCCAACTAGGTGAGTCCATATTGTAATGCTAAAAACAATGATTTGTATATTAACTATTACTAATAATAAATTTATCCAGAATTTATCAAATTGTTTCCTATGAACCTGGCTCTTTTATAAGTATCACATGGAAGAAAGATAATGAAGTCAAGTAAGTTTGGAAAATTTTGGACTAAACCAGAAAAATAACTTCTTTGACTCCGGTCTTTTCAAAGCTTTTATGTAGTAATATTGATTGTGTAATTTCTAGAGGGGGGATACAGTATGTGCTGTTTTTCAAAGATGTTTCACCATGTAATCCTTTTATTCACAGAGCAGCTTATGATGCCAGAGTTTTACGGAAACACTGAGTACAAGTAATCTGACACAATCTAATCCTTGCAGGCACTCTATGGGGCTAGGTATTCACTTGTATTAGGTAAGGTCTTCTTTGAATAACAAAGATCTGAGAAATAGAAGTTTATGTCTCCTTAGTAAAAGGAGTGTGTTCCACAGTGTCAGGGGCTTCGATTCCATTTATCTTATTGCTTCACCATGTGTTATTCCCATTCCCAAAGTTACTCTGTGGTCCAGGATGGTTACTGGAGCTCCAGCCACTGCAGCCACATTCTAGACAGCAAGAAGTAAAAAATGATTCTTCCTATAAGTCACACATGACACCTCTTCATACATCTTATTGGCCAAAACTTAGTCGAATGACCATAACTAGTTGTAAAGGAGACTTGGAAATGTAATCTTTTGACTAGGTGACAATATATTGAGCTATAAATAGGAGTTCTTGTTACTGAGGAGAGGGAAAACACTAGGAGGGAGCAAATGATCTCTGCGACAGTTATCTCTCATTTTATCGCTGAGAAAAATGGGCCCCAAAAGGGATGCCCAAGAAAGCTCACAGATGGCACAGATTCAAATCCAAGTTTCCAGATTCTTTGAGTGTCTCTAGTTCATTACACTATCCCTATTTACTCATTTGGGAGGGATCAGAATAAAGCCTTTGAAAGGATGTGATATCAAGAGATCTAAACAGATAACACCACTGTCAAATTTACTTTATGGGAAAGGTAGGAATATATGTTAGAGGTATATCCCCATATTTGGAGATGAGTAGCACCTGATGAACAAAATCTGTAAGTGGGGTGTGACTGCTTTTTGCTATGGTTGCATTATTGAGACCGGTATTCTGTTAGCCAGGCTGCTGTGCACTCCAGGGCCTGCTCTGTATCAAATGGCTTGTCCTCGCTTTTCTTCATTTGTAACGTCAGTGATGCTTTGCCAGCCCTGGATCCTGTCTGAAGCCATCTGTTTGCCGCTCTTTATTTACATGATAACATCACCTGATGGCAATTTAGTGTCTGGATAAAAACCTTGCTCTTAAGTAGATTGAGCTGGGTTTTTGCCTGGTTTAGTGACAGTGGGCCAATCCTACTGACTGCATTTCTCAGGCAGTGGTAGTGTGTGGGGAAATGATGTCTAACAAGCCCCCATGGAGGGTCGCACAAAGGTGGTGAACTTATTGCACTGTGTCAGGACTGGCTGGGCTGTTCTGCAGGCATCACCCTGCTGTCTTGTAGCACATTGTTGGTACCAATGGGATCTTCTTATCTTTGTGCTCCCAGTGTCCAGGATAGCCCAGATCAGGGTAGATGCTCTTTTCATCTTTGTTAAATGAGTAAGTGGGTGAGTGAGTGAGCTAGTGAATGAATGAATGGTGAATTGGACAGAATCGTGATTCAATCCCAGCCCCTTTCCTCCATCATACTGATGGTATGATTGCTGGATCTGAGATGGATCAGCAGGTACAATAATTTGTTGACATAGTGAGTCCGAAAGCCTTGGGTGGCTGCCCTTGGGGATACGGCTCCAGTTCTGAATCAGACTGTGGACACTGACAAGCCAGACCCCTCTCTCTTCTTTTCAGCCCATCACAGGGAGGGGCTAAAGTATGGAAATGCTTTCTTCTTGAGAGATCCAGGGAATGAGTGTCTAGAGCAGAGTTTCCTTTCACAGGTGCAGTTATTTATAATCTGATCTTCACAACGGTGGCAGTTTTTCTTACTAAAACCATGTGGAAAAAGGAAGTGGCCAGGATTCTATGAGTAGGATTCAAGATGAGCAATGCTACCTCTGGAAAGGAAATACAGACATGTTCCTCTGATGTAGCGTGGGTCTCAGAGTGCTGACTCCTAGACCCTCCTGAGGGGCAACTGGAAAATTAGCCCCTAGAAATATGGATCTGTCTCTGAGATTCTAGAATTCTGGCAATATGAGAGCAGAAGCTATCCTGGTAGACCCACGACTCCCTCTCACTCCTCGAGTGAAATATCCTGCCTTTACCCCTCTGACTTCACCCAGTTGCTTTCCTTGTGCTGTAAAGGGGATTGAGAACTTGCTTCATAGTTTGTGCTATCCCTCAAGCCTCATAATGACCCCAGGGAGCTGAGAGAGGGGTGTCAGCTTATGATCTATTGCCTCAGTGTCTTATCAGCTGCACAGTGATTAGCTTGACTGGAGAATTTAGTTGATTTGCTTTCATGAATGACATATTGACATCTGTCTACATGCATATATATGAGTGCAGGGGAGGCGGGTCTAGGCATTTGTTAGCTGTCTAATGCTGTGGCTTCCAAAATGGGGCATGACAGATAATAACATTGAAAAGCAGATAGAAAATACTAAATCCTTTATTTTAATTTATTTTTTATCCTATACTTTGAAACTATTACCTTTGTATATGTTATGTTATGTAGATAACATGCATTACATTAGTATTGTGATACGTGTATATAATTTATCAATTTATTTTTAAGTTTATCAGTAAGTAAATATTGAGAATATATGATTAAAATTATACTCATCTAGAGAAGGAGGGTTTGGCATTTATTTGAATTTTAATACCATAGTAGTGTTTAATAACTGTGTTAAGATTTCCCTTTAAAAGCGCTTGTTAGTAAAATATGTGTGTTAGTAAAATATGTGTTAGTAAAATATGTGATGGTACGTGTTATTCTAATGTATATGATTTCACAGAAACTTTTGTTTTATTTATTTTTTTAAAGTTTATTTTGAGAGAGAGAGAGAGCAGAGAGGGAGAGAGAGTAGGGGAGGGGAAGAGAGAGGGAGAGAGAGAATCCCAAGCAGTCTCCACACTGTCAGCACAGAGCTGGATGCGGGACTTGAACCCACAACCTGTGAGATCATGACCTGAGACTAACTTGGATGCTCAACCGACTGAGCGACCAAGGGCCCCTTACAGAAGCTTTCAAAATTAAGTGATAAAATATAAAATTAGAAATTTGACCTCAAGAAGCTATTTTATTTTGAACATAACATTTATGGAAATCAGGAAAACCAAACTGGTCAAAAGCAGCAAGTTTTAATTTTCCTAAGGCCTTGGTGTCTTGTATTGATATTGTATATTATTTCAGGAGCGTCTCAATACTTTCAAGGTAAATCTCAGGCTCAGTTGTTTGGTCTACTGAGCCCTCTAGGATCGTACCTCATCGCCCACTACTTCCCTGTGTGCCTCGTGGCCCAGTCACACCCATCTGCTTGCTGTTCTTGGATGGAATCAACTTCTGCTCCTTTCCTGTCATGTATACCCGCCTCTCCCCGCCTCTCCCCTGGTTCTGCTCCCCTTCTCCACTGTTAACACTCTCTTGCAGTCATGCCTTTAACACTGAACTTAGTGTCATCTCTTTCAGAAAGTATTTCTAGATCCCATTTGATTTAATTCTCCTTCCTTGTGTTCTTATAATATCTTGGGCATATGTCTTTTTTTAAAATTTTTAAAAGTTTATTTATTTTGAGAGAGACAGAGACGGTGCATGTGGGGGAGGGGTAGAGAGAAAGAGGGAGAGAGAGAATCCCAAGCAGGCTTCCTGCTGCTAGCGCAGAGGCTGACACGAGGCTTGAATTCTCAAAAGCGCTCACACCTGAGCCGAAACCAAGAGTCAGTCCTTTAACCGACCAAGCCACCCAGGCACTCCACCTTGTGCATATTTCTATCACATGCCTGTATTCTGCAATTACCATTTACTTTTATGTCACCTCGAGGACAGAGGCCACACCCTTTTTATACCACAGGATTTCGCATGTAGCAGATACAGGTGAATTTGAGAGTGATTAGCTGAAAGAGTGAGAGGGACTCCCAGTCAGTCCCTGCTAAAGTATTTCTAGGGACTTGAGAAGCTGAAGGGAGGACTCTATCATGCTAAGAGTCCTGTCACACAAGGGATGGCTAGGGGGTGGTGGGTCCCTGAGAACCTTAGCAACTGATCACAATGGGGAAGCCCTGGTGGTCTGCCATCAAACCCAATCTGGGAACCATTCAACACCAGCATTTATTTAGAACCCTTGAGCCAGGATCTTGCTCTTTGTGAGATGAGCTTCCCACAGGTAAGAAGATACTCTATGCTAGAGAGAACGGGCTCATTCCTTCTCTTAATGGAGTTCTCTGAACTCTAGTATTCCCAGTAGGTGCCTCCCATTTCCCTTCTCCCCTGGTGAGCTGGTGGCCTTTCATTCAAGCTACTTCTCTACACAGCTTGCCTCCTCCCTCCTTCCCCGCACCTTCCACCTGAACAGTTGATGGGCCTCCTGCGGATCAGCACCTGAGGAACCCAGGGGCCTGGTGTGGCTTGCCAATCAGGAGTTTAGAGCACTTTGGGGATTTACTGCCTTCCCAGCCTGCAGGCCTCCCGTGGCTCAGCATCTAGGCAGTTGACACACCTCCTGCGGTTTTAGCTAGCTAGCAGCTTGAGGATCTTCTGTTTGCTGTGAAATAGTCTCAGAGGTTACCTTTTCTCATTTGCATAGTGTGCATGCACCTGTTTTTGTTTGTTTTCTTTTCTGGTGCAAGTATAAAAGGAAGAGTGAAAATGAGAAAACACACTGGTGCCTGCTTAGAGCCATGACACTGACTACTGCAAAAGGACCCAAGTTTTGCTACTTTCCAAAAGTTAAGGTCTAAATCATAGTACCTGTGAGGAAATCGTTTGTAATAACTGAGGGTATAGGAGAGGTGTGGTAAGTCTTTTACACTCCCAGTGTCTGCACCCGGTGTGTATTTTATGACGTTTTATGGGTCTGAATGAATTACAGTGGCTTCTAACATTGCTTCCTTAAATTACCTTACTTATTTGGAAGTACCACTTGAAGGGAGGCAGAGCAAGCCAGCTTGGCAGGTCAAGTTCAAAGGGAAGGAAATCGTTAAAGGATTTTAAACTGCTGAGAAGGGCTTTTCCATTTTTTTCTGGGAAAGCAGCAGTTTGCATGGAAATCACAGCTTTTATACATGAAGTCCAGTTATGAGTCTATTCCCCAAAGCTGTGGGAGAAATGGGGATATTCTTCCCTCCAAGGGAAAAGAACTAGGACCAAAGGTGCACATATTTTCACGCCAAAGTTTTTCAGTGACAAAAAGAAAGGAAAGATGGGTTGGTATTAAGAGAATAGATTTCACTGGTAGCAGCTGTGCTGTGCCGGGCTGAGTCCAAGCCTCACTCTGGGAGGAAAATTTCCACCACGATTTTTACAAATTTTACTACTTTAGTGTCTTCTCTTTTCCCATATAATTCCACTGTCTCCCATCACAGGCCAATCCAAATCACATCACATTGATAAGGGCCATGCCAGATTGTCAGTGCCAAGGGCTGAACATGCCTTTCAAGATCTCAGCTTATTTGAATAACAGTGGTCAGAGAAGCTGGGTTAAAACCAGAAGACCATAAACAATTATCAGCAAGAAATGATGTAGAAAATAGCACAGGTATTCCAATTTAATTTTCTGAGCCAAAATAGGGAATAAATTATGTAAATATAAGGTTACAGAAAGATATATCACATTGAGGATATTCAGATTCAGGATATTCAGATGGAAACTGACATACAATAAAGTGCTCTGTTCTTTAATATTTTGGAAAGCTATACATCATATAAGTAAATACACACATTAGAAAGAATAATATAACCCAAATTGAGAATAGCAGGTATCTAAGAGGTGCCAACAAGAGGTTAATAGGTTCTTTGATATTTTGCTTTGCATATCTTTATATTATTTTATTTATTTTTAAAAATTTTAAATGTTTTTATTTATTTTTGACACAGAGAGAGAGAGACAGACAGAGTATGAGTGGATGAGGGGCAGAGAGAGAGGGAAACACAGAATCTGAAGCAGGCTCCAGGCTTTGAGCTGTCAGCACAGAGCCCGATGTGGGGCTTGAACTCGCGGACTGCGAGATCATGACTTGAGCCGAAATCGGACACTTAACAGACTGCGCCACCAGGCACCCCAGCATATCTTTATATTATTTTAGACAAGGAAGATTTTTTCATGTATTATTTAAACTTTTTAAGAAAGAATAAAGTTATAGAAGCCTAAACTAATTGTAAGCATGTCCAATAGTATTATGAAATTGGGTGTATAAAACAAGAAAAGAAAGCATTAATCCTTTATTTGGTTGTAAAACGACATGAAGGAAAGTTGGGATAGAGCAGCAGGAATAAGACAGATCTAGATTTAAATCCTGACACAGACTTTACTGGCCGTGTAATCTAGGGAATGTTACTCTAAGGCCAGGGCTTTCAAAAGCATGGTTCATGGACACCTTGCTTTATTACTAATTTTAGAGCTCATTCAAAATGCAGATCAGTAGTGTTTTAAAACCATCTCCATTGATTCTCATGAGTGCTCAGGTTCAAGAACATCTGCTCTCAGTCTTGGCTTCTCTGTGTGTAAGGTGTGTGCCAATGTCACAGCATCGTTATGAAGCTTCGGTGATATAAACATTAATGCAGTGCCTGGCATGTTAAAAAAACTGGATTTGTATTATTATCTTCATATTTTAATGAGCATATTATTACCAGTAATACCACTGTTAATACCATACTGTAATTACTGCTACTATTGTTAGATGTCAATGTCACAGCATCTTTATGAAGCTTTTGTGGTATAGAATAAATATTAATGCAATGCCTGGCACATTAAAAAAACATGATTCAACTCATATTATTATCTTATTATTTTAATGGGCACATTATTACTAGTGATACTATTAATGCCATTCTGTGATTACTGCTACTCTTATTAAATTACTGCTACAGATCTTTCTTCTCCATGATAAGCATTTAAGATGAGTTCACTTTGTAGCCCTCATAATCACTTTATGAGGCACTATTACTATCCTTCTTTATCAGCCAAGAAACTGAGACTTAAAGACCATGAAGTTCATTGGTAGAGGGACAAAATTTGGACCCAGAGGTCTGACTCTGGAGCTCTTACATGGCATGGTAAAGATTCCTTCATTTTGGCATGAAACTGTGTTCTAAGTATTCATAGGTGGCTTTTTAAAAAAGTTAACAATATATCTTGGAGATTCTATCATATCAGTAGAGAAAGCTATCACATCCTTTTGATATGAGTGCATAATATTCCAGAGTAGGAATGTGACATGATTTATTGAATCATGTGTTTATCTTACTGATAAACACTTAAGATTTTTTTCATCAGTTTTTTGCTTTTACAAAAAATACAGCAGCAGAAAATACTTATCCTTTATTGTATAATCGGAAGAATTTATTCATGCTAGTTGATTCCCAAAGTTGAATCCATACCCTACCTATATCTGAAATCATTAGGATGCTTCTTAAAAAATGCAAAACATACCTTAAGGAGACATATAATAACCATATTATAAATTCTTTTAGAGCCCAGAAAAAAAAGATAGAAACCCTCCCAATTCATTCTCAAGACTATATAATTCTAAAACTGGACAAACAGCACAATGAAAGAAAACTAGATTGTCTAATCTAATGGACATTGATGTGAAATCTTAGCAAATCAAATGTGCCCATGCTTTAGAATACTCATAAATGATTAAATAGAGTTTAATCTTAGGAATGCAAGGATAGTCCTACTTCAGGAAAATTCTATTAACATAATTCATTAGGGCAAGATTAGAACTTTCTCTCTTCCTTCCCCAAGAAAACACTTTTTTTTTTTTATAATAATGAGGCATAATTTTCACTATATGGAGAATCAGAGAATGGTAAGAGCTTAACTCTCCTTCTCTCTCCCTTATCAAGTACAATACCAGTCTCTGTCTACAGTTCTGTTTCTCTGAGTATGGGTTTCTTAAATATGCAAATTGCCCAAGGGTCCAGAGCCAACAGGGTTTGGGCGGTTAATGATGGAGTTGTTGTTTATTGTAGGGAGCTAAGTATGAGTGAGCAGAGAAAACTTTTCCAGGGTAGTGGGGCAGAGAGAAGGATATGATAAGGGCTGAAGAAGGAACAGACAAATCAAAAACAGAAATTGTGGTTATCTAGTTACAAGTCTCTCAGCATATTTGGAACACAGAGAGAAAAATTTCTCCAAGTTATTTCATATGAGATTTAAAGCAAATAAATATAAAATCTAAGCATCTCTTTTAAGCAAGATTTTTGAAGATGCTCCATATTCTTTTTATTTTTTTTGTAATATGTAGGCTCCCTTTGAATGTGGCACAGAGCTATTTGTAGTCTTGGCTAAAGAGAAAAGCTAATAATCAAAGTGTGTTAAATTTATGTGCTTCCTACATGAAGGAAAAATTATTGCATGGTGGTATCAAGAGGATTTTGTAGGAGCATCAAGACTTTTGCCAAAGGCTGATCAGTGTATAAAAGAGAAAGCATTTAACCAATTTCAATAACTGGTAAATAATAAAAATAACTAGGTTATAAATAGAAGGAATTTCCCTTAGCTTGATATAAAATATTTACAAGAAATCCACAGGAAGCATTATAAATAACCATGAAAGATTAACTGCATCTAATTAGAGTCAGGAGCAAAACATGAATGCCTACCATCATTACTATTACTGGAAGTGCATGACAATGCAATAGAATAAGAAAAAATATAAAGGGAATAACAATTAGAAGGAGGAAAAATTATTGGTAAACCCACATCATTTTTTTTTCTAGAAAAATACGAGAATCTAGATCTAGAATCTAGAATCTAGAAAAATACAAGAGAAACCCTATTAAACAGGAGAGATCAACAACAGGACTGGAAATGACAACAACATACAATGAGCAATAGCATTTCTAATTTTAAAAGGTGACAGGCAAAAGATTCTACTTTTGATTTAAGAAATAACTAGATATCAACTTAACAAGGCATTTACATATTGTATAAAAAAAAACCCTCAAAACTTTGGTAAGTTGAATGAAATACCAGTACAGGAAAATACAGTATTTCAAAGATTCCCTTCTACATGAGTCTATAAATTCAAGTATTCCCAGTTAGAACTGAAGGTAGTTTTTTAAAAAAACTAGAATGTGAGAAGGTGATTATAACATTTTTAGGTTGAAGCAAATAGACAATAATAGCCAAGACTTTTTAAAGAGGAGGTTACTTTTTGGAGGCTAATTCAAGATAAAGCTCAGCAATCAGAGTGGTGTGGGATTGGCATAAGAATACCACATAAAGAACAGAGAAATTTAAAGTGAATGAAGCAAGATAGAATCCAGAAATAGATCCACGAATAGATGACAATTTACTTGGTAGTTAGGATGGCTTTTCAAAACTGTGGGGAAAGACTACATTTAAGCAGTCAGTGCTGGAAAAGTTATCTACCCATATGTTAAAAAAATTGTGTTCTATTACCAAGCCATATCATGCCAGGTAAGCTAAAAAGCCCTATACAAAATATAAAGAAATTAAAAGGAAATATTGCAGATTATTTTTTACATTCTTATTTATATTCTGTGGAAGGTCTTCCTGAAGAAAACAGAAAATTTGGAAGCAGTAAAAGAAAATATCTAAAATTCTGGTTACATAAGAATGTAAAAATTCGCTATGATGAAATATTGAAAAGATCAATTTTCAGGAGGTTTATTCTGTATAAAAGTACGTGTTAGTCTTCAGTTGAGAATCTTTTCCTTTTTGTTCTTTTCTTTACCTTTTTTTTTTAACTTTGGTTATTTGATGTGCAATATGTTTTTGAATGCAGGTAATAAGTAAATTTGATCTTCCAAAAAAACTTCCCTATGATCAAAGAAATCATAAGCAAAGCTAAAATTCAAGCTATGAGAACAAAATGTTTACACTACACAACATGACAATACATATTATTATCTACGATATACAAAGATATCCTGTATTTTTTTCTGAATGAAGAAAAGTACTAATGACAGTCATAGAGAAATGAACCAAATGGCCAAAAAACATGAAAAAAAATTCTGAACCTCACTACTAATCAAGAAAATGTTAATTTAAAAGTGTTAGATATCCTTTTTTGGCCCCCAGATAATCACAAATTACTGAGATTATAAAAGCACTTACTGAGTATTTGCTGTTTGATATATATGTGGTTTATACATCGACATTCTTATCTTCATAATAACATTATTAGATATGTATGATTATTAACCATACTTTATAGATGAGGATTTTATTGAAAGTTATGTTATTAACATTATACATTAACAGTTATGTAGACCTCTGTAAATTTTACTTGATTCTCTGCATATGACTTTTTTTTTTAACCCCACATCTTCATCTTTCTGGATTTGGTTTTCATTCGCTGACATATATCTTCTAGTAATTCATTTACAGAGCAACTAAAGAACTTTGATGATTCTTTTGTTTTCTGATACACATGACCCAAAATTCATTTGGTTTTATTTTTTGTTGGTAACTTTGGTAAACTTTAAGGATTTTGTCTTACTCACTGGATTCTTCTTATCAGAATACATTTTTCTTTGACCATGGTAAATTATGTCCTTAATGATTTTTTGCTTGTTTTTTCCTTTTTAAATGCCTAAGTAGATAGGTATTAGGACTTTAGGGTATATTGTTATGTTTTATAAGCTTCCCTGTGATATTTTCTTTTTACTCTTTTTGTTTTTGGGAGAATGCATGAGCTTGATTTTACATTTCAAACTTCTAACACTGTCCATTTTACTATTTACTCAATCTACTGATTAAAAATTTGATGATATAACATTGTATGTTAATTATAATTCGCTAAAAATTTATTGATAATTGAAATATCTTACAGCTCATTATTTTTGCTTTCATGGATATAGTTTCTAAAATATCTCTGGAAATGTTTTTAAACTAGATCCTTCTATTTGCTCTATTTTTTGTCTTTGGGTATTCTTGGGATTATTAAATTGATCATTGATTATTAGTATCCCTCTTTGACAGTTTTCTGTTTATCGTTATGTTTACAATCCCTTTTTTGCCTACCCATGAATCGTTGTTTTATGAAGTTGTCTCCAGGAATGAAGAGTGAATAAAAATGCAATACGGAGAACTTTCCAGAGGGCAGTGTAATCTATGCAAGGTACTGGAGTTTGGTTTTGTCTAAATATTAATTTAGTAAGCAAAACCTGAAATCAGAACAAATTAAGACATTGGACCAAACCCCAATCCCAATGGCAGAGTCAGTCTTCCTGGATTCACAGATACTAAGCAGCAGGAAGCATTTCACAAATATCCAAATGTAAAAATGGCAAAGATGCAGATAAATGGGAAAAGGAGCACTACATACCAAAATGTAAACTAAGGGACACTAGAAATAGAAAGTAAAAAAAAAAAAAAAAAAGCAGACAGTTAACTCTCTTTCTCAAGGCATCGCTAGCAGAGGATACAAATTATAAGTCTGGCAAAGACAATAAGAGAAGAAAAGACTCAATTTCTCTCTCTCTCTCTCTCTCTCTCTCTCACACACACACACACACACACACACACACACACACACTCTTACAATTTTGCCTATAGTAAATAAAAAAATATAACACTTATTTTTAATTTCAGTTACAATTTTTAAAAATGTTTAAAAATAATGAGTTCACATTGTTCAAAATTCAAAACAAAACACAAAAATACTCATTGGAAAATTTCCCTTCATCTCTGTCTTCCATGTAGCTTCGTTTCCTGAAAACAATATTACTAAGTCTTTGGGTAACCTTCCAGAGAAATTCTGTGCTGCATATACAAAAAAATTTTAAATTACACTTATATAGCTATATCTTTCTTTAACCATTTCCTTTACATAAATGATAGTATATTATAAACTGTGTTGCACCTTGCTTTAAAAGATATAATTTGAGAATTGCTCCGTATTAATACAGTAAATACCTCTTCATTTTTAAGAGCTTAATTGAAGCATAATTCACATTCCATATAATTCATCCATTTAAAGTGTACCATTCAATGGCTTTTAGTGTATAGAGTTGTGCAATCATCACTGTAATCAATTTTAGAATGTTTTCATTACCTAGCAAAAAACCCCCATACCCCTTAGCAATCACTCCCTGATCCCTCTATCCCCCCCAGCCCCAACCAACCTCTAAGTTACTTTGTCTCTTTAGATTTGCCTAATCTGGAATTTCATATAAATGAAATTATACAGTGACTTTTTACACTTTGTATAACGTTTTCAAGGTTTACCCACATTGCAGTATGGAAGCAATCTCTTTTTGAGATTGGCTAAAAAGACCCCCTAGTTCAAATATATTTTTGGTTTGATATGTGGAAATATACACACACATGTTAATAACATTAATAATTTCATGTGTTTCTACAGCCTTCATCTTTATTTAATTTTCATCAGTTACTTTAAAAAGAATCCCCTTCAGATGTTGTTAAGGTAATATAATTTCTTAGGGAAATACTAAGCCTAATGCCCCCATATATAGATTTATTTCACACGGGGTTTTGTAATTAGAGGTCATCCCTGACTGCTTGTTGGCAAGTGGACTCTGGTGTTTATATTATATGATTTAGAGGCAAGCTGAAGGTGTGTCCTAACTTCACAATTTTTCCAGTGTATTTAATGTTTATGCTTTGTACCAACCCTCAGGTTCCTCTTGAAAAGAGGTGAATGTATATAGATTGCACGTGCTCCTATCTTCTATCCTTTCTCTATCAGAGAAAGTGCTTTACCTTCTCTCAAAGGTCAGCATCACCTGCTCTTCTCTGTGTCTGGCCTTGAAAAACCAGTCTTGCTTTTCAGGTACCTCAATTGTCTCTTTTCTTTTCCTATCTGCAGATTTCCCTCCTTCATTGTACTTTCTTGCAGCATACATTCATCTTTTTATATATCTATATGATTAAAATAATTCTCTTGACCCCTCATTGACTTCCACATACTGAGTATTTTCTCCTCATACTGTCTTTTCTCCCTTGGTGATTCCTGAGAACATAAATTTGATAGTCATCAACCTATAGACAACATCGGAAGCCAGTTAATCTTTTTGCTTTTTCCATGCATGAGACCCGTATGTCCAACTTTCAACTTGAGATATCCACTGGGAGGACTTACAGGTATCTCAAACTAGAACAACCCAGAGAGAATCCTCTGTATATATCCTCTTCCATTCCCAAGGCTCCCCTTCCCAGCTGCCAGCTTGCTCCCCCTCCAGCTTTTCCTATTTCACTATTTGTCATCTTTTCCATTATCCATTGCTCTGAGTTGTTCTTGACACTTCAACTAATCTTGTACATTCTATTCCAAGCTATTTTTCAAATCTGTCTGCTTTTCTTATCTCTCCTTTCGCCACCCTAATCATCACATGTTGGGTAAACCATTAGGATTCCTCTTACTCCCTTTCTGCGGCTCTTCCCCTCATCTTCTCTTTTTAAATCACAAATTGCTTATGTAATCTCCCTGCTTACTAGCCTTTCCTGCCATAATGTTATTCCTAGGATAAAATCTCCAATTTGTTACAGAGCCTCCAAAGTCCTGCTTGATCTCCTTCCTCACCTACCTTTCCAGCCCCTCACCTCACTGCTCTCCTCAAGATTCTAGAGGCCCTGGTGCTGCTTTTTGGTCTTTGGAACATATGGGTCTGTTTCCAGTCTCTTGCTTTTCATGTATACTACTTTCTCTAGAGTGTGATATCCCCATAACATCATTCATTTTCCTTTTTACCATTTAGCTCAGTTTGTGCCATGTATTTATTTGTGTGATTATGGTTAAATGTCAATTTTCTCTAAAATATTTTAAGTTTTTTGCCTGGGTAGCTCAGTCAGTTAAGCAGCTGACTCTTGATTTTGGCTCAGGTTGTGAGATCAAGTCCCATGTTGGGCTTTCTGCTGAGCATGTGGCCTCTTTGGGATTCTCTCTTTCCCTCTCTCTTTCTGCCCCTCCCCAACTCACATATGCTCTCTCTCTCTCTCTCTCTCTCAAAATAAATAAATAAACATTTAAAAAATATTTTAAGTTTCATAAGAGCAAGGATTGTGCCTCTTTGCCTCACCAAACAGCAGAGCAACAGGTATAGAGTAGATATGCAATAATATATATTGGATATATAAAACAGGTGATAGCTAATAACTTTATGCTTGTTATATGCCAAGCACTGTTCTACTTGTATATGTGGTACTTCACCTAATCCTTACTGTCACCTCCATAACGTATTATTGATCTTATTTTGTACTTGAGGAATGGAAAGTCATAGAAGGTAAGCAATTTTTTTTCAAGGAATGGCTTATTTGGAATTCCAACTTTGGTCTGTCTGAATTCTAATCTGGTGAGGATTCCATTATACCAGACTGCTTTTTGGGCGAAGAGTCACAGATGAATTGGCCAGTATATTTTTCCTACACTAATTCTTCATTAGTCAGGTACTAGTGACTGGAGCCTGGATAAAATGAGGGCACAGTTGAGAAGAGACTGAAACTATAGAATCATTTAGACCCTGGAAGTGTGTGCAGTGTAGGTAGATGGGACATGAGTGGGATTCTGGTTATTGGAGAGCTATGAGCAGATGAGAGCAGTGAGTTCTCAGGAATGGATGGGAACTAGAAGGAAGAGAGAAACAGATAGAGTCTTCCTCACTTTGAAACATTACCTGAGTCTTGCCATGATTATTTTGGTGGGTATCAGAAGGAAATACTGAAAAAGATTCAGATCTACGTCTTACTTCCATCAAAAACTCACCTGCTCAATCTCATTAAAATATTCACTCCTCTTTGTGGAGTGAAAGCCTTGTTTTATTTGTATTTGTTTCTTAGGCACATGTCAGTATCTGACAGCACAACTTGATAATATTTGCTAAGTGAAATGAATGGATGAATGAATACATCTCTCAGTCAATAATATTGCTTTTATATATCATTCTTCTCTTAGGGATTTCTGGATACCCTGGATATGAAAAAGGATTAACTCTAAAAATGGGGATTTCAGTAACTTTGCCAGGCAGCATGGAGACACTTTAGAGCATTGGGATTTTTGGCAGAGATTGTAAAATCTGGATGTTATTGTTGGAATACTTAGAATTGTGAATAAAATTCTAGGAAACATCATGGTCTCTGGGACAGTATCTAAATTCAAGGGGAGATGAATTTATTTTGGAACCCCCAAGCAAGAACTCTTTGCATTAAATAAAAATAATTTGTTGTAGTTTATTTAAAAATTTGTGAATTTTCATAAAATGTAACCATGGAAAATATGGAAATATTGAGAACTTTCACTATATCTCTACAGAAGTAATTTTTGTATTTATATAGAAGTACTTTATGAATTTAGGAAATAAAATATAGGCTAGTTTGTCCAAAAATGATGTTTTGATACAACATATTAAAATATAGAATAGAGTTTATTTACTCAATATTTATTAATCAGGTAGTATATTCTAAGCTTGCTCTTAAACATTAATTATATATTTATGAAATAATAGATATAATTTTTTAAAATAAATACATACAAACATCTTTTTAAAAGAAATTCAATAATGTTTTAGGATTTTTTTTTTTACAGTTAGAAGAAACAATTGAAAGCCTGAGGAAAAAAATAGCTTAAAAAAATTAAAATCTCACCCTTTTCTGGACATACTGCTTTCTCTCAGTTCAAGCAGAGACATAAAGAGTGGATTAATTTTCAAAGAAGAAAATATTTGATGGGGGAATTAAATTCATTGAATAGAATGTTTGCTACATGGGCCTAAGCCTGAACAGCTTCTTTCAGGAATGAATCATTTATTTTATAGATATTGTTTTTTCTTCAGGGTTAAAGTGTGAAAATATATTTGTTAACTAGAAGTCTATCTCATTATTTTTCTTAAGGAGACAAATAAGTTCTGTGCCTCCTTTGGCTTTGACATTAAGTGTAACAAGAAAAAAATGTAATAACTCCATCACCTGAGAGCTACTAGTTCATGTCTTTCCACGTATGTAAATATCCTTCACTACAAGGATTGAAGAGGGATTTTGTCCCTAAACATGATTAGTACAGATTCATCAGTGGTCTATAGAGTAATAAAATTATGTGGATAAAGCCAAACTGTATTTTAACATCTGACCTCATATTTAACAAAGTGTATACTTTTCACTTTTAGATCTTCTGGGGATTACAAGGTCTAGGTTTTCTTTCTGGTACTCAAGACATCCAAGCCATCAGAGCACCATGGACCTTGTCTCCAATGGCAACACCAAGGAACATGGGAATTCAGATAGCTCCCTGAGATCCTGTTGTCATTCATTCCCTTTGGGTTATACACAGAAGCGGGATTCCTGGATCTTAGGGTAGCTCTATTTTTAATTCTTTGAGGAACCTCCTTTCTGTTTTCCACAGTGGCTGCACCGATTTCTGTTCCTACCAACAGTGTACCAGGGTACCCTTTTAATTCCTTATCAATACTTGTTATCTTTTGTTTTTTTTCTTCCTTCCTTCCTTCCTTCCTTCCTTCCTTCCTTCCTTCCTTCCTTCCTTCCTTCCTTCCTTCCTTCCTAATGAAAGTTCTACTAATAGATATGAGATGATATCTCTGGTGGTTCTGATTGTATTTCCCTGATGATTAGTGATATTGAGCACCCTTTTATATAAATTGTTGTTTATTTGTATGTCTTCTTTTTTTTTTAATTTTTTTTAACGTTTATTTATTTTTGAGACAGAGAGAGACAGCATGAACGGGGGAGGGTCAGAGAGAGGGAGACACAGAATCTGAAACAGGCTCCGGCTCCGAGCTGTCAGCACAGAGCCCGACGCGGGGCTCGAACTCACGGACCCCGAGATCATGACCTGAGCCGAAGTCGGCCGCTTAACCGACTGAACCACCCAGGTGCCCCTGTATGTCTTCTTTAAATAAACATTTATTCAGTTCCTTTGCCATTTAATTTTTTTAATTTTTTGATTTAAATTTTTTTAATTTAAATTCCAGTTAGTTAACGTACCGTGTCATATTTTTTTCAGGTGTACAATTTAGTGATTCAACAATTCCATTCAACAGCTGGTGGTTATTACAACAAGTGTACTACTTCAACCCCATCACCTATTTCACACATTCACCTACCCATCTCCCCTCTGGGAACCACTAGTTTGTTCACTATAGTTAAGAGTCTGTTTCTTGGTTTTCCTTTCTCTTTTCCCCCCTATGATCATTTGTCTTGTTTCTTAAACTCCACATATGAGATCCCAGTCACTCAGCCATATTTTTTAAATTGTTTTTCAATGTTTATTTTATTTTTGAGAGAGAGAGAGAAAAAGAGAGAGAGAGAGAGAGAGAGAGAAAGACAGTGCAAGCAGGGGAGTGGCAGAGAGAGAGGGAGACACCGAATCTGAAGCAGGTTCCAGGCTCTGAGCTGTCAGCACAGAGTCTGATGTGAGGCTCAAACCCCTGAACGCTGAGACCATGACCTGAGGTGAAGTCGGAGGCTTAACCGACTGAGCCACCCAGACACCCCTCAGCCATCTTTTTAATCGACTGGTTGCTAGGGACTAGGAGGAGGAGGATATGGCGAGGTAGTAGACAAAGAATATGAAGTTCAGTTATGCAATATGAATAGATCTTAGAGATCTTCTGTACAGCAGAGTGGCCATAGGAAATAATACTGTTATATACTTAAAAATTTGCTGAAAGGCTAGATCTTAGGCTAAGTGTTACTATCACAAAATAATAATAATAGTAATAGTACTAATATAATAAAAAGGGTGGGAGGAAACTTTTGAAAAAGATGGATAGAACTTATAATGATGGTTATAGATATATACTTATCTCCAAACTCATTAAGTTGTATACATTAAATATGTACAGCTTTTTTTATGTTGATTATATATCATTATATATATCATGATATCATATATATAATTATATATATCATGATATCATATATATAATTATATATATATCATGATATCATATATATAATTATATATATATCATTATTATATATTATTTTTTAATATCCAAGTTGGTTTTTTAAAATGGCGACACAAATTGGGTTATTCTGAATTCTTTGAGGTCTAATGGAGAGAACAGCAGCACAACACCATCTCAAGATTTAACAGATAAAACAAAGCCTGGAATGAGAGAAAGCACAGATTCTTTTCTATTTTTATGAAAACAGCAGCACCTTCTGGTACTTTCCTTTCAGAATTTGGGATTCAGAGGATTGATCTGATACAGTTGGTAGTTTTGCTTAAAGACCTTCCTATTAAATAGATTCAAATATTTTTGAAGAACAGATGGTATAGACTAGAGGAAGAGATAAACATTGTATGTTAAACATTTTATTGATCAATTAAAATATAATTTAAAATGTTGATTCTACTGTGAGAGTCATGCATGTCTGTATGTGATTGAGAAAGACACAGAGAGAGTGGGGAGTGGGATGGGTATTTATTTTCCAAAGTTAAAGCAGCTCTTCCTCCAACCTCCCTCCTTCTCCCCCACACATAGGCAGGCAGATGGTTTTTCTTCAAGGAGTTAGGGAAGTTGGCTTTCAGTCTTGAATCATGTGCCTCTGGGCACTTTGAAAACTGCCTCTTCTGCCTATTTTTAAGACCAGTTTGAAAAAAAAAAAAAAGATAGGTAAGAGTAGAATAAAGAAACCACCTGTGTGGATTTGATTTAAAAAAAAGTCAGGGTATAAAGTGAGCAGCTCTTTGAAAAGAATTTAGTTATAGAACGAATGCAACCTTCCCTTCTAGCATTCTTTGTTCTGCTTTTTCTAAAAGGGAATGAGTTATTGATAAATGAATACCATCATCTCTGCATATTATTCTGCTTGACACTAATTTTCAATCATGTTAACCTTTCATCTCTGTGAAACATTTATGTATGAGAATTTCCACTCTTTTTGGAGTACTTCTTTGGACATACAAGTCATCCTCACAAATTGTATAGACAGAATATTGGATAAATCGTTAGATTCACCAAAAGCTAAGCAATCAGAGGAAAAAAAACCACCACCAATCACTGTTTTAAATGGAATTAGCATGTAACTTTTCCATCAGTTCATATATTTATGGGAGATATTTTGGCTAAGGCTGAATGTAAAAACGATTATGTGTACTTGTTAATTATGGAAGGTACAGGAACATAACAAGCCCACAAATAATCCTTGTATGTCCTGCTCTGCCCTTGCATGCCATCATTCTCCCTCAGAAGTCTGAGCTGTGTCCAAAGTTGGTTGTAGGCTGTGTTTTTGACAATAGCAGGGTTGTAATGGAAACTGTCTTCAGCACCTAAGTTATGGGGCCCGATACAGTGAGTACCATACAAACAGTGGGTCTGCCTGCCCTAAATTATGCCTGTTAATGTGACCCCATCATTATTCCCAGGATCTGTGCCCTTCGCCCTTGATCTCATTTCTGCAGGATTTAGACAAGTGTCAGACCCTTGGAATGCTACACAATAGTGACCTTGATTCTCTCACTTTGCTGCAAAAAAAAAATGAGTTTAAATCTAGTGTTAAAATGACATGGAATGCTTTGTAACCAGATTAGTCCTGATACAAAAAAATCCCTAGCCCTCTGTCCAGAGGCATCTGGTTTTTGATTTGGCTCAGGCTTTCTGGTCATAAGGGTAGCTAGTGCATGTACAGAAGACTAAAGCATCTTTGTTGTTGTTGCATTTGATATATGGGGAATTTCAGGTGATTCTTTCATAGCGTTAAATTTCCAGATATTATTTCTAAAGCTTTGCCCTTATAATTGTCAAAATACAACTCTTTAAGGGGAGAAAACAAACAAACAAAACACTGCTTGGCACAAGATGCCAAAATAAAGATGGTGGGATGGTTAGTGTTTGATAGATGAACAAGTGGAAAGGGGGTGTAATTTGGAACCAAGAGGCACCACCCCAAGGCTGGTCCCAAACTCCTTTGGGGAGAAAAAGCAGTCTTTAATTACATCTGGTACTCGTTAATTCTTTTTGGAGTCTCTTTCCAGATCTGTTCCCCCATCAGCCTCCCATCGAGCAACAGAAATTCCAGATGGTTCCCTCCATATGCCCATGCTCATTCTCTCAAGTAGGATAGATTGGTCACTGACAGAGCAGGATGGAAAAGCCTTGGTCAAAGCAAGGCAAGATGAAAAGCATCAGGCCACAGTTAATTTAGAGGTGGTCTATCATTCATGTTTTTAAGTGGTTTGTATAAATGTTACTGAGTGATTTTTTTTCTGAAATGTTTTGAATAATTTCATGGAAATGAAGCTACTTAAAGAAAGTGGCATATTGATCATAACTTTCCACACCTGGGAAAGATAGAAATCCACTAGAAGCTGTCATTGTAGCTCAGGGTTGGTCAGTTTGGACGTGTAGCTGATCTGCTCTGGAGACTAGTTTGGAATGGATTCTTTTGCCTATGTTTCTTGTGTGGATAGCTGTAGTCTCTGTTATTATGGTACAAAATATCCTTGATACAAATATTTATAGGGCATTTGTTTCTTTCATCTTCACAGAAGTTTTTTTATTAAGCACATTGATAGAATTTCTATTTTGAAGTAGTTGGGAGTAAAGATGAGGTCAACCTCCATTTAATGAAAAAATATACAGTTGACCTTGAACAACATGGGAGTTAGGGTGCTGATCCCCCACGCTGTGCAGTCAAAAATCTGTGTATAACTTTGAACTCCCCCAAATGTAACTACTAATAGCCTACTGTTGACCAGAAGATTTACCAATAACAGAAACAATTAATACATATTTTGTAGGTTACTTATAATATCTATTGTAGTCTTACAATAGTAAGTAAGCTAGAGAAAAGACAATGTTATTAAGGAAATCAGAAGGAACATAATGGACATTTAAAGTACCATATTGTATTTATCAGATACAGTGGATCCGTGCAGTTCAAACCTATATTGCTCAAAGGTCAATTATATTATCATTTCAAGTATATCGCATTGTACTTATTTGTTTATCTGTCCTCATCTGATGATGGGAGACATGTCTTCCTCATCTTTGAATTCCTACCACTCAACAAGATTTGACACATCACGTGGGAGGAAAAGAAAGAAGAAAAGGTGACTAGACAGATCCAGGCAATTTCAAAGTAAACTAAGAGCAATGTTTCTACTCTTGTCTTCATCCTATACTTCCTCTTGTATAGCTATTAGATTTTACATGTGGGGTATGTGTATGTTCTTTGGTGTTATTTTTGAGTATCTACTGTTCAAGGTCCTGAGCAAGTAAATGTAAGAATTGCAGCTGTGGTCTCTGTTCTCATGGAGCTTGCAATAGTTAAGCTACCTGCGATTTGTGTGAAATTTGTTGGTATATTTGGAATGGATAGGGCAATCAAAAGGAGAAATTTCTTCTAAGAGGAGTATGTGATAAAGACCAAAAGGACGGAAATTGTCCTATTTTAACTGATAAGTATGTTAAAACGAAGCCTAATATCATGCTTTTGTGCATGTGAGTACTCTGTAGATGAGATAAAACATTTATTGAAGCAATTTAATCATTTTTAAAATCAGGCTTGGCAGCCAAATGTTGGTAGTTGGGCCATAGGTTGGAATAGATAGGGGTTATTGGCATAGAACTTTTTTAATTTTTAAAGGTGCTTGCTTGAAATAATTTGCATCTTAATTTTGAAGTCATATTAAACTCATGAACTTCCAAAATGTGTGTTAAACCTAGAACATTCTCTGGATATTTCACTCTTTTGTTTGAATGTTTTAAAAAAATTTTTTTAACGTTTACTTATTTTTGAGACAGAGAGAGACAGAGCATGAATAGGGGAGGGGCAGAGAGAGAGGGAGACACAGAATCTGAAACAGGCTCCAGGCTCTGAGCTGTCAGCACAGAGCCCGACGCGGGGCTCGAACTCACAGACTGTGAGATCGTGACCTGAGGCGAAGTCGGATGCTTAACCGACTGAGCCACCCAGGAGCTCCTGTTTGAATGTTTTTAAAGCACCAGAGATGAAATTGGAATATTTATTTATTTTCGTCTTAGCCTGATGGTTCATTTGTATCTGTTACCAATGTACTCTTGAGTTTAAGTTGTGTAGGGACCTAAACTCTGCAGATCTGGGAAATCTTTATTTAGCAACTGTATCTTTTTTTTGTTATTTATTTATTTATTTATTTATTTATTTATTTATTTATTTGAGAGAGAGAGCACAGGCAGGGGAGGGGTAGAAGGAGAGGGAGAAAGAATCTTAAGCAGGCTCCACACTTGATGTAGAGCCCGACATGCAGCTTGATTTCATGACCATGAGATCATGACCTGAGCCAAAATCAAAAGTCTGATGCTTAACTGACTGAGCCACCCAACAGCTTTATCTCTGAATTCACAATAAGCACAAGGGTTGTTAAAAATGGATTCCCATAAGAAAGTTACAGTGGGTGAGAAAGGCATAATTACACTAAGGACCAGCCCAGTGACAATCATCTCCTTACACACACTAATTATGGATGTAATTATAATATGTTTTAGTGTTCTGATATTAGAATGTATAGGGTATCATGGGATAGCAAACCAGAGACAGATTTCCATGGCAGGAGTGGTGGATCCAGTGAGGAGACTGGGAATATCTTACTAGCAGAGCTAAAACTTGGGTTGATTTTGAATGGGTGAGTAGGTGGTGGCTGTTGGACCACAGCCATACCTTGAGAACCATTGTTCTACTGTCCGACTGAGAGACAAGGGAAAGGAGAAAGTGCCTCCTGGAGAGATTATGAACCAGGCCTAGAGAGGTCACATTTCAATCCTTCCTATATTTTATTGACTATAGCTCAGTCATATGGGCTTCACCATATGCAGAGGAGGCTAGAAAAGATAGTCTAGCTGTGAACCCCATAGGAAAAGAGAAATTGTTTGGTTTACAACCCTAGAGTCTCTGACCCAGGAAGGTATGGCAGTCTTATAACTAGTGAAGTAGGGACTAGAAAAAACACCCTATGAGAAATTACTTTGGTGGAGGGCAGGTCCTTTAGAACAGCAGGGTACATTGTTTCCTGGAATGAGACATGAAATTATGTTAACAAAATTCCTTAAAACCTTTACATGTGTCACTGATTATGGTACTTGAAATTTAAGCAGAAACATTTATTTGAGATCTTTAATTTGTGTTGAATTACTACTAAGCCTCAGAAAGTAACACTTAATACTTTGGCATACACAAAATATTTTCTGTTTTAAATAAGAATTTTTATTCATGTATTGCCTTATTGTTACTTTCAGACAAAAATCTTTGATTCTTTTTTTTATGAAGTTGTATGGAAACCTTATGAAATGGGCGATGAAGAACAACGGTTTTGTGTTGTCAGAGGAGCTCTACAAGCATGCCAGGTTAATTGACAACAGTACCAGTAATGAAAATATCCAGCATTTCTTGAGCACACACTAGACCTTTGCTTTACATTGTAGGAATTAGGAGATTGAGAATTACTTACTAGTACTGTATAAGCACTTTAGATTTGTGAACTCATTTCACCCTCACAAGAACCCTGTGAATGAAGCAGGCATTCCCATTTCACAGATTAGATAACTGAGGCACAGAAAGGTAAATGTGTTGGTTCATACAGTTAATAAGTAGCAGTGCTGGGATTCACATCCAAGTCATCTGACTTTAGAAGCCAAGGTCATATCTCTGCTTCTCTGCCTCCCTGAAATTACAGTCAAAGTGAAGGGAAGGGCCAAAGGATAGGGAACTTTCCTATACATGTGCAGTAAAGTAGGCCTGGGGGAGCTGTTTGAGGCATAAACACTGCCCTTTGGCCATAACGCTTGTTTTTTTAGGCAATGGAAGGATTTATTAATCATGCATTTTTTTAAACTCCTGTCTCTTTATTAAGGCCTAGTCCTTTGAAAACTACTTGTTCTAGTTGCTGTACCCGGCCTGGCATTGGTAGCAACATAAGCAGCTCCTAAATTGCCTAGAGAATCTCAGGGTAAATCACTAGAGGAGAGAAGGCAATTCTTGTATTGCTTATGCGTCTGAGCAATTTCTTTTTCTTCCTCAGACAGGACTGTCCTTGTGGATATGAATCTTCCATTCCTCAAAGGCCTCTATGTGATGGGGACTTTAGAATTCCCTGTGGACAGAAGCAATGTTCTGAGTGTGGCATGCATGGTCATTGTAGGCGGGGAGCTGAAAGTTGGTGAGTAGAGGGCACATGGATTGGGAGCATAATGGGAATTAAATTCTGTGAGAAGGGCCTTGGGAAATGATGGTATCATCTAGCAGGTTGCTTAATAGAGTTTGGGGAGGGCTAAGGCAAGGGGCAAGCGTACTACTAAAACTTTTCCTCTGCAAGCTTTAGACAACACAGACAGAAGTGACTTTGATTGGTCGGTCGTTCTTGGATGTCCACCCACTGTCATCAGGCCATGTTTCTGGCCCTAGGGACCTCCAGCTGCTGCACATGGCAGGCCTCTTGTCCTTCTCCAGGCCACAGATCAATTCTTCCCTTTGGTCCTTTGTATGAGAGTTTACCTGTGGCTCATGCTTTCAGAAGGATTTATTTTTTGGTTAACTAACTCACAGTAAAATTTCAATTGCTATCTTAGTGTGGATCCTTGGGAATACAGACCTGAAAGCAAAATATGTGCTAATGCTTTACTGGGGCAAATAATCACAGTGAAGTGACAAAAGGGAAGTGAAAGAAAAAAGAGAGAAAGCAAACACAAGATGGTCACAGCTGCTTAAGGAAACGGGGCTATTTGCTTGGCTATGTGAGGTGCCTTGAGAGAAGCCTTATAGAGTCACCACATCTTGGGACAATAAGGGGAGCAGCTGGGGAGAAGGGTGGAAGTTCACTTTGTTCACCCCAAACCCATGAACTTGGTCTTTCTTTGTTATGTTTCATGGCTCTCTGGGAATCTAGTGGAGGGGCCAGAGGCTCAGTAGATGCCAGGAGATGGGGCTACCCCGGGTAAGAAATGAAGCATGTTGCTGAGGCCAAGGGACAAGTGGTTGGTGTCGATCTGGAGGTTAGTGTATTAGTCAGGTCTGGTGCATTGGCTTATGCAAATAAAAAGTCTGAGTTCGTATAGGTGAACTGTATACTTGGAGCTGTTGTAAGAAGTAAGTGTACAATGATAAAAAAACATGTACTCTGACCCCAAAGGAGCTACTTTTGAACTCAGTAAGGCAATCTGCTTTGCCCCTCCCACCCCCACCCCCAAAGGAGTTAAAAGAGAATTCCCAGGAACAGTAATACCTTACCCCAAAGAAGTAAGTTACTGATGGTGAGGAATGGAAATACTTAGATATTTTTATTAGGTAGCATACAAATGTTAGAATCTCTGGTGAAAGAGATTTCTAGGTCTAACCACCTGTCTAGAGTTTAAATCACTGTGAAGATTCCTCAAAAATTATGGTCAAGCCATTTCTCAAATACTTCCAATGACAGAAAAATCAGAACATTTTAAGATAACCTGTTCTCATTTTTAAAAATTCTATTTAAATTCCTGTCCTTCTATTAAGTCAGTCTGTCTTTCTCTAATATCTGTTGGTTCAGGTTCTTTGATCTGATCTGTACTGGATGAGTTTCAAATTCCCTTCCCTTGATAGCCCTTCATTCACATTTTCTTGAATATTCTCTTTTTCAGATTTTGCAGTTCCTATTATTTTAACCACAGTTAAATCATAGTTATTGTAATCATTGTTATTATTATGATTACATAGATATATTATTGTTGTATCTTTTTAATCATCGTTATTGATACTTTAATATAATTTTTATTTTTCCAATACAAAACTGGAAAATGGAGAAAGCAAATAGAAGTTACATAACAGATATGAAATAATCATTCATATTCCCAAATGTAAAGATAACCACAGTTATATTTTGTAGTCTTGTCTTTTTTTTTTTTTTTAATTTTTTTTTCAACGTTTATTTATTTTTGGGACAGAGAGAGACACAGCATGAACGGGGAAGGGGCAGAGAGACAGGGAGACACAGAATCGGAAGCCAGGCTCCAGGCTCTGAGCCATCAGCCCAGAGCCCGACGCGGGGCTCCAACTCACGGACCGCGAGATCGTGACCTGGCTGAAGTCGGACGCTTAACCGACTGCGCCACCCAGGCGCCCCTGTAGTCTTGTCTTTAAATCATTTTTTTCTGGCACATGCATATACACACATACACATACACACTTTAAAACATAGAGTATACAATATGATAATCTTTTGGATTCTGTGTTAACAATGTGAGAATTTCCTCAGCACATTCTTTTTCCAGGACATGGTTTTAATAATGTTAATATTCCATATCTATGTGAGTATGTATACATGCATGTATAATAATTTAGTTAACCATTTTCCTATTGTTAATATCAAGGTTATTCAGATTTCTTTTTGTCCAAGTACCTTACTATGCAATGAACAATTTAGAATTCAAATCATTATTCATATCTCTGATTATTTCCTTAGGATAGACATTTGTAAGTAGAATTAATGGGCCTAAGGATAAGTGCATGTTTTTATTTGAATTGTGGTAAAATTCACATAACTTTACTCAAGTTAAACTCAGGAGCATTTGCTACATGCACAGTGATGTGCAACAATTACTTTTTCTAGTTCTGAAACATTTTTAAAAATTTTAATTCCAGTATACTTAACATACAGTGTTATATTAATTTCAGGTGTATGATACAGTGATTTTTGTTATTCAACAACTCTATATACTACTCAGTGCTCATCATGATACGTGTTAATCCCCTTCACTTATTTTCCCATCTCCCTACCCACCTGTGCTCTGGGAGCTATCAGTTTGTTTTCTATAATTAAGAATCTGTTGGTCTTTTTTGGAAGAGTATCTATTCGTGTCTTCTGTCCATTTGCTAATTGGATTATTCATTTCGGGGGGAATTGAGTTTTATAAGTTCTTTATAGATTTTGGATACTAACTCTTTATCAGATATGTCATTGGCAAATAATTCCTCCCATTTAGTTGGCTTTTAGTTTGATTGATTGTTTCCTTTGTGGCCCAGAAGGTTTTTATTTTGGTATAGTCCCAGTAGTTTAGTTTTGTTTCTCTTAGCTTTTGTTTCTCTTGCCACAGGAGACATATCTAGAAAATTGTTGCTGTAGCCAATGTCAGAGAAATTACTGTGCTCTATTTTAGGATTTTTATGGTTTCAGGTCTCACGTTTAGGTCCTTAATCCATGTTGAGTTTATTTTTGTGTATAGTATAAAAAAGTGGTCTAGTTTCATTCTTTTGCATGGAGTTGTCTCATTTTCCCAACACCATTTGTTGAAGAGATTTTCTTTTTCCCATTGCATAATCTTACCTTCTTTGTCAAAGATAAATTGACCATATAATTGTGGGTTTATTTCTGGGTTCTCTATTCTGCTCCACTGATCTGTGTGTCTCTTTTTGTGCTAGTACCATACCGTTTTGATCACTACAGTTTTATAGTGTAACTTGAAATGTGGGATTGTGATACCTCCCGTTTTGTTCTTTTTGAAGATTACTTTGGCTATTCAGGGTCTTTTGTGGTTCCATACAAAGTTTAAGATTATTTGTTCTAGTTCTATGAAAAATGTTATTGGTATTTTTGATAAGGATTGAATTAAATGTATAGATTGCTTTGGGTTAAATGGACATTTTAAGAATATTTGTTTTCCCATTCCATGAGCATGGAATATCTTTCCACTTGTTTGTGTTGTCTTCACTTTCTTTCATCAGTATTTTATAGGTTTCAGACTACGGGTCTTTCACTTCCTTAATTAAGTTTATTCTCAGATATTTTATTATTTTTGATGCAAATGTAAAGAGGATTGTTTTCTTTCTTTCTTTTTTTAAATGTTTATTTAGTTTTGAGAGAGAGAGAGAGAGAGAGAGAGCATGAGCAGGGGGGAGGTGCAAAGAGAGAGGGGAACGGAAGATCCGAAGCAGGCTCTGCACTGACAGCAGGGCTCTAACTCCCAAAATGCAAGATCATGACCTGAGCGGAAGTCGACTGACTAAACCACCCAGGCGCCTCAATGGGATTGTTTTCTTAATCTCTCTTTCTCTTACTTCATTATTAGTGTATAGACATACAATGGATTTCTGTATATTGATTTTGTATCCTTTGATGTTACTGAAAGTATTTATCAGCTCTAGTAGTTTTTTGGTAGAGTCTTTAGGGTTTTCTATATATACTATGAAGACATATGCAAATAGTAAAAGTTTTACTTCTTCCCTACCAATTTGGCTACCTTTTTCTTTCTCTTTGTTGTCTCATTGCTGTGGCTAGGACTTTCAGTAGTGTGTTTAACAAAAGTGGTGAGAGTAGACATCCCTGTATTGTTCCTGACCATAGGGCAAAAGCTCTCAGTTTTTACCGTTGAATATGATGCTACTTGTAGTTTTTTTCATATAGGACCTGTATTATCTTGACATATGTTTCCTCTAAACCTACTTTGTTGACGGTTTTTATCATGAATGGATGTTATGCTTTGTCAGATGCTTTTTTTGCATCTATTGAAATGATCATATGATGTTTATCCATTCCCTTGTTGATATGATGTATCATGATTGGTTTGTAAATATTGAGCCATTCTTGTATCCCAGGAATAAATCCCCTTGATTATGGTTAATGATATTTTTTTTCTTTTTCAACGTTTTTTTTAATTTATTTTTGGGACAGAGAGAGACAGAGCATGAACGGGGGAGGGGCAGAGAGAGAGGGAGACACAGAATCGGAAACAGGCTCCAGGCTCTGAGCCATCAGCCCAGAGCCTGACGCGGGGCTCGAACTCACGGACCGCGAGATCATGACCTGGCTGAAGTCGGACGCTTAACCGACTGCGCCACCCAGGCGCCCCGGTTAATGATGTTTTTAATGTATTGTTGGATTTAGTTTGCTAATCTTTTGTTGAGGATTGTTACATCTGTGTTCATCAGAGATGGCGGCCTATAGTTCTCTTTTTCTGTCATACTTGGTATCAGGGTACTGCCGTCCTCATAGAATGAATTTGGAAGCTTTTCTATTCTTTTTTTTTTTTTTTTTGGAATTGTTTGAGAAGAGGTATTAACTCTTTTTTACATGTTTGCTGGAATTTACCTGTGAAACCATCTGCTTCTGAACTTTTTTTTGTTAGAATTTTTTTGATAATTGATTCAATTTCATTACTGCTAATTGATCTGTTTAAATTTTCTATTTCTTCCTGATTTGTTTTTGGGAGGTTATACATTTCTAGAAATGGATACGTTTTTTCTAGTGTGTCCAATTTGTTGGCATATCATGTTTCATAATCTCTTATTATACTTTGTGTATCTGTGATATGGTTGTTATTTCTCCTCTTTCATTTCTGATTTCATTTATTTGTGTTTTCTCTCTCTCTCTTTTGTTTTGAAGAGTGTGGTTAAAGGTTTATCAATTTTGCTGATCTTTTAAAAAAATCAGTTTCTATTTTCATTGATTTGTTCTTTTGTTTAGTTTCATTTTAGTTTATTTCTGCTCTAATCTTTATAATTTCTTGTCTTCTACTAATATGGGGTTTTATTTGTTCTTCTTTTAAGTTCCTTTTAGATATAAGTTTAGGTTGTTTATCTGAGATTCTTGTTTCTTGAGGTAGGCCTGTATTGCTATAAACTTTCCTCTTAGAATAGCATTTGTTGCATCCCAAATATTTGGACCATTGTGTTTTCATTTTCATTTGTCTCCATATATTACTTGATTTCCTTTTTAATTTCTTGATTTGCCCACTCATTGTTTAGTAGAATGTTATTTAATATTCATGTATTTGTGCTTTTTCCACATTTTTTCCTGTGGTAGATTTCTAGTTTCATTGCATTGTGGTTGGAAAAGATGCATGGTATGACTTCAATCATTTTGAATTTGTTGACACTTGATTTGTGGCCTAACGTGATCTGTTCTGGAGAATATTCCATGTGCACTTAAAAAGAATGTGTATATTATGTTGATTTAGGATGGAATGTTCTAAATATATCTATTAGATCCATTTGGTTTAATGTGTCATTCAAATCCGTTTCCTTGCTGATTTTCTGTTTGGGTGATCAATCCATTGATGGAAATGGGGTGTTAAAGTCCCTTACGATTATTGTATTATTACTGGTTACTTCTTTTATATTTGTTAATGGGTGCTTTATGTATTTGGTTGCTCTCATGCTGGGTGCATAAATATTTACAATTGTTATATCTTCTTGTTGGATTATTCCCTCTATGATTATGTAGTGTCCTTTGTCTCTTGGTATAGTCTTTGTTTTAAATTTTTTTTTTTCAACGTTTTATTTATTTTTGGGACAGAGAGAGACAGAGCATGAACGGGGGAGGGGCAGAGAGAGAGAGGGAGACACAGAATCGGAAACAGGCTCCAGGCTCTGAGCCATCAGCCCAGAGCCTGACGCGGGGCTCGAACTCACGGACCGCGAGATCGTGACCTGGCTGAAGTCGGACGCTTAACCGACTGCGCCACCCAGCCGCCCCAGTATAGTCTTTGTTTTAAAGCTATTTTGTCTGATATAAATATTACTACTCTGGCTTTTTTTTTCACCTCCATTTGCATAATAAATGTTTTTCTGTTCCTTTGAATCTGCGTATATCTTTAGGTCTGAAATGAGTCTTTTGTAGGTAGCATATACATGGGTCTTGCCTTTTATACATTTGTCACTCCATGTCTTTTGACCAGACTGTATGATTGGAGTGTCCATTTGTATTCACAGTAATTATTGATAGGTATTAACTTATTGTCATTTTGTTACTTGTTGTATGGTTGTCTTTGGAGTTCTTCTCGTTCAGTTAGTCTATGTTTTAAAGTCCTTGATACATGTTGTCAAACTGCTTTTCAGAAAGACTTTACAAATTTGTACTCTGTTCACGTATCTCAGAGTTATGAGATCCCTCACTCCCTGACATTGCCTTTAAACACTACTTTGTTCAATTCCTATGAGAGTATGAAGCCAGAGGGAAAGAATTTTTCTTGGGTGGACCCTGACAGAGTCAAATGAGTATAGCAGTGACCAGCATGGGCTCTAAGTCAAATGGCTTGGGATCAAATCCACGTTGGTTACCTACTTGCTGTTTGACCTTAAGCAAATTACCCTCTGGACACATCCATTTATTCAGCAGTAAAGTACATGGCAAAATGGAAACTTCCTTGGAGGAATGTTAAAACCATTAAACATAACAGTTTCTTCTATGTGCTTGCCATGTAATAAGTATTTGATGTTTCAGTTTATCTGTCAGGGTGCTCGCAGAAAATAGATGTCATACTGAATTGGACTTATTTGAGGAAATGTTAATGAAGGAGAGAGTCACAAAAATCCAAATGGCATGGGGAATTCCCCAGGGCTAGTAACAGCAGAGCATCCTTACTACCCTTTGCCCTAAAGGAGTGAGAAAAAGAAGTCATTGCTGGAATTAGAGATGGCAGAGGATGTATGGAGATAACTGGCAGAAAGTACCATGACCTTTTGTGTCTGGGACTAACTCAGTACAACGAACAGCTAATAGATATAAAAAAAAACCTTGATCTCACTTTCTTTGTTTCCTCACCTCCTGCTTGTGCTTCATTTGACTAAAGCCAACCGGAGCTCAGAGTAAAGGAGAGCTCAATGTAGTACCTTCAGGTCAACAGTATCCTGGGGGCACTGAGCAGAGGAAAGAAAGGCAGACTTTGAAAATGGAGGCATCAACAGAAGCTCTCCAGCACAATTAGCTTCTAGCTACCATAATAGATACCATCTTTTTATTAATATTTCCAAACATTGAACTACCTTCTCTGTCCAGCCCTTTATGCAGTTGGTCCTGCCAACTATATTGTAAACTGTAATTCTTACTATTTATTTATTTATTTATTTATTTATTTATTTATTTATTTGAGCAAGAATGTGCACAAGCAGGGGAAGGGCAAAGAAAGATGGGGAGAGAGAATATCAAGCAGGCTCCATGTGCAGCATAGAGCCCAGCACGGTGCTTGATCCCACAACCCTGGGATCATGACCTGAGCTGAAATCAAGAGTTGGAAGCTCAACTAACTGAGCCACCCAGGCCCCCCAAATTCCTACTCTTTTTTGTGTCCTGCCTCTAATACATATCTCTACATTGTACACTTGTGTAAGGATTATTTTGTTTTCCCTTCAGTTCTAGGGGGATCTAAATGTAATACTTTTTAACTTACCTTTTTATCATTTCAATCCATTTTTCCACAATGGGGAAATCCTTTTAAATTCTGATCTTTTTCTCTCGGATTAAGCTTGTTTGCTCATTTATTTAATATTTTATAAAATCTTCATCCAGCTAACTGATAGAAATACTTAATAAAACTGAGCCTTGTTCTTCTGACTAGAAAATGTATTTCAGTTGGACAGCTATTGCTAAGATTGGTCTTTTTTTTTTGTAAATTATTTTTAGGTTTCTCAGTTCAATTACTACTATAATAAAAGCTTGTTACCTGAAAATTTATACTTTTGAAGGGAAGTAACATGGAAACTTTCCAGTTTTGATTTATACATTTCAAATTTTATTTTAAAATTTGTATGTTCCCCACTATATTTTTACCTATTAGTAGGCAGTGGTGTATTATTTTTCTTCCTGCTTTGTCCATGTGTTGTAGGCCTAAAGGTTGATTACTAGAACCCATCTGCCCAATTTTATATGTATTATGCTTGAAGGAAGACTTTCAACACATCTGTCTAATTCTACCACACCCTAAAGAAATCCCAACATGAAATAGATAATAAGACTGGTTAGTAAACAAACTGAATAGATGTGGACATTGGCACAGAGCACTGCCAAAATATGTCTGCTGTCTGATGCCATTTGATCCAAGTCCTAACATTGTGGAATTATATTTCTTGGTGGTCCTTTTAAGTCAACTAGTGCTGGCAGAAGGTATCAACTGACTTTTAGTAGAGTAGAAAGATAGAATGCTATAGAATTAGAAGGAAAGTTTAATATCAAAGCCTTGCTCAGAGGGTTATAGTTGCATCACAAATGCCAAACTCAGTTTCATTCTTTGTGCAGTGATTATCTATTAATCTGATACAACACTTGAGATAAGCTTAAAGTATTTCATTTTTGTGTCCATTCTTTAATTTGTCATGTGTTTGCTCATTGCCTATTGTTTGCCAAGTACTATGGGAGAAGTTGGATGCACAGAAATATCAGTCATGAACCCTAGCTTGCAAGAAATATCTCCATAAAATAGTGGAGACAGACAAGTAAAAACATAATTGGAAGAGTCCCATCTTCCAACCTGGAGGGGCTTAAAGATCAAGGAAGAGATCTCAAAAGTCACATCTTTGTGGAAATGAATTATACCTTCAGGAAAGTATAGGGAATATGTATGTCTGCATTGTAGGTTTTATAGAATGGTGGTAGCCAGTGAAGCTTTTTGGCCTTATACATTATGTTAAGGAGTTTGGATTTTATCATGAAGGCTGTGAGGAGGGTAGTCCCTGAATAGTTTTAGGTAAGGAAGTGACATAATTGGATTTGGTCTTAGAAAGATCACTCCTGGCAGTGGAAGGTGGGGGGAATGAGGCAGTACATTGGAAGGGTCACAGTAAAATGTGAGAAGATAGTAAGACGTTTCAGGAGAGACCTTGTAAAGGAATCAACTAGGGCACTGGAAATAAAAAGGAATAATTAATTATAGAAATACCGAGTGTGTAAAAAAGTCAATAGAACCTAGTAGCAATTTTGATGTCAGGTGAGGAGTTTTTTAGAACCCATGCCACATTTCAGGTTGGGAGATCTGGGTCAATGGTAGTATGAGGTTAGAATCACCTTTCTACCACTTGTTAGTTGAACAACTGTGGGTAAGTTACAGGATCTATCTCTGCCTCAGTTTCCTTCCCTTCGAAATGGGAATAATAACAGTTCTTATTTCATGGAGTTGTATGAGAATTAATTATTTGTTAAAGTGCTTGTAATAGTGTCAGACACATAGAAAGCCCTCACAGTTTTTTGTTGAATAGGTGGACTCATACACCTTAAGATTAGATTTCAGTGTATGTAAGTGGCTACAATTTGGGGGAGTACCAATGATGTTAAAGAAAGGGCGGATAGAAGAAACTGAGCTCAGGAAGGAGGATGGAAAAGAAACTGCAATGCAGGGAGAAGGAAAATGAAATGACAAGAAAATAATATATTGAAACAAAGAAGGGAAAAAAGGAGTAGTCATTAGTATGAAATTAGCAGAGAGCAAAGAAAGTTGGAAAGGAAACTGGCCATCTTATTTTGGCTTTTTTTTTTTAATTTTTGTTTTATAATGACTGTTCAATATAGGTTTGACACAACGTTATTTTGTATGTGGAACAAAGAAAAAAACTAACACATTATTTTAGGGACAGTAACTTTTAATACATTGAATACCATTTCTTTAACAACTTCATTTTTTTGGCATTAATGTAATCTTAAGTATAAGTGAACATATTAAATGTCATGTTTAAAAATGAACAGTAATCCATATAAGAGTGATGTCATTAAACCTGTATGTGCTTTCATGAATAACTTTCTTCTGGATGATAATTTGTGGCAAATTAGTAAATATTAAGGAGGAAATAATTCCTCTGATATGATTTTCCCAAGTTTTACACATAGATTTGTCCCTGTCTCTGTCCCTTTCCTCTTGCTTCCTTCTGTTTCTTTCTGCTTCATTGATGGCCTGCTCAGTGGCAAATATTCTTTCTGAGACTTGAGTACTCAGCAGTAAGGAAGACAGATAAGGTTCCCGTTTAATGAAATGAAGCAAAGTCCCGGTTGCTTTCTAAAGTCTTAAAGATACAATTGAGGCCAAATTATGCTGAAAATGGTTACTTTTTCATAATATCATAAGTATAATATTAACAAGAGAGAAATTAGTTTAGGATCCTCATGGCAATTCTAGAGAGCTGGATTATATTTCTAGTTAAGCAACTCATTCTACAACTTTTGGAGTATTCTCTAATAGTAGATTTAGAACAGTAATATCACAGACCTAAATGATTCTGTGAATCCTCTGTTTCATTGCATGGATAAGGAAACTGAGCTCCTGCATGATAACTGATTTGTTCTCCCATCTCCTAGCTGATAAAGACTGGGACCAGGATTAGAGGCTATTTTAGTTACCTTAAATACTCATCCTTCAACTGAAGGCAGTGCCCAAGGACTATTTTTACTGTGAGCACCTCCTGACTCCATTTAGTAGCTTTCACTGTGTCTTTTGTTCTGGTCTATTCTCTTAATTCATATTGTCATTATTGCATTCATCTTATTGTTACAAGGTGGTATGTTTCACCTTCCCTATTATGATAGACTAGACATTTTGTGACCCTACTGCCTAGTACATAGTAGAGTTCAGATAGTGTACTGTGTGACTGATTAGTGTATATATAAATGAATGGATATATCTAAGTCTGTCTTTCAGCTCAATGCCTTTTTCTTGTAACATGTTCAGTCTCCTTAGCTTAGACTTAAATGTCTACATCTGTGAGGAAGGAATTATAGTATTAATGTGTAAATGACTACAATACTTTTCCCCTCTGTATGAAAGGAATTAAATAATGACAAAACAATGAAAAATGGGTGATATTCTACAAATCTGAAGTATTTTCAATTTTTAGTCTGTCTAGGAGAGAAAAACTTATAAAAATGCCCAACTCAAAGTCTGTTTAATAAACATTGGTATGTTGATTGCTTGAAATGTTTGCATTTCATTGTCCATGAGTAGATGTCTGAACTCATCTTTTACACTGGTATCTTCTGAGAGAGGACATCATTCCTATGCTTTAAAATGTGTTCTTTGTCTTAGATACCAATGACATTAACATGTTATTCATCCAAATGTTCAGCTCAATAGAGTGTTTTAAGCTCATAGTTTTAAAATTGCAAATGGAGGAGTTCAGTCATTTAAGTGTTCAACTCTTGATTTTGGCTCAGGCCATAATCTCATGGTAATGGGATTGAGCCCCACATCTGACTCAGTGCAGAACTCAGAGCATGCTTGGGATTCTCTCTCTCCCTCTGTCTCTTCCCTACCCCTGCTCATGCGCTCCCCCTCCCTCTCTATCAAAATTAATAAACAAAAAATAAAATAAAATTTCAAATGGAAAACTCTCTTCTGATGGTTTGTAGGTGAATTTCAGAGAGGGATTACTAGTAATAATTAGTGTCTTTAAAAGTTGATAGAACCCTCCTTGATCCCTAGGTAAGCAAAGACATGCCCCACACATCAATTTCCCTGAGGACATGGCAGTTCATTGTTTCCATGGCCTGTCACAACAAGGTCACATGACATGCTGCCTAGTTGCTCAGTAATTATGCTTAGAACTGGGTTTTTATCTTAAAATGTGTCACATATTGTTTTGCAGAGTTAGTGATGGGTATTTGTCAGCCTTGTCTCACATTTGTAGCCAGGTGCCTAAGGTCATCATTAGCACATGACTTTGATTGTCAGGAAATGAAGTACTGGGTCTATGGAAGTTTCTTTCATTGCTTCTATGATTGGGACTTTCTCAATCCTAAAGAAGAAAAATCCATACACAGTTTATTGCCTTCCAAACTGACAGTTCTGTAAGGCTCATTGGATGATTAAGTAATAAAAAGGAGACAAACCAGAGAAAAGTGTAGATTAAAACATATCCTCTAGCCTAAAGCCACAATACCCAGTAGTTAGACTCATTCAGTAGCCAGGGAATCTTGTAGCGATGTTTAAAAATAATATATTAAATTAAAAAATGTATATATCCTCTTTCAAGTTTATGCTTAGAAAATACAAATAAACCACACATTTATTGTGTAAATATTACCATAGGTATACATAAATATCTGCAAAAGAGATCATTTATAAATTGACTAATATGGATCATGAGTGAAGAAATCAGTTTTTGTTTACACTGACAGTTTGCTAATGAAATTACTAGTTATGCAATAAAATTAAAAAGTGACACAAACGGGATGTTACTTTTAAATATTGTATTTATTTAACTATAAGGACAAAAGCATACAAGCTTTGTTCTTTACAAGTTCAGGAAACACCAAACTTCATTTCTTTGAGTCTTGAAGAAGAGTGGCAGCCAATGGTAAATAATACATATTTCAAAATGAATTTAAACACAGAAATATCTCTTTTATCTTTAGATCGATACTAGTTCTCTGACAGATAAACATCACACTATATATAATAATAAGTATATATATATGTGTGTGTGTGTGTGTATGTGTATATATATATATATATATATATATATATATATATATAAGCAAAACATTGATACAAGAAATGATTCTTCTATTTTTTGGGGTATCAGTTTCTGTGAAATACATTTACAGTAATGTCTTTAATATTTTAATATTTTCTAAATCAGTGTTTCTGAAACTATATTTTGGACTCGAACTTCCATCACAATAACAGTAAAATTCCTTTAGAAATTGATTATTTTCAAATAATTAAATAGTGAATTATATAATAAATAAAATATTAAGTATTATTTAATTATTTTTGCATGGAAAAACTAAATTATTTTAAGCAAATAGGTGAATAAATTACTGAATAAATAATTTCTTTTCTTGTTTAGAAAACTACTTTAAGAGTGTTTGAGTTGGAGATAAATTTAATTGTATTTCCTGCAGTTCTGTGGGCTGGACATTCAAATAAGTATTCGCCTATTATTTTTGCTATTGAAATGTCTAGTTTCTAGCACTTTAGAAAGAGAACATTACTGGTTGGGAAGGGCTCACCTTGTTTTTCTTAATTTGTAAATTTAAATGTTAATTATAAAATGTAGCATTTCTTCATTGTTACTGCTACTATTTTTCCCATTATTACTACTAATAGCCAACATTTTTAAAAGCATTTAAAACATTTGATACGTAGACACTGTGCCATGTATTACTAACATGCAGTACATCATTTAACTCCCAATAAAGTTATGCTATTATTATGTTTATTTTAAAGTTGCAGAAACCAAGGCTTATAGAAGTGAGTTAGCTCACCCTTGTTTATAAAGTTTTAAGGATTTTTATACATTTTACAAGTATGTGAGTGAATACATTATGTATTAACTTTTATTTTTTTATTTTTTAAGTTTATTTATTTGGAGAAAGAGAGAACAAGAGTGGGGCAGGGGCAGAGAAAGAGGGAGAGAGAGAATCCTAAGCAGGCTCCATGCTTTCAGTGCAGAGCCTGATGTAGGGCTCAATCCCAAGAACCATGAGATCTTGACCTGAGCCAAAACTAAGAGTCTCATAGACTTAACCGACTGAACATCCCAGGCACCCTTAACTTTTATTTTAATATTCTATCAATTGTTGGACAAAATGACAGTCCTCATCAATGATAAAAACCTGTCAGCCAGAATACAATCACTCTCCAAGGGATTAGAGATTATCATTTGTGCCTACTTGTTACTCTTATAACCAATCATTATTTCATTGGACTGAAAGCCCCTTTTCACCTAGTTTTGATTGTAGGGGAGGAATGTTTTAGGGATAGGTGGGTCAAATGTACACTAGGAATTAAAATCTAATTCATAATAAAATCTGCTTCACAATTTGATTGGTTTAGTTTGTTTATTTGCTAGTTTGGTTCTGATCATAAAAATGTTCTGGAGGCTCTGCTCTGAAGAAAATAGACATAGCAAGGCTCTAGAAAAATAGTGGTGCTCCAGTTAGAAGCTCATATAACCGACTTCAGAGGACAGAAGAAATGTGCAAAATTAATTTTGGGGGATAATTTCCTAACCTTTCATGTGAAATCAATCATGATATCTCATGGAATTTCAAGGTTTACTTGGACAGAAATACAAATTATGTAGAAATACCGTTTGTTTCTTTGGATTCAATGAAAAGGACTTGAAAAAAGTTTTATCTAAAATTTTAGTATACATCAAATATATGCATTTTCATGTATGTCAGTTATATCTCAATAGAGCTATAAAAATATTAATGTCATGGAAAAGCAGTAAAACATATAATTTTGGCCAGTTTCTATTATTTTGATTAATAAATACTTATTGATCAGTGTCCTTAAAACATAATAATCAGTTAATAAAATTTGAATTATTATGAAATATGCATATACAGAAAAGTTTATAAAATAAAAAATACACAGCTAAATTAAACCTAATTCCATTCCAGCAGGTATGTAGTAAGATCTAATTATTGTTTAATTTTCATTTCTCTCATCTCTAATGTGATTAATACTTTAAAACTTTTTATTGTTTATTTGATATCGTTTTGTGAAGTAGATGTTCTCTTGCCATCTTTTAAAATAATGAATTCTCTGTTTTATATTGATTTATTGGAGGGGCGCCTGGGTGGCGCAGTCGGTTAAGCATCCGACTTCAGCCAGGTCACGATCTCGCGGTCCGGGAGTTCGAGCCCCGCGTCAGGCGCTGGGCTGATGGCTCAGAGCCTGGAGCCTGCTTCCGATTCTGTGTCTCCCTCTCTCTCTGCCCCTCCCCCGTTCATGCTCTGTCTCTGTCCCAAAAATAAATAAACGTTGAAAAAAAATTTATATTGATTTATTGGAGACACATATATTCTACAATGTACCTTTTGTTGGTTATATGTATTGCAAATGTCTTTGCCTACTCTGTGGCTTGCTTTTTCACTCTCTTAATGATGTCTCTAGATAATTGGGAAATCTTTATTTCAATATAGTTCATTTTATAGACCTTTCCCTGTATAAATTGCACAGTTGATTGAACTGTGGTCAGCAAGCATCTATGATTCCAATCCTTTTAAATTTGTTAAACTTGCTTTAGGGTCACCCTATGATCATTATTTGTGACTGTTGTGCATGTCTGAAAATGATATGTATTCTTTTCAGTCTAATTTTCCATCCAGGACTCTTATGTCAGATTTGCCAATAGTATTATTCAAAACTGCTATATCCTTACTGCTTTTTGTTCATTCTCTTCATAGTTATGTTTAATTTTCCACTGTTATTATAGGTATATCTATTTCCCTTGTATTCTGTCAATTTTTGCTTTATTTATTCTGCAGCTTTGATGCCAGGCACATAGATGCTTAAGATTTTTCCAACATTGGTGAAATGGGTCTTTTTTACTCTGGAGTATTCCTCTTTATTTCTCTTTACTGCAAAAAGATTGGTTAAAATTACCTAATTTTTCATTTCATTTCATTTCTGATAAAACATAAATGAACTCTACTGGCAGTACACAGTCTTTTCTTTTGATTAGCTCACTATAGAGAGTAGGAGGCCATCAGGTAGAAGGGACTTACAGCACAGTTTAGATGTAGTGACATAAGCCATAGAAGGGGCCACTTGACCAAATCTTAGCTGACAAGGAAGGATCCCAAAAGAGGTGGCATCACAGCTGGGTTTTGGTGTGTTAAAGACTTAAATGACTCAGCTTTTGAGCATGTCAAGGAAATTGGGGAAGAGGAAGGGGATCTAAATGGACAGTGGTTTCCAATCATTTATTACTTCAAAGTGTTTTCAATTGTTTGTTATTTCAAATAGATAACACTGCAGTAAAGAACTCCGGGAAATCACCTTTGTCCATATTCCATACTATTTTGTCAGGACAAGCTCTTTGGGTGGGGGGGGGGGGGACAGCAAGGAGTGTGGACATCTTTATTCACAGAAGAGAGCATCTAATTCGAAATCATAGAAGGTTGTTAGACATAAACCACAGTGGAGCCATGTTTTGAGGGATGTCCAGGAGTTAAGACAACAGTGGAGATATTAAAGCCTGGGGACTCTCATGTGCACAGAGGAGAGAGCGTAGAGGGAATAGTAAGTAATTCAGTGTGTGTTGGCTTAGTTACAAGGTGTGGAGAGTCATGTTGAGAGAGTGGGCTTAAGTGTAAACTAGGTTTATACTTGATTCCATCAAAGAACTTTAGTTAATGAAATAATATAAGGTTCTTTTCCCTTTTTCTTACCTTTGAAGTTCATGGAATCCATTTGTACCATATTCCTGAAATCGTTATAACAGTTATCTTTTGTATGTCAGAACTTATTTTCTTCCATCTCCTCAGGTGATTTTAGCATCTGGAACATATTGTTTCCCCTCCATTGCCCACCATCGCACTAAGTAATGGCAACCTCCCTTTACTTCTTTCCTGTTCCTCATGTCCACATGTCCTAGGATGGTACTTATTAAGTCTAAACCCAGGCTCACCACTTACTAGCTGTGTAATTTCTGACAAGTTACCTAACCTCTCTTTGTCTCAGTCTCCTCAGCAATAATCCATCAGAGGGTTGGAAGAATTCAATGAAATTGTGGATGCAAAAACACCTGGCTTCTCTGCAATGCAATGACAATGATTTCCCCTCTATTATGAGTATCTAAATTCATCCAGGTTGACAAATGCTTTTTGCTACAGTTTAGACCAGCTTGAAGCAGCTTGAAAAAGGAAACCTGAGAGGAACTGTATTATCTCCAGAGCTTTCTTTCAGTGGTAGCTCCAGTCATTTAGGGACAAAGCCCAAGCTGCTGAGAGACCTCACCTGTCTTTGATTGCTAGATCAGAGAATGAAAGAGGAGCCTGGCCTTTAGGGCTTCCCACTCACAGCTTTTACAAATTCAAGAGGTGCTGCATTTTAATGTTAAAATGGCATAATTTTTTCCCCCTCTTAGGTCATTCTTGTCTCCTTTCTACCCAGTCCCTACCCCCTGTTTTCCCCTTACCCCATGTAACAACAACAACAAAAAAAATTCAAACCCTGGTCATTTCAGATATATCAGAATATCACAGCAGAGACTAATCTTGCCCAGACTTTCTGCGAAAGCTCACATGTGCCGCAGTTTGGGGTTGCATAATTGATTTAATCTCTGATTTTAGAGGAACGCTGAACTCTCTTTGTGGGACTCTGCATACATTTCTCTAGGGCAAAAACTGTCCTACTTTTTTCTCTCTGGTATCTGTTTAGTGCTAGGCCATTGGGGGGGGCCCCCCCCCCAAGAATCTAAACTACCCTCCGTGAAATAAATGAAATCACAGTTGGAAAACGGCTTACTGGACAGACTTAAAACTGCCAGATAAGAGCTACCCCACACATGTTTTCTTAACATTCTCCTCCTCCCCTGCTTTCCCTTCTTTCTGCTCTAGTACGTCTTTGTTTGGGCCGAGAGGATACATTAGTCACTCAGCTGAGGATTGGCATTCCTACCTGGAACAGCAGTGTACTCCAGCAATCCGCTGGGAAAACAGGCTGTGGGGTCTGATCCTTGCCCACTGACCCACTGTCTGACTCCAGGCAGATTCACTTACCTCTCTGAGGCTTACTTTCAACAGTGCCTCATAGACTAATGGCTGTGAAGGCTAGACCATAAAGATGTAGCAAGCTGCAAACTCACAACTCACATGGGAACATTTTGGCTAACCAGGTATATATATGGAATGCCAATGGAGGAGAATGATTTTACACCCCCTGAAAAACGGCTTAAGCAAAATGATAACCCGGCAATTTTAAGTTCACTAGTTACTTCATAGTGTATCAGCAGCCTCATTTTGGTTGTTTTCAGGGATTTCTCAATTGGAAAGTCTCATCTGGTGACAGATATTCTTTGTCAGCCTGTTTGATACAGTATATAGTTTGGGAACTATCTTCTCACCAGGTTCTTCTTGAAAAACGAATTCTTTGTAATACTTTCTGTATCTTAAGATGTATTTTCTGAAGTAAATAACCTTTATTAGGTCAATACTAAGACTAGTCCAGCAAAATTCCCCAATTTGTATGCTGCAAAAGTGACCAAACTCCTCTGTTTGCATTGATGGATTAAGGCCAAAAGCCGTGCTGACCTTCATATCCTGAATGGATTTTCTTCATATGCTGCTAGAATAATTTCGGTCTAGAGAAAGACCCAGTACATGTTTAATAATCACTTGGCAGAAACTGTTCAAATTCACCATTGTTTAAATTCAGATTATTACTTACTAGTTGGATAAATTTGGACAAGTCCTTTAACCTCTTAGCCTTGTTATGTATGAATATTTAAAATTGACCTAAGAATCATACTTAGGGCACCTGGGTGGCTTAGTTAAGCATGACTCTTCATTTTGACTCAGGTCAGGATCTCATGGTTAATGAAATCAAGCCCCATGTCGGGCTCTGCACTGGCAGCATGGAGCCTGCTTGGGACTCTCTTTCTCCCTTTCTGCCCCTCCCCTGCTCGCTCTCAAAATAAATAAACTTAAAAAAATAATAATAATACTTACTTCTCCGGATTACTGTGAGGATTAAATGCTAAGATGCATGTAAAGCAATTTGGGGATACAGCCATAGACAGTGTATCAGCCAGGTTTTGCTGTAATTATGTGTAACAAATACTCCCCAAATCTCATTGGCTTACAACAACAAATATTTTCGCTAGAATCAGTTGCAGCTTCTGTGTTCTTCAGCTCTGCTACCTTTGCCTTCATTCAGGCACTAGATGTCATTAAGGAATTCTCCTTTCATGACAGGGAACATAATAGCAAATGACCTGGTGAAAACTTGCAAAGAATTTTAAAGCATCAACTCAGAATTGGTATTACTATCACTTCTACCCAAATTTCATTGGCCAAAACAAGTCACTAGGACAGGCTAAATTTTAGTAGTTAGGAAAGTATACACTTCCTGAATGGAGAAAGAAGAGTGAATATTTGCTGAACAGCAATCCACTCTACCTCAGAGAAGTTTACTGCATCTCATTTTCCCCTCTTTTCTCATTTCATCATGTGACAATTGGCTCTTCTATGTATAGTCTACATGATAGCATCTACTTTGCATTCTCTAAATTACATCACAATTTCCTCCTCTCTCTTTTAATTTCAAATTAATTTAAATTACTTTTCTTTGTAAACAGGTACTTTGGAAAATCCCTTAGGAAAAGAGCAAAAGCTTCTGATTCTCCTTAGAGCCTCAGAAGGAGTTTTCTGTGACCGTTTCAATGGAATTCATGTTGATCCAGGAACAATTGGTAAGAGTATACTATAACTTTTTATTAAAAATGAAATGAAATGTATATTTCTGTGATGGAGAAGTGACATTCATAGAACACATACTAAATTTCAGGCACTCTTCTAGATAATTTATATTTATTATTTCACTTACCAGGTCTTCTGTACCAGTGTCCATTTTACAGATGTCAAAAATAGGACTCAGAGATGATTAACAATATGCAGAAGGCCACACAGCTCTATAGTGTCAGAGCTTAGATTTATATCCAGATAGGTCAGACACCAAAGCCTGGACTAAGAGTCTGTTATCAACTATAAATATTATGTGGTTGTTGATATACATATTTAATTGATCTAAAAAAACACGGTTGGCAGTTTCTTTATTTGGTACTGCCACAGCACCAAATCCTATTTTAAAGTTGACCTATGTAAAAGCATAGAAACTGGGACCAGGATTATATAACTAGGATGTGAAGCCTCACAATAACTCCATATTAAGGGATAGGTATAAGAAGCTGCTTATTCTAACATGGTTTTTTTTGTTTTTGTTTTTGTTTTTGTTTTTGTTTTTTTTTTTTTTTTTGCTTTCTTTGTATGGCATTACTAATTTTCTAAGATTTCAACAACCCAGTAAAATGGAAGCAATCATGTTAGGCTAATATGAAGTTTGATAACCTAGTTTCAAAAAGTATAACCATTGCAAGATAGTACTATACTTTCAGAGGGCTTTATTGTTTCAAAAGGATTTTTCATACATGCTTTTATCTTTTTACAAATATGAGGTTCAAGAATATTTTTACTTTTTTACTAGATGGATAACAGAACATTCCATTTATTTTTGCCTGTGGTATCCACTCTGTTTGGTGCAGCACCACATTGGATTAAACTTTGCTTTAGTATAAAAGGATGCCCATCTTAATCCTCAACTCCAGCGATATGGCCAAGCTAGTGTGTTTGAAATTTTCTCTGATATTAAATTGAATAAGGAATGAAATATTTCTCTGTATGCTTAAAATTGTATGATACCATGGTAAATTACAGATTTTAATTTTTTTACGTAGTATAATCTTGAAACAAGGAATGGGAGTTATTTTATAGTAAATCTTTGATGATTAGAAATGATCAAGAAATCTACTTGTCTGATCAGTCTAGTTTTCTGCATAACTCAGTTAAGGAAATTAACTGGTTTTCACCAAAATCGTTGTTGGACATTTCTTTAAATTACTTCACGTTCCTCCCCTTCCTACTTTACTTAGCCAATAGTGAAAAAGGTGGAATATTTTTAAAGATGATGATGATGATATCATATGAAATGTTTAGAGATAGGCATATATATATATATATGACTATCATTATGAAAGATCAATTATTCCAGGACATGTCTTAAAAGTTAGAATACTTGTTGCATTTCCATTAATCCTGATTTTTAGTTTTGTGACTTTTTCTGAATTAGAGTATGAAAAAAAATATAGATAGTGACATAAACAGGTGGTTGGGTTCTAACTGAGAATTTTTTTTGCTTACATTGTATTAAAACTCAAAGCATAGTATTTGCACCTTACTGGTATTTGGGGTTTTTTTAATTCAAGTTTTCTGCTAAAAATTGTGAAATCTTTAGATTTCAGTATTAGTGATATATTATGCACCAATCCAGGCATAAACAAACAATACATTTGGGTACAGGAAGAAAATGTTAGAACTTTTATTGAATCATATGTGAAGATATTCATATATGTGTATATTTATCTAAAAATAAATAAATACACATGCATTAGGAGTGCATGATCATAATTTTGTTACTGCTTGGGTTCTGCTGAAAACATTTTGAGACCATTGGAATATGAGGAATTGTGCTACATGTGATTTTAAACAGCAATAAAACACGTAAGAGGAAAGACCTGAAGGAATAAAACTGGACCACATCAAGCATATCCCTGGTACAACTTAAATTTATGAGTCTGAAATAAATTATATTTTGAAACAAAGGAGCTAGAGATCTATCCTTTGATATCTGTAATACAAAAAAATATGAGGTCCAACCACTGAAAACAAAGCTAATAGCACCAAATCCCTTTCCTCAGGGAATAAAATTACCCTTGCCTTTTGGAAAATGAAGCCGATAACATAAAATATCAAAACCAGTCAACTTCCAACAGAACTGCAAATGGTTTGGAGTCACATAATGGTAGAATGTAACTAGTTAGCCATTGGAATGGTCCCAACTTTTGGATTACGAGATGTTGTATAGCATTCATTTCTCTATAGCTTTATGAGAGAATGAGAATAAGTTTTGAAGAATTCATTCTTTGTCTGGTAAGATGGACATCTTCATATGTAGTTTCTATACAACATATCCTGCACAGTAACCTTTCTAATGAGCCTTACTTAGGTGGCCTTAATCCTCTAAAATTTCTTGTCCAACAGTTCCTCCTTTTACTTTCAGGGGTATATGGGAAAGTCCAACTTCATGGTGCTTGTCCTAAGAAATCCTGGACCCGTCTTGCAGCCGACATCGCCCCAGGCAACGAGAGGTAAGAAATGAGAGTATGTTAGGGAATGCACTTGTTTGTTTAGTTTGCTCCTGTTTCACATTTTCTTACAACGTGAAATTAAATTTTAGATTAAGACTCAAAACTCAAGGATGAGTAAACAGTAAAATAAGGGACAGATTAAAAAAAAAATCTCTGTAACATAATTGTGGTAGAATAAAGCAACCAAAGGCAGAAAAGACTATAGTTTATTTAAGGAGCAAAGTTTAGATAATGCATGTTTACTGCTATCAATAAATCTTTAGAAATATGAATTATATGAGATACTAGATGAAGTAAAACGTGAAATCATGATAGTCTGAGTTCAGATGATAGCTGGTTAAGAGAGAGACAAATAAAATAGTATTGAGATGAAGAATCTTATGGAATTTATTTATTTATTTAAAATTTACTTATTTTTGAGAGAGAGAGCAGGTGAGGGGCAAAGAGCGGGGGACAGAGGATCCGAGCAGGCTCTGCACTGACAGCACAGAGCCCAATGTGGGGTTCAAACTCACAAACTGTGACATCATGACCTGAGCCAAAGTCGAATGCTTAACTGAATGAGCCACTCAGGAACCCGGAATTCTATGGAATTTAAAGTGCAACAACAGAATTTAATAATGCACTCACTGGAAGTGGTAAAGAATGAAATCACCTCTGCCCCAAAGTGCATAAGCACTATGAAGAACACACCGATGGAATCTACCTGAATGCAGAGGACAAAATCAGGAGACAAAAGTCATAAAAGAGGGGCGCCTGGATGGCTCAATTGGTTAAGCCTTTGGTTCAGGTCATCATCTCGCGTTTCATGAGTTCAAGCCCCACATCGGGCTCTGTGCTGAGGGCTCAGAGCCTGGAGCCTGCTTCGGATTCTGTGTCTCACCCTCTCTCTGCCCCTCCCCTGCTTGTGCTCTCTGTCTGTCAAAAAATGGATAAATGTTAAAAATTTTTTTTTAAATCATAAAAGAGAAGGTATCCAAAGTACACATAGTAATTTCTCTTTTTAATAAGAGCCCAGAGTAAATACAACAGAGAGAATAACGAAAACTCTACCTAAAATACCTCGGAGTACTTACATTTAATTTCAGTACATTTAATTACAGTGCAAGAAAAAGCAGTGAACAAAGTGAAAGAAAAACAGAAGGGAACATAAAGCTTGTTAACCTTAGAATTCTCTACACCATTAAATATAGGAAGATAGTGGTGTAAAATATATATATGTTTAGGGAAAAAAAAAAGATTATGACCAAAGAATTGGACACTCTGCTTAAATGCTATTTACATGTAAAAACAAACAAACAAAGGTATTTTTTGCTTTTTAAGAACTGAAAAATTTTTTTAAAAAGTATTCTATTTTTTTATTTTTTTTAATTTTTAAAATTAGAGTCAATGTGTGTACCAGTGGGGGAGGGACAGAGGGGGAGAGAGAGAGAGAGAGAGAGAGAGAGAGAGAATTTTAAGCAGGCTCCATGCTCAGCACAAGAGCCTGACATGGGGTTTGATCCCACAACTCTGGGATCACTATCTGAGCCCAAATCAGGAGTCAGATGCTTGCAAGCAACTGAGCCACCCAGGTGTTCCTCAAAAAGTTTTCTAATAAAGAGATTAAACCGATTTAAAGTTCACAAATAAAAATACAATTCAGGAATACTGTAAAGGTATATAAAAATATATTTTAATGGTAAGCATTGAAATAAGTTAAATATCATACTGTAAATATGGTTATTAAAATAAGACAAAGTCTAATTGTTCTTATAAAAGAAACTACATAAAATTTGAAAAGTTAATGTATTAGGGTTCTGTTTATATAAATACGTATAACACATAGGTTATGTGTGTGTATATGTAGAATACATATATGTATATATATGTATATATATATACATGTATATATATTAGCATATATAATAGTATATATAAAGAGATGTATTTGAACAAATTGGCTCACATGCTTATGAGTACTGGTAAGTTCAAAATAATGTTGGCAGGTTGATAGGCTGCAAACTCTTGAGCTTTGTCTTGAGGCATAACTTCCTCTTCCTCATGGAAACTTCAATTTTGCTTTTAAGGCCTTCCAACTGATTGATGAGGCCCATCCACATTATTGAGGGTGATCTTTACTTAAAGTCAGTTCATTGTAGATGTTAGCCATATTTACAGAACACTTTTGAAGCAACACCTACGTTAGTGTTTGATAGAATAACTGGGTACCACATTGACACATAAACTAATCATCACAGGTCATAATTCTCAGATAAACTCTAGGTTCACTACCTGGGACTATGGCCATAGAAAACGGGCAATGGGGTATGAGTGCCAGATGAATTAAATATGAGTCAATTTGTTGTTTAAAATAGGATATATACCTTCCAAATCACCAGACAGATAAGAGAGTGAAAGAAACCATAAAATAAATAGTAAAACACAAAAACACAATAAAATTAAGTAGTAAGAGAATTAGAACAATAAAGAAGTTGTAAAAAGACAACGGAAGTAAAAAAGAATAAATCTTCCAGTTATAAAAAGAAAATATGATTCTGAAAAATGACCCTATGTAGGAAAAAATTAGATAATATATCAACATGTAATCACAACTTTTTTTTTTACTGGAGGAAAACAAAACCACTGTAGAAAAAATATTTTAATTAAATATTTAATTAAATATCCAAAATTCACTGAATAAAATGAATCATTGAAATAAAAACAAAAAGACTCAAATTATAAGAAAAGAAAAAATAAAATGTATAAAATAAATACATTTTACATTAATAATAAGACCTCAATCTCTAGGGAGATCCCAATAGTCAAGAAAGTTTTATACCAGGGGCACCTGGGTGGTTCAGTCAGTTAAGCATCCAACTTCAGCTCAGGTCTTGATCTCACAGTTTGTGGGTTCGAGCCCCGCCTCTGGCTGTGTGCTGACAGCTCAGAGCTGGAGCCTGCTTTGGATACTGTGTCTCCCTCTCTATCTGCCCATCCCCTGCTTGTGCTCTGTCTCTGTCTGTCAGCAATAAATAAATGAATATAAAAAAAACCTATATCTTTATACCAGATAACATAATATAGAAATCTATAAAGTAGATCTCAAAAAAAAAAAAGAATGAACTTGATAGAAAAATGATGGTAATGAAAGACATTTACTTACCTCTTTGAGTTTTTAACTTTTAAACTAGGTTAAAAATTATAGAGAAAGCATGAAGAATTTTGAGTAATATAATAAAGGCAATTTATATATACAAGGAATATAAATAAAATTTATCTCAGAATATAAATATAAACCTAATAAATTTTAGTAAACCAAAATGATGTCGAATATGATCACAATAAAATACGAAGTTGAAAACATCTTAACCAACAATCTTAATCTCTTGCAAGATAAAAAAGCAGAAAAGAAGAATAAACCTTCTAAATAACTTTTGTATGAAAGATATGAAAATTTCAGCAGCAGATTGCTAAGGAAATAACAATAATGACAGTATTGCATGAGACATGGCCAACATGCCATCACATTAAATACTTTCATTTTGAATAGTAAAGCACAAAAAAAATTAAGCTGTTAATATGAGAAACCATAAACAAAATAACCAGTAAGTCTAGTGAAATTAATTGGTGCAAGATAAAGGCAGAAATTGGTGAATTAGAAAGTAGGAAATTAATAGACTTGAATTTTTTTTTTTTAGAGATAATGATTTAATCCTTAACAACCTTAATTATACAAAGAAAACAATATGTAAAATCTGAAATGATAATTCAAGTATAACAGATGCCAAAGAGATTAGAATTGTAATACAAAAATGTGTATATTATAGAGTGCCATTCTGAAATTTAAAAATATAAGTTATATGTATGAATATAAATTATCATAATTGGCTACAGAAGAATATAGCTGAAACAAAAGCTAAAGACATGAAGTTACCAAAGATTTGTTCCCAAGAATACATTTGGCTGAAATAAATTTATGGCATATTCTTTGAATCATTAAAATATCAGACACTTTTATGTTGTATGATCTATACCATAGAATAGGAAAATATGGAAGTTTTTCAATTAGAAAGGAAGTGTAAAATAATTTTTAAAACAGCTGTAAAGATAACTAAAAAAAAAGGAAGAAAACTGGAGCAATATTGAAGTGTAAATAAAATGACAAAATCCTAAATAAAACAGCAACAAATGAAATCCAACAGTTTGTTAGGGAAAAAAAGAAAAATCATGATTGTAATTTATTCAAGTAAAGAAGGATGGTTTAAAATGAAATAATTCTTTGGTATAATTTATTGAAGCCATATATATATATATATATATATATATATATATATATATAGGTACAAAACTGAAACACATTTAATAAAATTCAGCTTGCATTCTTGGAATAAACAGTAAATTAAGACTACAAGGATATTCCTTTAAATCAATGTTTCCTAATAGAGTGGTTTAGCCATTAGTTGAGAATCACTGCTTTAAATACTGATATAAAACAAATAATTAAAAATCTGTTTCAAGCAACTTTCTATTTTATGGAAACACTGACACTAAAAATTACTGTGTATTATAACAATCATTAAATATTATTATTAAAGTTTTAGCCAATGTATGGAGTCAAGGAAAAAATGCGTTTGATGTCACTATTAAAAGAAATCCAAATTATCAGTTTGTAGATTATCAGATTTGTAGATTATATATATTTTGTCCTAGCACAGTAGAGAATCTGAAAAACTACCAGTTGCATTCAGTAAATGCACAAATCAATAGCTTTTGAGTATTTTAATGTAAAATCCTATTTTAAATTTCAATTATCTAGAAATAAACTTAAGAAAAATGACAGGAGCAATGGAAACAAAGCTATAAAGCACCGGTAAGAGATATAAAAGAGTAAAATAAATGGTGGTGCATAATATCAGTGGAAAGACTCAGTAGTTTAAAATCTAATGCAAGTTTTTTTTTAAACTTTATTTATTTTGAGAGTGAGAGTGTGGGAGCAGTGGAGGGGCAGAGAGAGAGAGAGAGAGAGGGAGGGAGAGAGAATCTCAAGCAAACTCCATACTGTTAGAGCAGAGCCCAACACAGGGTCAAACTCACAGACCGTGAGATCATGTCCTGAGTGGAAATCTAGAGTCAAACACTTTACCATCTGCGCCACCCAGGTGCCCCAAATCTAATGCAATTTTAATCACAAGCCAAATATATTCATTTGAAATCTGATTCAATAATTCTAAGTCTTTTGGAATAATAAACACTTAAAGATAGCCAACATTACCAGTTATTTCTAGAAAAAATATATTCCTTTAATGTGAATAATTACCTTATTGCTGTTGGCAACAAAACAGAGGAGAGTGCCTAACAATAGGCTCAGATATGCGTTACCACTTAGAATTTGAACAAATTAGCATTTCAATTTAGCTGCAGACTTGTGCTGGAGTAATTGGTAAACACTTTGGAAAACTATAAAATTAAGTTCTCAAATTGTGCTTCGCTTAAAAAAATTATAGATGGATTAAAAAATTAAATGTAAAAGCTCATAAAATTATTTGAAGAATGTTTAAGCATTATGTAATATTAAAGGAGGGGAGACCTTTCTTCTAAAAAATGCAACAGTTGTAACAGCAAGAAGTCATAGATTTGACAACATGAAAATCAGTATTTTTGCATGCCAATTACAAAATGTGAAGGCAGATGATAAACCCGAAAATATTTACAATTTATAATAGTACAGATGGAGGGCTAATATTTTTTTATGTAAAGAATACTTAGGAATTGAAGGAAAGCAATATGAACATACTAGAAGAGTAATCATTAAAGGGTTTGAATATACGAGCCCCAAAAGAAGACATACATTTGACTATGAAGCATATAGAAAAATGTTCTTCCCTAGTAGAGTTGAAATAAATGTTAATTAAAACAAAATTAAGCACTATTTAAAAATATTTCATTACCAAAGGGGAAGATTGAAATCCATGTTGACAGAGGGGAGGATATGTGGGCATTCAGGCTAATATTAGCCTACTTTTGCAAATAAACTAAAATAGCATTATGTATGCATCTCTGTGGATAGAGATGTCTGGAAGGACATACAGCATAGCAAGGATTCCTGTGGGAGAGATGATAGTTAGCTCCTGCTCTGGTATGCTTTTCTTTATGTACAGAATTTCTTCATAAAGTAGTTATTACTTTTGAACATTATTATTGTTTTTATTCAACATAATTTTTGTGAATTCTTACCCTATGTCAAACATTGAGTTATGGCCTAGAGATACAATAATAAGTAAAAATTGACATGTCTCTGCACCCAGACATTAATGAAATAAATATAAAGTAAATGTAAAAATACATATCTGATAAATGCTATGAAGGAGGGCTTTATAGGATTCTGAAAACATGAATATGGGATCCTGAGGCAGTAATGGAGGTTGGAGAAAGGCTTCCTGCAGAGTGATTTCAGAGGTGGGAACTAAAAAATGAATGGCCTTTAATTAAGCAAAGTGGGGTCGGGTTTGTGTGGAAAGAGCACACCAGTGAGAGCAAACAGCATTGAGTCATTCAACAAATATCTGATGGGTACTTACTATGTATTAGGTGTGGTTGTAAGTACCATATACGTAAAGCCAAATTTGGAGAGATCACTATCCTCTGGGAGTTTATATCTTCATAGAGAGACAATAAAGAAGCTAATACATAAATACAAACAACATAGCTGCAGATTATAAAGTGCGCTAGTAAGGAAAGCAACAGGGTGGTATAATAAAAAATAACTGTGGAGTGTATGGGGTACCCTTTTAGACTAACTGGATGTGGGAGACCTCTCTGGAGAAGAAAAGTTTGAGCTGAGATCTGAATGGTAGGAGGCTTCCTGCTGTTTGATGAGAATGGGATAGAGAGCTCAATGAAGGAGGGACATCCAGTATTGTCTCTGAGGTGGCCTTTGGGGAGTAGGTATAGAGAGATCACTGTAGCTGTACCAGAGTGAGGAGAGGGGAGAGTGGTAGGATACGGTAGATGCCAAGTCACATGATATCTTGTTTAGGTGTGAGAGGTCAGAGGGGAAAATCACTGAGGAGTTTAGAAGGCAATTGATAGAATGTGACTTATGTGTTGAAAATCACTCTGGCTGCTATAAATATGATGAATGGTGGGGGAAAAAAGCAGAAGCTGGGCTATGAGTTTGGAGATCAGTTGAAGCCAAACATCATGGCAGCTTGACCTTGGAGGACCATGGAGGAGCCAATGGAGATGGAGAGAAGAGATAGCGCTATCTGGACAGGCCAATGAACTGAATGTTGAGATGAGGGAAGTGCTTCAGATTTTTTGAGCAACCTGGTGGATGGTGAAAACATGCACTGAGATGGGAAGACCAGAAGAGGAACAGATATGCCAAGGTGGAAGGTGGCAGGGACATGCCAAGTGGGAGACATGAACTGAAGATATCAAGGAGACAATTAGATACGTAATTTAGGGCTTTTATAGTAAATGATGGGAGTCTTCCAAGAAGTAGATGATATCACTGATCAAGAAGACAGGCAGAGGAGCAAATTGGAGCCTGGAAATGAGACTGGGGTTGGTCTAAATCTTTAGAAGTTGATAGAGGAAGGGATACCTGGGTGGCTCAGTTGGTTGAACATCTGACTCTTGATTTTTGCTCAAGTCTTGATGCCATGGGATCAATCCCCATGTCATGCTCCACACTGAGCACAGAGCCTTCTTGGGTTTCTCTCTCTCTCCTTCTGCCCCTCTCCCTCCTCTGTCTCAAAAAAAAAAAAAATTGTTTTAACCTTAAGAGAAAGAGAAAATGATAAAGAGTCAGTACAGATGACTGAGAAGCAGAGGCCCAAGGGGTGATTCTGTATTGGGAGGAAGAATGGACCACACAAGGGACTTGGAGGAAGGTTAGGTTGACTGATTTGGAGAGCAAGAGCTGAGCACAATAGTGTTCCAAGGAGTAGATATGGGTCAGGACATATTCACTGGCAATATCAAGAATTTTAGTTTTTACCCTCTAAGAGCATTGTAAAACTGTTGTAAGTTTCTAAGAGGATAGTATGGATAGGAGGGAGTGCTCATAAACACATTTCTATATCTAAAAAAAAAAATCATTTTAGGTACAATGCAGACAACAGCAGGCATCAAAAATGGATCTAGGGACACTACTTAGGAGGTGCAAGCAAGAGAGAGTGTAACCTATGGTCAGGAGCTGAAGTACCAATGGAGAGAAGTGGGCAGATTTAGACACAGGAGATAAAAAAAAAATATAAGATGTATGGGATGTGAGACACTCTCTTGGTTTCTGGACTGCAGAGATGGATGGTGGGGCCATTCACAAAAAGAGGATTAAATTTTGGGGAAAACATTATGAGTTTAGATTTGGTCATGTTGACTTTGAAGTGCCTGATACCCAAAAGGATCTGTGAAGTAGGCATTTCAAGCAAGGATAAACAGGAAACTTTAATTATAAGGTTAGCAAGCTGGAATTTGGCACGAGCCATTATGAATGGATTTTTCTTTAAAGAATGTGTTAGAAATGTAATCCACAATCAGCTACAGGCTATTTTGAAAGAAATTCAATTTTATTAATGAAAGCGATCTATAATAACTACCATTTATTGAGTTCTTCTTATGTGGGTTTACTCCATGTCAGGCATCTACCAAACATTTTATGTACATTATCTCATTTAAACCTCTCCGTGCTATGTCAGGTATTGTTATATGCATTTACAGATATAAAAACTGAGGAGAGACAAGTTAAGTAAAATTTCCAAGTTTATAAGTTTGGAACTCCAAGCTAGGAGTTCCTGGGGCTGATTTTTATTTTTTTAACATGGTTTGTCTGATTCCATTGCTTGTATTCTAGTGTTCTGTATAATACAAATATTAAAAACCAAACTTCTTAGTATGAGTCATGATGAGTTTTTAATGAGTTTATATGGATGATATGTAATGATCACAGTGCAGTCATTTTATGGAGAGCCTTCCTTTTTTAAATCTTTTAAAAATGTAAAATAATTGAAGCCTCACAAGAAGTTGCAAAACTAGTACAGAGTTCTCATGTACCCTTCACTCGGAATTCTCTGTTGATATATTTCATAACCTAAACATTATAAAATCCAGCAAGGTGATGTTAGTATAGTATTAACGGGAGTACAGACCTTGTTCAAACCATTTCTTTAAACATTGACCTCTGGTCTTCCTTATTTTAAAAGTCAGCTTATGGGGAGCCTGAGTGGCTCAGTTAGTTAAGTGTCTGACTCTTGGTTTCAGTTCAGGTCATGACCTCAGGTTTGGTGAATTTGAACCCCACGTTGAGCTCTGTGCTGACAGTGCAGAGCCTTCTTGGGATACTCTCTCCCTTCTTCGCTACTCCTCCTCTGCTGGCTCTCTCTCTCTCTCTCTCTCTCTAAATAAGTTAATACACTTTAAAAAAATTTTTAAAAAGTCAGTTTAATACGTCTTTCTAATATATTGTTATGGGGACAGATTTTACTCAGACCTCTTTATGGACTTTCGACAACAGAATTGCATATCTGAATTTATTTTTGTATAATTGGTTTATTATATGAAGAATGTTAAAGTGAAATCTCCAGAGGAAAAATTTCATGTTAACTTTATATATTTTTTTAATGTTTATTTATTTTTGAGAGAGAGATAGAGACAGAGCATGGGCAGAGGAGGGGCAGAGAGAGAGGGAGACACAGAATTTGAAGCAGTGTCCAGCTCTGAGCTGTCAGTACAGAGCCTGATGCGGGGCTTGAACCCCCGAACTGTGAGATCAAGACTAGAGCTGAAGTCGGATGAACTGAGCCACCCCAGTGCCCCTCATGTTAACTTTATAAACTTATACTTATTTCTTATACTACCAATGGCAGTAGGCTTAGTAAGATATTTGAAACAATATTATTTTCTTTTGTTAAATGATACTATACAAATTGATCTCTAAATTAAGTTACTCTTTATAGTTGCTTGCTTAAATTGACCTTGGGGGAGGCTGATGAAGAACATGTTGGATTTTGAGGATTTCAGATCAGTCAAGAGAAATTATATTTATACTTAGATTTAAAGAAATTATTTTTTTTTTTACCCATTAGAAGTATTAAGTAGATGTTGTACTGTAAGTCATTTAAAGGTGAACAAGTATTCTTTGAAATTCAATTGTTACTTAATCAATCCTATGATAAAGGTTTTAGATTTTATCCTGGTCATGGCAAGAGTTTGAATAGAGCGGGGACAGGGTCCAGTTTATGTTTGCATCTGATTCATGCTGTGTGGGGAACCGAGTGTTGCAGGATCAAGGGTGGAAGCAGAGAGACTGTTAGGACACTGCAGTAACATTGCCGTCTTTCAAGTGACATAAGCTGGTGGCTTAGATTAGGGTGGTCATGAAGGAGGAGGATGGGATGGTGAAATACGCATTGAAGACAGAGGAAACATGATTTGCTGATGGATTGGGTAGAAGGAAAAGTAAAGTCCCAAGATTACCGTAAAAGTTTTGACCTGAGCAACTGAATGAGGACGGCTCTCGTCCACTAGGAAGAAGAAACTGGGAGAAAAGTAGGTTTATGGGGAACTTTCCTCAGAAGTTCTCATATTTTTCTTATTCCTTTTCTCATTTGCTTTGAAAAAAAAATTTTTAATGTTTATTTATTTTTGAGAGAGAAAGGCAGAGCCTTAGCAGGGGAGGGGCAGAGAGAGAGGGAGACACAGAATCCAAAGCAGGTTCATTGCTCTGAGCTGTCAGAGGCGGGGCTCGAACCCAAGAACCGTGAGACCATGACCTGAGCCAAAGTCAAACCTACTGAGCCACCCAGGTGCCCCATCTCATTTGGTTTTTAAAGAAAGTGTATAGATATTACCCAGTCCCTTCATCCTCTTGTTCCCTATGTTTCTTGAGTAATGCATCAATTTACTCTGTTATTTATAAGGAAATATCTCTGAATCAAATAACAAATCCTTTGCCACCTCAACCTTTCCCCCTGGACCTTGGCCTTCTTTACTGACATCACCCCCGACTTTATCTTTTTTACTGTCTCCTATATCAAATTCCTGATGGTTTTCTTTGGATGTATATTGTTTGGTTACCTCCTGTCCTCCTTTCTGATATATTCCCACTTGACACAGGACTCTCAAGAACAACTGTTTTTAACCAACTCCCTAAAAACTTGATAAATAAAATAAGGGGGACCACAGTGCTCTTGCACCTCCTCTCACCTTTACATTTCCTGCTTATCCTTATAATCCACCACATCTTCCGCAAGACCTTTGATCTCCCTTCCAGCACACATTGTTTTCTTACCATCTCAGCGATGGAATGTGGTTTTCTGCTTTATCATTTTAATAAAAATAGGCTTCCTTGTGACTGATACTAAGCTACTTAAGGTGTCTATGTCCTCTTCCTCCAAGTGGCTTCTACAGGAACAGAAACATAATATTTTTTATTGAATCTCTATATTGCTCAGCCTCTAGTACACTGCAGTACACAAAGAAAACTTCTAATAAATGCCTGCTACCTTGAATGGATGTGTCTTTTCTGGAAATCAGAATTTATTGAGCCTCTTGATTCAGTGTCATATCATCTAATAAATGAGAATCTTACATTTATTTTTAAAAACCACCATAATTTATTTCACTTATTACTCAAACTTCATTATTATTCTATAACAATTTAGTTCAAGAAATATTAGAATACAGATTTGGTGGCCTTCTTCATTTATTGGCAGGAGTTCAGGATTATATATGTAGCCTTCGAGAAAAGATGATTCTGGGGCAACTGGGTGGTTCAGTAGGTTGAGCATCTGACTTTGCCTCAGTTCATGATCTCACAGTTTGTAGGTTCAAGCCCTGTGTCCAACTCTGTGCTGACAGCTCAGAGCCTGGAGCCTGATTTGGATTCTGTGTCTCCTTCTCTCTCTCTTCCCATTCCACACTTGCACTCTGTCTCTCTCAAAAATAAATAATGATTAAAAATGAAATAATAATAATAAAAAAAGATGATTCTGTCTGGTCCAGTGAACTGGTGGGCCCTAATCTCAAACTGGCTATTGTCTCCATGCTGAGAAAAGTCACATGAGTTAGGAATGTAGGATGGAAATAGTACACTACAATGAAAAAAGCTTGAACTTTGGGAGAAGGCAGACTGTAACAATTCTAATTGCGTAATGAGCTAAATGTGTCATTTTTTGAGTAAACTATTCTTTCTAACCCTCAAGTTCTTATTCTATGATACAAGGAAAAACTGCCTTGCTAATAGAGTAATTATAAGGAATAAGTGAATCGATGAATGTAAAGTGCTTAGCCAGTTTCTGGCTCATAATTTGTCTCGGGACATGCTAGTTATTGTGCTGATAGTAAAAATAAGTAAAAGTAGCCTTTCTAATCCATTCGGGAGATTGTGCCAGGACCTCCCACAACTCTCTAATTTCTCTATTTCAACCTCATTTGCATCTATGGAAGAAAAGGTTTCTACATTCTGTAGGGTACAAGTGAACCCAGACCTGTCAGGCTTTTCCTAGCTTTACCACTAGAGAGAATAAGTTTTTCTCTCCCCTTAGTTTCTGTGCAAAAGTCCAGGCAACTGTAGTTGATAGCACTGTATTGTATAATTGAAGTTTGCTAAGAGAGTAGAACTTAAATATTCTCACATGAAGAAAGGTAAGTATGTGCGGTGTTGGATGTGTTCATTAACTTGATGAGGGTCATCTTTTTGCAGCGTATACGTATACCGAATCATCACATTGTGCACTTTTAATATCTTATATTTTGTTGGTCAACTAACCTCAGTAAAGCTGATAAAATGAAGCCCAAGGGATGGACTTTCCCAAACAAAGGCAGGTTAGATCCCTTGCCCGCCTGTCAGCAAAGGGTTTGTGGAATTATAATCAGTAGTGCTCACTAGGACATTTAATTAGGTTGGCGGTTAAGGAGAGCAGATCTCAGAAAAGACGTGGCGGATTTCATCGAATAAAGGAGAAAGGAAGCCAGGTAGACAAATAGTTGCCATTTTTGATAGCTTTTCCTATCATCGTCAATGTCTGCGTCGCTACAGAATTCCATTTCTTCAATACCTCACATAGTCTAATGCCAGCTGAGGGTCTGCAGTACATTTCCTGGAACTGAAAAAAATGAAAAAAAAAAAAAAAAAACGGAAGTGTAAAAGCAAGCCTTCAGTGTTAAAAGTCTATCTATGGCTATCCCTGTTCCTGGGAAGAAAACATGTTGGCATCTGGGACATTGAGCCTGTGGTCAAATGCAGCTGTCATCATTAAGACCTCCCTGATGTTTAGTTAACAAATCCATTTAAGTTGTAGGTGTTTATATATGAATGCTTTATGCATGGTTGTAAAAACTTTTTAAATGAAATTTGAAACTATACATTTTTTTTTGTAATTATGTTCTTTTGGCCAAAAATATGATATTTTCTCAAAACTAGATAAAATGTTAGTGCCTAAATAAAGAAAACTGTGCTGGCATCTTGTTTATAGATTTTTAAAGGTTTTCCTTTGGGAGACTTTTGCAGTGATTATTCATAGTTTCCTGTGTCTTTTCATATGGTTTTCATTTGGGTCCAGTTATGTTGCAAACAGCTCTTTTAATATTTTTGTTTATTTATTGTTTTAGGTGTGTTTTGCTCAGAACAGAAAGGTCTATCTTGTCCCCTGTAGCTATAGGACTCTTACTAGTATTCATCAGATAGCTGGGCTAGTTGAAGGGTAACCAAATAGTAGAAGACCATCAGTGGGAAGTGTGGATGTTGGAATTTAAGGAAAACTGATACTCACCCAGACCAACAGAACCATCTAAGTTATTGATAATTGGGACCACCATTTTCTTTGAAGTTACCACTGTGGCTATGTGGACACAGAGCAGAAGGGGCCATACTCCTTTGCCATATATGTATGGTCCTTATGAGATACAGATTCCCAACGCTTCTGGAGTATAGAGGAGAGATTAATGTTCGTGAACTTAAAACGTTTCAGAAGCCTTAATGGAAAAGGTCACCATAAGTTCATTTATATGTTTAATATAAAATTTGGGCTACTAACTTCAATAGGTCTTTTTTTCTTTTTGTTGAGAACATTGCTATGTGATATAGGATTTATATAACTAGGTAGTCATATTTTCATTAAATATTACCTTACAGTATCAGAGTTGAATAGCCACAGAAGGCAAGAGTATAAAACCAATTGCAAGGCAGCAGTATCCATTGTGTCAAGATTGTGGTGGAACAGAAGCAGGGGTTGGGTGTTCAGTGAAACGACTCCCATGGGAAGATTTCTTGAAGGGAAAAGAACTTCAGTCAATTTTTAAGAATGAGGCTGAAGGGCAGGGTAAGGACAATAGTATTTTAAGTGACAGGTGAGAAGCACATAGCTATTTCCTGAGAGAGTGAGCAAATTCATCTGGCTGGAGCAGAAGCCTTATTTAAGGAAGTCGGGGAATGAGATTTTATTTGTTTTAGTTTACATTAGGGTTTGCTCTTTGAGTTGTACATTCTGTGGGTTTTGGCAAATGTATAAGGACATGTATCCATCTTTACCATATCATACACTGCCTTGATTGTAGTCCCTAAAAGTTACAAGCTGGTAGCTGCATCACTGTTTAAATTGTAGGATAATGCACTGGGATATGGACCCATTGCTTCTAGTCTCTCTCAGCTCTGAGAGGTTCAGTTTTATGTACAATTAAATTCCTGCACGGTGAAGTAAAAGTAGCCATCTCTGTGAGTACACAGTGTAGACACAATGTAGAATAGACAGGGTAGAACATAACTTTTTGGTTTTTATTTCTTTTTCAATCCCTAAATTACTACCCACTTAGAGTTAATATGAAGAACTAGATAATGGTGTAAATAAATGTGAGAATGTTTCATTCACTCTTGTCTTTTGTACATTAAAGAACATGCACTACTTTCTAAACAAAAATAGTCTGAAACAGGCAAGCAGGGTGGGCTCTTTCTCCTACCAACATTGCACACAACTACTCCCCGTATAGAAAGTACCCGAGCTGTAGCAAGGGCTGTCTGGGTGAAAAATGGAGTCTGTCCCAGCAGGAGCTGACTGGCTGGGGGCAGTCATCCACACACATCCTGGCCCAACCAGGTGGGGCTTGCAAGCAGGCATCCTGAGAGAGAGGTGGAGGGACACTTATACCACCCAACTCCAGGGTCGGGGGCTCTCTTTAGGCCTGGGTGGAGCTCTCTGGAAGTCCCTAGGAGTGGTGTGAGCCCTCCTGTTGCCTCATGGGCCTCTGGGAAAAAGATCTCATGTATCGCTGTGCTGTGTCCTGTGGAGAGACCACACTGTGGCTGACGGTCTCAGGGTGAGCTTAGAACTCACAGACCCTGCCCTAAAAATTCCCTGTGTCCACAAGAAATGAGTTTCAATTCTTTTCACAAGAAACGCTTCAGAACGTTATGGTACCTATTGTCTGAAGAACTTTATTCAGCAGTATAGATAATAATAAAAAAGATTATCCAGGTAATACTGACTATGAAGGAAAGGATCAGTTTCAATTGTGCTGCTCATTGACTTTGGTGTGACTTTATATCCATAGCCTTATTTTCTTTTTAAAAAAGTATTTTTTTCTTACCTGTTAAATTAGAAAATTTAGATTTAAGTGAAAAATCACTACTAAACTCATCATCTATAGGCGGGCTAGCATTTTACAGTGTATCTTTCCTTTCTTGTGTGTGTGTGTATATGTGTATGTGTGTGTTATTTTTATTTGAAAAACAAAGTGGGCATATTGTTTTATATTCTGATTTTTTTACTCCGTACATCATGAACAAAATGCCTTATAATTCATGCTCTGCAACAGTGTACCTTTTAAATGACTCCATAGTATTCCATTGTGTAAGTCACAGACTTTTCATAATTTCATGGATTATCTTTATATCATTCTGAGATGTGGGGGTATTGCTTTTCATTACCATTTAGCCAGGGAAGGACTACAAGTCAGACAGGTGAGGCAATGTCATTTAGTGGAAAGAACCTGGACTTAATCAGGAGTCTTCCCTTGTCCTAATTCAAACTAGTCTTAAGTTTTGTTATTCAATCTCTCGGACTTAATTTTTTTTAATAATTAAAAAATATTTTTAATGTTTATTTTTGAGAGAGAGAGACAGAGACAGAGACAGAGAGTGAGTAGGGGAGGGGCAGAGAGAGACACACACAGAATCTGAAGCAGGCTCTAGGCTCTTGGCTGTCAGCACAGAGCCTGATGTGGGGCTTGAACTCATGAGTCATGACATCATGAACTGGGCCGAAGTTGGACGCTTACCTGATTGAGCAACCCAGGTGCCTCTTATCTCTTGGACGTTAGTTACTTTGCCTTTAAAAACCAGCAGTTGCTTTAATATTCTGTAACTTAGGTATCACCACAAATCAGGAACAAAGATAAGACTTTCATTAAAACTGCAACAATTGATAGTAATCTTTTTATTTTCCTCTGTGACTCTCTCCCTGACTCTCTAACCTCAGGTGCACAGATGCGAATTCGTTACAATCTTTGGTTCATAGCAGACTCTTACCATTGGCCCACAAACGATCCCCTGTAATTTATTTATTTATTTATTTGGTGTTCATATTATATAGAAATTGTGTACTTTTCCTCCCTTGCAGTAAACTCTTTAAAGATGTCTACTAGTCAAAATCTAATCTATTAAAAAATACAAATGACATGTTTTATTTACCATTTTGCCTCTATCACCTACTGTAGAGTCTGGTGCATACCAATTGTTCAATCAATAGATGTTTCATGGACCCGTTGCCTGGATGAACATTGAAAGGTAGAGGAGAATCTATTGTCAATGCTGGATAAAATGTGGATGCTAACAAAAGAGTCAGGTTATTAAAATAAACTTATCCCATTGAAGATGGCAATGACTGTGAAGCAGACATATTCACTAGGAAAAGCTAGGCGGCAGTGAAAGACTGAACAAAAGTTTTACCTGATGGGAGTTAAAAAAACAAACAAACAAAAATGATCAAACTATTACTGTTTATATTGTGGAGACAGCACAGTGCTTAGAACACAGCACACTCAATAAATTATACCATTAGTCCCTACACTAGCACTGGGATGTCAGAGGGAAGCTTTCGATATTGTCATTTTTCACATGAAGATATGAAACTCAGGAAAGTTATGTGACTTCTGAAGGTTATGTAGCTAATATGTGACACCTTTAGGATAGACATTATATCTGTCTGACCATGAAGGTATGAGACTTAATGCATGATAATAAGTTGTCCAAAAATGGCATAATAGTTCTTCAGAAAATTTGAGAAAAGGTTTTTTTCAGAAATATCTTTATTATTCAAACTGTTTCCCAATCAGGGAGAAGATATCCATTCTAAGAAACCATGTGTAGTTGGCGTATATTAAACTGGAACTTTTACTCTTATTCATTTGTCATGTACTTCATGGCTGGAGAATATCTTTGCTATCCTTGTACGCATAAGCCAGACCAGTGATTTCATGAGCATTAAATTTTTCACAAAAGCCCTTTTTTTCTGTCTTGGCTTATTATTTCTAACTCAATCTCCTTTGTGGGAATTGGTGGTTGTAGTGGATTTCCTTTTCTCTTTGGAACTAGTAGGTGATCCGTGTTGCACTCTCAGTATATTTGATACCATTTTTATGCTATTACAGAATTATAGTTGAGGACACAGTGGATTGGCAACCCCATGACAAAATCATCCTTAGCTCCTCTTCTTATGAGCCTCACGAAGCAGAAGTCCTCACTGTGAAAGAAGTCAAGGCTCACCATATTAGGATCTATGAACGGCTCAAACACCGACACATTGGTAAGGCTTTGGTTTGTTGGTTAAGGAAAGTGGATGGACCAGGAAGAATGTGTACAGCAACCTGACTGGGGATCCTGTGTCCAATGGCCATTCAGAAGGATGGATAATACCTTGCTGCTCCCTAGACCTGTCCTAGAAGGTTTTACCTCTATTCCTTCATTAATTTTATTGCCTAACTTTTAAAGAACACTTAGATGTGAAGGATTTTGTTTTGTTTTGTTTTTTATTTTTAATGGCAAATCTAGAAGTAAGCAGAAAAATTAAGCATCTTGTTCAAGGTCACTGGGTAATTTCATGGCTTAGCCAGAATAAACCTCATGGGAGCTGAATTTCCAGTTCACTTCTTGGCACACTGACTCACACAACCACTTAGAATACAGTAGTTATTGTAAATAATGACTTCTTTTTTCATGCTCAGGATGTGTCCTTCCAGATACTTTATGTACTGACTACTACTAGTATTAACAAAAAGAAAGATAAACAGCCAAACACTTTTATTTCCTCAAAAAAAGTGTGAAGAGTTTTATACACTATGTACAGTTAAAATATTTGCACATAAATGATAAATAGCCATGAATTTCCTGGTTCAGTCTAATAAATACATTTAATTTAAGAACTCTAATAAATAATAAAACATGGAAACAGAATGGTTAGGGAATATCTTTTTGTCTCTGATATGAGAGAGATAAATACATGCATTCAACAAGATTATGTCTAAATCTATTTCTAAATCATAGTTCTGAAGATGATTTTTTTAAGTGGAAGAGAGGGGAGAAATATTCAGTATTCTTTGCCAGTAGGATGCAAGGTGCCTTATAAATGGAGGGCAGTGGAACAAACCATAAAGGGGCTTCATTCCTCTTCCTGAGGAGGCTCCTTCAGGTAGTGCTGAACTTAAGACCCATCACAACAGGATACTGCCCCTGCTCTTTGTCCCTTTACTCCTATATCTTGCTGCTTTAGCTCTGTCACTGCCTCAGTCGGTCTGGAATTCTTCACTGTCATGAAAGACGTCCACAGACAATGTATAACCGCACACTCAAGTCACACACCTATGAATTTAAGGAAGGAGGTTAGGGACCCCACTAATTGGACAGGTGTGCCCTGACTTCCTTGTCCCAGTACCCACAGTTATTAAGGAGAAATGAATTCTTGCTCTAACACTCTCACTCTGATCCCAAAGAGAGACATGTGAGCGAGCTTTTCATTTCTCAGCTGACATTTGTGGAGAATGCCCGAGGAAAAGCATCCTTAATGTTGGTAGGACTTCTGAGGGGAAAGGAGTGTTTTCATTTGTCAGGTTCTCTGGGTCCCCAGCTGGCAATTTCTGAAATAGGTTTTTAAAGTTTTTTTCTTGCCCAATTCCTATTGCCACAGGAAGCGTCCATGTCATGGAGGATGGCCGATACATTCGTTTGGCTGCAGAGGTTGGACTTTTGACCCGAAATATACAAATCCAGCCTGATTCATCATGCAGGGCGAGACTACTTGTGGGGTCCTTTAGAAAGTCCAACAGTGAAGAATTTTCAGGTAAACGGAATTTTAAGTTATTAGGCATTACCGATTAGAGCCTATTCATCTGGGACACTCAGAAATTCCAGCTCTGAGAATTTTCCTTTATAAAACAAAACGTTAAAATTAGATGGCTCCTTTGTGCTCTGAGGAACTATGAATTTTCAGTTCTAATCTGTGCTTAATTATCAGTGTGACGTTAAAATAATATACTAGCGATCAGCACATATGCACATTTTTACCTCAAAGAAAACATCTTCAGCAGATGTGAAATTTCCTCTGCTTTGAAATTATAGATGATTTAATGACCACTTGAATTTTATCTCTTTCCTGAATTTCTATTACTCTTTCCCAGTAGCATGCTGTATCTGATGGCAGGCCTCAGTTCATGCTATAAATTAATAGCGTAAATTTAAATAAAAATGATTTCCATATTCTAGACTGCTTTAAGGATCAGTTCAATCTTTCTCATTTCTTTGCAACTTGAACTCTATTTGAATGCTGCACAATTATTTCATTAGGACCTTTTTCTTAAACTTGTGTTCCTTAGGTATTCTTCCATAATTGTTTCTTGGTCAAATACATTTGGGAAAGGCTGTCACTGTACCTCCATCTTAGAAAGTCACTGAATATGTGAATATAAAAAAAAGACTCTGAAAAGGCCTGGAATAAAGGATCTAACTACTTACCAAACATATTGAGTATGAAAGAAACACCATTTGTTGGCACATCTGTTCCTCCAGTAAGGTAAAGGGCAGTGTTTGTACCTTAAATCAAAAGTTCAGGATTCCTGGCCTGTGGAACAAACTCTCTCTCCATAGGATCTGTTTCCACGAGTTCTCACAGAAATGACTTCTCTCCTCGCCTCCCCTCAAAAGACATTTGGCAATATATGGAGACATTTTGCTTGTCACAACTTGGGGGAGTTTCTGGTACCTAGTAGGTAGATGTTAAACATCCCACAATGCATTCTACAACCCGACAAACGCAAGCACTGTCTCCCACCAGAAAGGATTCTCTGGTTCAAAACATCAATAGTGTTGAGATTGAGAAACCATGCTTTAGAAGACTGAAACACAGGCTGAATCCTGGTCTTCTAGAAATGAGACAGGGCCTCCTTTCACTGAAACTGCAGGCCAAGCTGGAACATGGTCACGGGAACAAGTTAGAAGACCAATTCTGACAGTTTAGCACCAAGCCAGTGCTGAATGAGCAGCAAGACTGATGTGGTTCTGAACCTCTGGCATCGCTGATCCAGGGTTTCTTAAATCATCCCCAGGGGAAGAGGTGTTATAGACTGGGATTAAGGGTGGTTTGCATGCCTATTTTATCTTATTTAATCTTTACAAAATTGTTTTAGTGCTTATTTATTTTTGAGAGAAAGAGTCAGAGAGTGAGCATGGAAGGGGCAGAGGGAGAGGGAGACACAGAATCTGAAGCAGGCTCCAGGCTCTGAGCTGTCAGCACAGAGCCCGATGCAAGGCTCAAACTCACGAGCTGTTTATGACATGAGCTGAAGTCAGATGCTTAACCAAGTGAGCCACCCAGGTGCCCCTCATCTAATTTTAATATCTTTGTGAGTGAAACATTTTTATAGATGAGGAAACAGAGTCACTGATAAAATTGCCTGCTTATTTGTAAAACTCACTTACAAGCTTGCAAACAATTTGAGGATAAGGTTGGGTCTTTCATTGCTGCTTCATAAGTATAGTAACTGTTATGTATTAAGTGCTCCATAAATGGGAATGAGGAAAGTGAAGAGTAAAAAAAGTCATCCAGCTAGAAAGTGGCAGAGGTAACATCCAAATTGAAGCCTGAATTTCGAAGCCCTTGTTAAATAAATTTTAATTTTGTAATCATTTTTGATTTATAGAAAAGTTGCATCTGTGGTATCGAGAGTTCCTGGGTTCTTTTTGCACAGTCTCCCCTATTGTTAATATCTGCCATATCTCTGGTATGTTTGTCAAAATCAAAAAGTGAACACTGGTGTGTTACTATCAACCGAATTCAAGACGTTACTCAGATTCCACCAGTTTTTCCACTAATGTCCCTTTTCTGTTCCAGAATACAATCCAGTTTCCCACACTAAATTAAGAAGCCTTGTATTTTTCTTTAATGTAACTCAGGACCTGGATGAGGTGGAATTTGCAGGTTATCGGTCAAGGATGCCACCTATGGGTATTGAACAATCGTAGGGTAGAAAATGAGGCCAAGAGTTAAATGAGGGAGCTTGAGTCAGAGCTCAAGCAGGGGAGAGGCAGAAACAGAGGAGACAGGGAGACATAGAATCAGAAGCAGGCTCTGAGCTGTTATCACAGAGCCTGACGCGGGGCTCAAACTCACAAACTCGTGCGAGCATGACCTGAGCCACAGTTGGACACTTAACCAACTGAACCACCTAGGTACCCCAGCATTCTTTTTATGACCAATAACATCCAGCAATTTGTACTTAGAATTGTTATTTCCAAAAGGAAATATAGGAAAAAACATTACTGAATTCTCCACTTAAATGCTCAAGACATTTTAAGTATTTACTATTGATTAGCTTTCGGCCATTGGTTAAAAATGCATATAAGTAAAAAGATTTTGTGCAATTTAAAACTGTGAATTATAACCATGCAGTATAAGATGTTAAAAAACACTAATTAAAATAATACTGATATATTGCCTTGAGTGAAATTCTAGAACCACCTTCCATTCTACAAAATAAGCTATTTTTATGTGGAATCTAGCATTTGGTGTCCTTTGGGCCATAGTCATATGGAGACAGGTTCAACAGCCCTTTCAGCTCTGTGCTACTGGTGAGGGACACTATATAAAAAATGTTACCACCAGACAAGTAGTTTCTGGATGTTTTATCGTTCTGTGATAATGTCTATTCCATCCACCAGTGCCTCCTTAATCATTGTCATTTGAGAAATTTAGATATGTTGGAATGCTGGTGTCTGGCTACCAAGAAAGACATACATGGTCTTTCACTTCATCTTTCCTTCAGATGATGGTGTGGTCCTTCAAGGCAGCCAATTTGCAAGGGTGTTAGTTTCTCCTCTGTGAAAAGGGAGGGTGGAAGGTAGAGGGTTTAGTCTGGACTACCTTTGAGCTTTAAATATTATTACTAAAACACTAATTTTCTCCCTTTTAAATAAAAGAAATAACTTTATAGGTCACCTTTGGCAGTACCTTTAAAAAAAAAAAAAGAAACCAAGTGATGGATAAAGTTGTGACTTAGGTAGCTAAGGGCACATGACTAATTACTGGCACATTAGCTATAACCCAGTTGTGTAAATCCCATTGAGTAGCTATTCCTTTTATTCTACCATGTCTCCCACATCCCCTGGTGTGCCTGCATGCTGGTTAATAGTATATCCCCTGAATGCATTTGCCTACGTCCAAATCTAGCATGTTACTTATTAAACCTTCTCTGCCCCAGTTTCCTTATCTGTGAAATGGGGATAATAATTGCACCTACCTCATAGAATTTGTGAAGGTAAAAGTTTATACACACACACATACACACACACGTATGCACACACATATGTACACAAACACACACACAATATTGATAAATGACTTAAAACAGTCCCTGATACCAAAGAGGGCTATATGAGAGTCACCTGTTATAGTTGTTAACTCACCTCATTTTTTTCTATAATCATGTTCTTAATCTATTTTACCAAAAGTATATACATTGACATATAAATGCCCATTATATTTTTAAATCAACCTAGTGGGTGTAGTTCATAATGTGGTTTTATAATATCCACTTAAATTAGTACAAATAAATTTCCCAGTATGACCAAATAATTCACTATCCTCTCCTGACATAAACGATGTAGAGAATCTTATTATTGTCAAAATGAGACAGGGGCTGTTGTGTGGCTAGGATAAAAACAGAAAAGATTTTACGGGGTCTTTAAAATGATTTAAAAGTATTTTTTTAATATAATTGACCATGATATTCCTTCACGCAATATCTTTGTGGGGATGGTGATAGCCTTTTCACACGGTCACCGAGAGGAAACCTGGGATCCACACTCTCTTCATTATAATTCAGGTCTTTGACCAGCCCTGGAGGCAAATACCCAGAATTGCCTGGCTGGCTGGGTTCATCTCCAAAGCCTCTCTCTCTTCCCTATCTGTCCTTCCTGTCCTTCCATTCTATTGCCACACTCTTCATATGGCACATAAAACCTTTCATGCATTACTGTGATATTTCTAATGATTCATATTTTGTTAGTGAGACTCATCATAGGAAATATAGTTCTGGTGCTGAGAACAAACTATTACATTAACAAATTTGCATCTCCTGATGCCCATAAATGGGCCAATCTTTTGCCTTCTGTAGGAAGGAGAAAGTACCTGATAATATTCATTTTGTTTTCAGGTGTTCTTCAACTTTCAAATGTGGAAATTCAGAACTTTGGGTCGCCATTGTATTCATCCATTGAACTTACTAATGCATCAGAAGGATCCTGGATAATTTCTTCTACTCTGCACCAAAGCTGTGGTGGGGGCATTCGTGCTGCAGCCAGCCATGGGATCGTTCTAAATGACAATATAGTGTTTGGCACAGTTGGCCATGGCATAGATTTGGAGGGTCAGAACTTCTCTCTCTCTAATAACCTATTGGTTCTGATGACACAGTCATCATGGTCCACTGTTTGGGTGGCAGGAATCAAAGTGAACCAGGCAAAGAACATCAACCTCTTTGGCAATGTAGTGGCAGGATCAGAAAGACTGGGCTTTCATATCCGAGGGTACAGGTGTTCCTCTCCTGAAGCTCATTGGTCTGACAACGTGGCCCACTCAAGCCTCCATGGCCTTCATCTCTATAAGGAAAATGGACTAGACAACTGTACCGGTATTTCTGGCTTCTTAGCTTTTAAGAACTTTGACTACGGTGCCATGCTACATGTGGAAAACAGTGTGGAGATAGAGAACATCACTCTGGTAGATAATGCTATTGGTCTTTTGGCAACAGTATACATGTCTTATGCTCCTCAGAGGCACATTGAAAATTTACAGATTGTACTTAGGAATTCAGTCATTGTGGCCACTAGCTCTTCTTTTGATTGCATTCAGGACAGAGTCAAACCTCGCGCTGCCAATGTGACTTCAACAGATCGAGCTCCTTCCAATCCAAGAGGAGGTCGAGTTGGGATTTTATGGCCTGTATTCACCTCAGAACCAAATCAGTGGCCTCAGGAGCCCTGGCACAGAGTCAGGAATGACCATTCAATTTCAGGAATTATGAAAATTCAAGGTATGATGGTTGGTTTATAAGCAATGTAGTTTCATATATCTGTGCATAGAATCTTTTTTTTTTTTAATTTTTTTTTCAAAGTTTATTTATTTTTGGGACAGAGAGAGACAGAGCATGAACGGGGGAGGGGCAGAGAGAGAGGGAGACACAGAATCGGAAACAGGCTCCAGGCTCTGAGCCATCAGCCCAGAGCCCGACGTGGGGCTCGAACTCACGGACCGCGAGATCGTGACCCGGCTGAAGTCGGACGCTTAACCAACTGCGCCACCCAGGCGCCCCTGTGCATAGAATCTTTGATAGCATTCTGAAATTATATCAACAAGAGGGTAAGATGTAGCCTAGGGCTTCTTGTCCAGTTGATAATCTGCTTGCTATTGATAACCACAGTGGTGATAATGACAGTGAGTGGCTCCTTAAATCATCTCTGCTTGGGGCGCCTGGGTGGCTCAGTCTCTTAAGCGCCCAACCCTTGATTTTAGCTCACATCATGATCTCATGGCCCTGAGTCAAGCTCTTCACTGACAACACAGAGCCTGCTTGGGATTCTCTCTCCTCCTCTCTCTGCCCCTCCCCCTTTTTCTTTCTCTCAAATAAAAAAATTAAAAAGTCACTGCTTTATTCATGTTGAAGAACTTTCTTTAATTTGATTATTTAATTTGATTATTTAATTTGATTATATGACAATTCTCTTAGGTAGGTATTGCTTTTTCTATTATACAAAGGATGAAACAGATGCAGAAATTGTGCCTCACTGAGGTTTAGTAAAGTTGGTAGGCAGCCTGGATTAGAATCAGGCCACAACCCATGATGTTACTCTTCCATCAGGTCTCTTTTGTACTCATTCCTCATTGGATATTGATTAAAAGTTTGATGAAAAGTATTGCTCTTGAGACTTTAATGTGTTAGAATATACTCTTATCTTTTGCATACAGTGTCTACATCTTGAAGGACTACAGATATTTTATATTATTTTATGTATTTTAATGTTTATTTATATCTGAGAGAGAGAGAGGGAGAGAGAGAGAGGGAGAGAGAGAAGGATAGGGGAATGGAGAGAGGGAGACACAGAACCTGAAGCAGTCTCCAGGCTCTGAGCTGTCAGCACAGAGCCCAACACCAGGCTTGAACTCAATTCACAAACCATGAGATCATGACCTGAGCCAAAATCAGACACTTAACCAACTGAGCCACCCAGGTGCCCCAGAACTACAGATATTTAAAGTCAGGATTTATGTTAACTCCTGGAACTACCCTGGATAGCTTAAACTTACTCCTAGATCTGCATTGGTATAAGAATATTTAGTTGTATAGTCCATATTGTGGTAGATAGTTTATATGATCCAATATTATGATACCTTAAAATTTTTTTCAGATGTCACCTTTTCTAGTTTTGTGAAGAGTTGCTATAATGATGACCTAGATGTCTGCATCCTGCCCAATGTAGAGAACACTGGAATCGTGCATCCTATTACAGCAGAGAGGACCAGGATGCTAAATATCAAAGATAATAACAAGTTCTACTTTCCTCCTTTGCAGACCAGGTACCAGTTTTAGTATTTCCAATAAGCCATGTTTGTGAAATATTTGTCAATTCCTCAAATCCTTAACCATATTTAGAAAAAGAGAATAAAATCATCAATGTGAATAGAAATATGTTCCTCTGGAAAGATAAGGTGGATTGATTGAATGGCCCCAATTCTTTACCCCACCTACAGTCATGCCTTTTGTTAGATTTTTCAGTCTCTCTCACAACAGAGATAGAGGCTATTTCTGTCTTCAATTTGGGTTGAGCCTTGTGACAGTTTTTAGCTAAAAGAGGGAACAAAAGTGATAGAATGCAAAGTTTAACTGATATTGTTTCATTGTTTATCCTTATTAGAGAATACGTCTTTGGGATGTTTTCAAAATCACTTGAAAAAAAATTTACCCCAATTCTTGACTCTTCCATGGAGTGTGGTGTCACTAGTTTTCTGAAGGAGGCTTGGAAACCCTTGAGCAGGGACTAGGAGGTAGAAGGAGACTGTGTCTGTTGCCAGGAATCCCTGAACTGTACAAAGTGGCTTAGATTTTGGCATGTAGACCTTCTGTAACTACTGTTCTTGAACATATGTTCTCTGAAAACTAGATGAGGAATTCTTTTTCTCATAAAAGAGAGTGGGAAAGTTAGGAGCAGGGAGAATGGGTTACTTTCTTTCCTCCACAATATTGGGCAAACTCCTTTAGCTGGAAGAAAAGAATCAAGAAAAATTGTCCTGATTAGAAAGTTAATGTGTTTGGCCCAACAGTAATCTCATTTTAATGCCAATCCCTGACCCATTTTTATGGTACCAAAACATTATGAGATTTTCAATTTGTGTTATTCTATCATTTTTTCTTTGCCCAATTTTCTCTATGTTCATTCATGCCTTACTTATGGGATGAAATAGTTATAAAGCTAAATGATATTAGCATCTGATTCTTTATATTATTAATACCTGACACATGGTTGGCATACAATAAATATTTAATGTTATTACCAATGGTACCTAAAATTATTAGACCAGGGGGAATCAAATAAATTCTCTATAATTCAATGCTATAATTGCCTATAACTTGTTTATGTACCCTGCCTGACTCTAAATTCTGAAAGTATAGGAATATGTCTATCTTTATCACCACTGTGTTCTCCAACGCGTAAGTAGTAGGTATTCAATAGATAATGTTGAATGAGAATATCTATTTTTACCTTGTTTGTATATAGCACAAATAGAATTGAAATTTATAGTAATAATCTTAAAATACTGCAAGTCCCCAAAGTTTCATAAAGAAATTATTATTTTATATTTAGTAGATATTAGAATTAAGAACACTTCATTATATCTTGCTTCTTACAAAATTAGCAATTGAAGCAAAATTATATATTCAGATATGTGGAATATTTGGTTACAAGAATGTCTTTCTTTTTGCCCATATAACGGGGAAATAAAATTCTCTATAGAGCTTTACTTTTTATCTATGTATAACACATTATTAATAATAAAATCCTCATTTATTTTTCATGGCGGCACTACAGATATGTTTTCTTTGTGTTGCTTATGGAATGAGAGAGTTGCTTTCTGTCTATCTTCACAGGAAAAGTTTAGGAGTACTGGTCTGCCCTGAATCAGATTGTGAAGATCCAAGAAAATATCTCTTTAAGGATCTGGATGGGAGAGCCCTAGGTCTGCCACCACCAGTTTCTGTATTCCCTAAAACGGAGGCAGAATGGACTGGATCCTTCTTCAACACAGGTTGGTTATATCTGAACTTATGCCTCCAGTACAGGGAGCATGCATGTGGTTTGGCTGGCTTGTCTATCAGGAACAAAATATCCAGGAGAGGAACTGATTTTGAGTTGGAGTCTGCTATCACAAGAATGTTGAGTGGTTAAGCAATGTTATTACAGCATTGTTATTCCCTCCATGAGATCGCTTGTGTCTTTGTGTAAGGTACAGATTTCTAACATGCAGCTCTGTGCACAAGTGAGAACATCTCAGTAGTGAGTTCACCGGGACCTGAAGCAGCACTCTTGCTGCTCAGTGTTTCACAGTCTGCCAGGGAACCAGCTCCTCTGCCATCTGAGTCAATAATTCTCTTCCATCCAGACTGGAAGGCGCTCATTCAGGGTGGTGGCGTAGATGGTGTGCAGTTGTCCTTCCTTTTTTCCATCTGTTGGTTGTCCCCGGGGGGCCTGTAATCAAAATTCCTTCTGCTCTCTTATACAACCAGAGCCCATTTAGTGATCAGTTTTAATAGCTGGACCCCCCGGAGAGATCATTGTCCTACTTCCACAAACAATTGGACTCTGAGTTTCCATTTGAGTTCAGGTGGAATCTGTTGCACATAAATCGAAAGAATTATCCTGGCTTTCTTTCTGTTTCAGTGGTTGATTCTTTCCATACTTCTTCTCTAGTGTCCTTTCCCCTTTTAAAGTTCTAAATGAAGGAATGTTCCAGGATTATGTTCTCAGATCTGTTTTATTCTCTCCCTAATCTTGCTAAATCCAAGGTTGACATGCCATTCACTGCTGATGACTTCCAATTTATATCTCCAGCCCTGAACTTTGGTCTGGTGTATCCAACTGACTCCATTGGGATGTACAATCAGCATTTCAGACTCAACATGCCCCAAGTGGGTTCTTGATTTCTGTCCGCATCCATAATCTGCTCCTTCCCTAGATGACCCTACCTTAGTGCTCAGTACCATCGTTCATGAGATTATTTAAGTAAAAAATCTAGGAGCATTTATTCTTTTTTTTTTTTTTATATAAACCCTCTCACTTCTAAACCATCATCCAACAAGGGAATAGAATAGCTTCCTAACAGTCTTTTTTCTTCTTTTAGCCCAGAAACTATTTTTCACAAGGTAGCAAGAGTGATTATTTTCAACTTTCCAATTACTTTCCATTCCCCTAAAATAAAATGCAAACTTCAAGCCTATAAGTCTTGTAGTATCTGGTCCCTGTGACACTCTTCTTTATTTATCGTGGTCTTATGCTTTCTTTACCATGCTAAGCTTATTCTTACCCCGGGGGTTGCCTTTGCATTGGCTGTTTCCTCTGCCTGAAATATCCTGTTCTCATTTCTTTGCAGAGCTGGCTCCTTTTGTTCAAATGATAGCTCCTCAGAGAAGCCACCCCTGACCACCCTAAAATAATTATTCTTCCATTACTCTAGCCCTACTGTGCCTGCTTCATTTTTTTTTGTGAGAGTTACATTAGTTGAAATAATAATATTTTTTATGTAAGTATGTATGTATTTATTTATCTATCTAGAGACATAGACAGCAGAATGGGGGAGGGGGAGAGAGAAAATCCCAAGCAGGCTCCACACTGTTATTATGGAAACTGATGTGGGGCTTGAACCCACCAAACTGATATCATGACCTGAGCTGAAACCAAGAGTTAGATGACTGAGTCACTCAGGCACCCCTACTTGAAATTATAAGTACACTTATTTACTGGCTGATTTACTGCTTGTCTTTTATTTTTATTTTATTTTATTTTATTTTTTAAAACTGCAGTTTTATCTTACATTTATTTTTGAGAGAGAGAGCAAGTGCAAGAGGGTGCACAAGTGAGGGATAGGCAGAGAGATGGGGAGACACAGAATCTGAAGCAGGCTCTGAGCTGTCATCCCAGAGCCCAACACAGAGCTTGAACTCATGAACCATGAGATCATGACCTAAGCTGAAGTTGACACTTAACCAACTGAGCCACCCAGGTGCCCCTGTTTGCCTGTTGAAATGCAATCTTAATGATGGCAAGAAGTTTGTCCTGTTTGTTGTATATTTGGGGAATGCTCAACAAATATTAATTGATGGGTTGATCAAGTGAATTAATTATTGATAACCAAGGAGAATATTAATGCTGTTTGTCCCAAACCATTCAAGAGCCGACAGAAGAAACTGAGGCTTAAATGTAGGTCAGTGTCTTAAGGATTTATACATAACATGAAATCTGGAACCAAGACTTTCCTAGACCTCTTTTTTACCTGTTTCCTCCTTTCTTCTTTGAACTCCTGCTACTTTTAGCATTTGACATTTAGAGAAATTTCTACATAAGTCTTTTAATTACCATACTATTTCATGCTTCAATACTTTTTCTAATTTCTCTTAAATATTTTCATAGGTTGAAGGCTTATCTTGCACAGAATGACAAACTGTGGGGACTACAGTATAGGTTTTTAAAAAGTCAGTGCTGAGTGCATGGAACACACTAAGTAAATATTCATTTCGATATGTTAGTTATACCTGTTGGATATAACCAGCAAGCACATTTTTTCACAAAAGAATAAAATTCAGGGAAAGTATATATTGAGAAAATATGTGCAGAGTAGGAAAAGAAAAAAAAAGATAGGCAGTTACTGTCCCATTTACCGCTATAACTATTCAAATAGCTTTTCATAAGTTATTCTATTGGTTTTAAGAATCATCCCTCTGGGGGCGCCTGGGTGGCTCAGTCTGTTAGGCTTCCGACTTCGGCTCAGGTCATGATCTCGCGGTCCGTGAGTTCAAGCCCCGCATCAGGCTCTGGGCTGACAGCTCAGAGCCTGGAGCCTGTTTTGGATTCTGTGTCTCCCTCTCTCTCTGACCCTCCCCTGCTCATGCTCTGTCTCTCTCTGTCTCAAAAATAAATAAATGTTAAAAAAATTAAAAAAAAGAGAATCATCCCTCTGTTATAGGTGTTTATACCATTGAGAAAACATCTTTATGCTTTAAAAAGAAATACAGACATAATTGTGAGGTTTTTCTATGCTTGTGGTTTTTGGTGAGGATCACATTTCTGTGGAATCCGTAACAAGGGACAGGTGTCCCAGAGTATTTAATGAAAATTACATTTCAGAAATGAATGAGGACTGAAGAGTGTCTTAGTTTGTGCTGCTCCAAAGGCAGGCCTTGATACAAGGCTTAGAATCTAGTAGTTTGTGTGGGGGGTGAGGTCAGGAAAGCAGAGAAGTGGGAAAGTGAGACAGGGAAAAATGTGAAGCCAGGAAGGGTATAATCAAACTGGTGACCACTGTGGATAGCTGGAGCTCGTCTGGGCGGGGGAGAACTCCTGCAGACTCTGGGCACATAATTGAAACGTATCCCTGTTAAGCTATGAAGAAGCTAAGGTATTTATAATTCAAATCCCTGCTTGTCATTGGCTAAAGGATGCTTCTGGACATCAACTCACCAGCCTCTTGGCTTTCTCTGAACACAGGCCAGTTGTGCTCTTTCCTGTGGCTAGGAAAAAACCTTTCTCAGCATGAAGTGGTAGGTTTTTGCACTAACAGTCTTTGGTGTGTGAAGGCGAGTGCTAAAAACATGGGGGTTGACTTTGGAAATGTCTGGTGCAAACAGGATCTCTAAAGTGTTGATCAAATACTCCATGTGGAAGTAATATGGTGGTTTGATGAACTCAGATGGTTGCTTACCATGTGGTATACATGTACTTTTTAGGCAACAAACATGCTCTTGTGGCTGATTGTATACTTCATTTTTCTTCACTCTCTGACCTGGTTGTGAAATATGATTCAATGGTAAAACTCCAGAAGGTATCACAGTATAACATATTAGTTACTATTAGCATGTGGACAAGCATGAGTGTGTGTGTGTGTGTGTGTGTGTGTGTGTGTGTGTGTGTGTGTGGTTGAATTTATATAGAAAGGTACATATGACTGACTGCTTTAAACTCCTGATGTTTTAAAACTTTATAACATTTTAAATGAGGTTGCTGTAGGTACCAACCTCAAGGATTCCTGCAGTAGAACCTGCTGTTTACTGCTCTAGAAATACAAAGTGTGTCTTTTTGCAATGAAGGAGATAGTGCATTGTAAATGGTGCCTTCTGGGTGCTAACAGGATTGTAGTGTTTTTCTTTGGCTTCCAAAATATGAATATATCCTCCTTCCCTAATCCAAGTCCCTTTTTATTTTTTGAACCATTCCCTTCTGTGCTGCTTTCCAATTCCTGTACACAATCTGATAGATGAGAAAGGCACAAATTCAATCTTAAAAGAAGGAATGTCTATTTTGTATTTTTCCTCTCCAAGACAAGAATCTATAATCTTCTGTAGAACAGGGAGAGGCGTGCAGCAGAGACGAAAATGGAGGCCACTACAAACCAAGTCTCATATTTATTCCAAATGGTATTGAGTGTGATGCACCCTTATGTTCTTTCTCAACTTTATTAATAAATAATTTGGAGTCCATTGCCTTAGAGGTTTATTTTTAATTTGAAAAATACAGATTTTATTTGCACATATAAGTTCACAGCAAAACTACCAAGCCAGACAGATATCCACAGGTCCCGGAATATCGTCATATAGTCTGGCATTAGAAGCAAAAATTATCCATGTGGATCAGCTATAAGGAATACTGTGCCAGTGGGTTTTGCTATCTGTGTAATGCAGGGTGTGTAGCCAGGGGAAAAGTGAGCTGTTAATTTTGATTTGTACTTATCTGTAAGTTTGCATTTGAAGCCAACTTTGAAGCATGCATGGCAATAGAGTGCAAGGCAGCTAATCCCAAGCAGGAGATCCTCTGAGAACCATTTGCATTTTATTGTGGAAAGGATTACTTTTGGTTATGGAGGCAGCTGATGATCTGACAATTCAGAATCACTGACAAAAACAAAGTCTTGAAATTGATATCCCATTTAGGTGGGACTAGACAGGTGCCAGAGCTTTCCACTCTGGCTTCTTAGTCATTTCCAGTATGTCCCAGACTCCAAATGGATGGCTTTACCTCCCAGGCCAGTTTGTACATGTGGAGTACCCGTGTGGTTGAAAGAAGACTGGAAGAAATTAGAGCTTTACTCTCCATGGCATTTTACAATTTCTGGGCCTTGATTTGAAAGTAGAAGGGAGGTAAAATGGAAGGTAGCATTCCTTGAATAGCTTTTGCATGCTTGCTGGGTGCTGAAGTTGGCATTTTTATTCATTGCGCAAATGCCTTGTGGCCACCTACAGTCTACCCAAGCTCTAAGGATGGGAGCTCTATTTGTGAACAATGTTCCTACTTTCATCAAGCTTATGTTTTGGTTGAGAGATATATATATCTAAACAAGTAAGTGAAAATATTCCAATAGTGATGGGAGGTAGGAAGAAAACAGTATAGAGTTTTGGGTTAGAGAGGTAGATTGAGAGGTGTGTGTGTGTGTGTGTGTGTGTGTGTGTGTGTGTGTGCGCGTGCACACGCATGTGTATAAGGGAGTTGCTATTTGAAACAGAGTTTCAAGTGAGACCTGAGTGAAACTTGAAACAGAGTTTCAAGTGAGACCTCATTTCTAGTGAGACCTGAGTGAAAAGCAAAGAGTCACTGCTCTGAGCAGAGGTAGGAGCCTCCTGGGGACAGAGACCAGCCACAACAGAGGCTCTGAGACAAAATGGCCTCAAAGTGTCTGAGAGGTGGTGGAAAAGGAAATCAGTGGTACTGGTGTGTAATTAATGGGAGAGGGAGGAGTTGGAGGTCGCCAGGAATCAGCTCCTTCATAGGCCAGGGTGATTTGATAAGATGGTGTTTGTTGGAGGGTTTTAAGAAAGGCGGTGACAAGATTTTATTCACTCTCTGATAAGATCATGCAGCCATGGAATAAATGGAAAAGGGTGGGAGTCAGACTGGAAACAGGCAGTGTAGTTAGGAAGCTGAAGCTAGTGGGGGCTTAGGGATGCACTACCCCACAAGTGGTCTTCCGACCTGTGCTGGCCCACAGTCTTGTACCAGTCTGCAGTGAGATAATTTCGTACATGTATCACTTAGAAACACAGCAACTGGCAGAGTAGTTTTATATCTACTGACTCTAACAAATAAGGCGTGGGGCTTTTATATTGTATGTCTAATTTGTCAGATAATTTATGTTATATTTTTTAAAGTATTGCCTTTAATAGACTGGAAATTTTAAAACAAACGAAACAAAAATCCTGTTCTCCTGCCAATTTTTTTTCAGATGAGGTAAATTTGATGTGTTTAGGATAGTGGCTGCTGTAACTGACTTATCGGAATCATCTAGTACATTAGACATTCATTTGCATGTTGGGAGGACTTTGAGTCAACAGATATGTGTGAGCCCCAGACCTTTGTGTTTAAACACACACACATACACACACACTCACATACTTTCTCTCACTTACACACACACACACACACACACACACACACACACACACACACACACACTCCTCCCCAAGTGATTGTGCTGTGCTAAGGTTTGGGAATCACTACCTCTAGAGTAATATGCTTCCTTTGAAGTAAATAGACAAGATGTTAAGAAGACAACATTTTTAACTTAAAAAAGTGAACAGTTTCAATTTCTCACAGAAAATCAAGAATTTGCTCTCTGTGCCAAATACCAAAGGCACAAATATTCTTGCTTACATACACACTGGCTATATTTCTGAAGGGGAAAAGAATATGAACTACAAAGATATAGGAGTATTTACAATCTAAATTAAGTCTTTGAATAATAAGAACATATTAAACTTATTTCATTGTAGATTATTTTTCCTAGTATTGAAGTGAGTAGAATGACCTCAAAATGTCACTTTAATAACACAACACTGGATAAAAATGAGTTCAATGCTAAGTTTATTTTTTAAATTCTACATTGAATCATTATATTAAAAACCTAAACTCATGATAAGCTTTTCCCACACTTTCCTTGACATCATTCCCAGCAAAGTACTGTGATCTGGCCAAGACTTCTGGTCAAATCCACCTCCAGGGCAGGTGAGAGTTTCCCATTCTGTGCCACGTGAGGGTAAGAAACATTTTTCAAATGGTGTTACTTCTTGGTCGCTTCTTGAGAAAGAAAGTTATAAACCATTATGGAGACCTTAAAAGTGACTGGCCCCAAATCAAAAATAAAAGATGAGGTTGATAAAAAAGAAAATAAAGCTGGCATTTGACTGTCAGCCCATGGAGTGATGAAGTGGTTTCCAACTGAATAATGGGAAAGCTCCAGCAATGGGGACACATACGCTTAGCGGCTCACAGACAGAGTGGCCAGCGTGTTCTCAACTCTTTGTTGCTAGATCTTGAAATGTGTCCTTTTTTAAAGCTTTCTAGGCTTCTCTTTCTTCCCATTTGTCCTGGGAATGACAGCAAGATGGTATTATAAAATGGGAGAAGGGAGAGGGAGGGAGGGAGGGAGGGAACAGAATGGAGAGAATAAACGGTTTGTCTGCCAATATCTGTGCTTGCGGAGGCCTTTTTCTTCTAGCTAGAGGGGGAAATACCATTCTCTTTTCCCAAGCAATTATAGGCCCCAAAGATTGAAACTTGGTAGATAGCTCTTTAATCTCAGCCGATATTTATGGTTAAACATTAGACTTTTAGGATTCCAGATGTCAGGGTATTAAAATATAAAGGCACAGTGGAGTCTCAGAAAATATTAGAATCTTTGGGATACGTGGCTGCAGGGAGTTTTATCCCAAGCAGAAGAGGATAAAGCTTTCAGGGATCCTTTGTGAGACCCAAAGAGTACCTTTCCTTCACCTGATTCCCTCACTCCTGCTTGGCTTGCCCAGTGTCTAGGCCATGAGTGGCGTAGTAGTGTTTGATTGCATTTTGAAATCATCCATACTCTGAGTTGGAATGTTTTTCATGTGTGATTTGTAAAGGATGATGTGGAAAGGCATATGGGCCATGGCAATAATTTCCTTTGCCTCTCCTCAATCTGGACACTTTATTCCTGAGATTGTCTTGATCCTCAAATCTTCCATGAGCAGCTAATACTTGTGAAGTATCCACCATGTTTCTGACTCTGTACTAAGACCTGCAGATGAATTATCTCATGTAATGCCATCAACAGAATAAAGCCTATGAAATAGGCATTCTTATTCCCTACCTGTTATAGATACGGAAACTAATGTAGAGATATTCGGTAACGTACCTAAGCCATAAACTAATTAATAGAAGTTTCAGGACTGAACCTGTGTTTTTACCACTCTGCAATACTGTACACGGTACCCTCCACCTTCTTTCTCCACGTTCTCCAATGTAAGCTCTCTTAGACCTATTGGCTTTTCTCACACACAGAGTCCTGTCTACACAGAACAAAGCAAACTGAGACTGTGTCATTATTCCAGCAATTATCCATCCAAACTAGCAATAATAATAGTTACCATTTATCTGGCATATTCCATGTGTCAAACATTATGCTAAGTGGTTTATAAACATTCCCATTTATCCTTTCAACAACCTTAACATGTAAGGATTGTTATCCCTTTTCAGCATTTCAAGAAATAAGGGTTTAGAGAAGCTAACTAATTTTTCATGGTTCTGCAGCTAGAATGTGCAGAACCATGATTTAAATCTGTATTTGTCTGATTCCAAAATCTGGGCTTGGAACCACTTCTAGATAATTATCATTGTGTGGTCTGAATCATCTGGTGGGGTGCTGCACAGAGAGATATTTAACTAAATAATTCACATATTTCCATTTTACATGGTAGCAAATAGATTTTTAGGCTTAGAAAAGTAACTGTCAATTACTGTAACATTAAAAAAAACTTTTAATGTTTATTTTTGAGAGAGAGAGACGGAGACAGATGTTGGTAGGAGGAGAGGGACACAGAGAGAGGGAGACACAGAATCCAAAGCAGGCTCCAGGCTCCAGGCTCTGAGCTGTCAGCACAGAGCCTGACACAGGGCTTGAACTCACGAACTGTGAAATCATGACCTGAACTGAAGTCAGATACTTAACCAACTGAGCCACCCGGGTCTCCCTATTGTACATTTTTTGAAAGGCAATATAATAATGACCACAAAAAAGCCTCACTTAATTCCTCTTCTTCATATAGTTAGTCATGTTCCATGTATAAAATATGCTGACTCTGTCACATCCAAGAAAAGCATTTTGCCACTGTTAACTCCTGGGGACTGTGTGATAACAATAGAGTAACATGAAGTAAAAGCTTTGGTCATGAGATCAAAAACTTATTATGGTAATTTTCTGTAGCTTCCTCTTTTCCCCCAATAAATTGAGCAAGTTTTTTTTTTCCAACTTAGATGTTTATTGAGAGTCCATTGAGAGCAAAGCACCATGTACTGTTGGGGTGTCCTAGTCAGGCAGAGAAAAGACCGATACCATATGTTTTCATTCATATGTGGATCCTGAGAAACTTAACAGAAGACCATGGGGGAGGGGAAGGAAAAAAAAGTTAGAGAGGGAGGGAGCCAAACCATAAGAGACTCTTAAAAACTGAGAATAAACTGAGGGTTGATGGGGGGTGGGGGGAGAGGGGAAAGTGGGTGATGGGCATTGAGGAGGGCACCTGTTGGGATGAGCACTGGGTGTTGTATGGAAACCAATTTGACAATAAATTTCATATAAATAAATAAATAAATAAATAAATAAATAAATAAATAAAATATTTTTGGTGAAAGTTAAAAAAGACACATTGAGGTAAATAAGAAACCATCCGTGCCCTCATGCATCAGTGCAGGGGGGCGCAGGATATGAGATGGAGAAAATTAGTTAATATGAAATTGGCATAAAATGCGCTGGAGAGACCATGTATACGTGGCGATATAGACAAAGGCTCTAGGAAGGAAATGGAGTTTTCCATGAGCCTAGAGTGTTGGGTAAAGCTTTACAAGGCATACATGAAAGAGGCAAGTAAAAGAGGGTGTTTAGCAGCAGACATGGTGTGTTGCAATGTAACAGCTCCCCTGTGGAGTGTTCCCTGTTTTCCAGGGCAACTGGGGCTCTTGGATCTTTATGCCCTTGCTGTACCCATCACCGAATTCTATTTTAGCACATCTCGTGCTCAATTGCCACCATTGTTTAAGTCTGCTATGTCACCAGACTGTGAATACCTTGAAGGTAAACATCCTTGAATGTTTAGTATGAATCCCTGTAATGTAATATATGCTGAGTAAACGTTTGTTGAATGTGGGAATAAATGAATAGATGGGTGGATAAATGAGTGAAACAGTCAAGAATTCAAGTTTAGGTTGCCAGTCAGCTGTTCCACAAAGTTAATCGTATAGATCTACTCAATATATAATTTTTTTAAGCATTCTCAAAGAATGTTCTTATTCACTAATCTCAGGAAATTGTGCAAAATGTGGTCCATGGCTAAATAAACTTTGAAAACTCTGGCTATTCCCATTTTGGAGATTTGTCATGTACATTAAGATATTAAAGGTTCTGGGGCGCCTGGGTGGCTCAGTCGGTTGAGCGTCTGACCTCAGCTCACGTCACGATCTCGCAGTTTGTGAGTTCGAGCCCCGCATCGGGCTCTGTACTGACAGCTTGGAGCCTGGAGCCTGCTTCGGATTGTGTGTCCTTCTCTGTCTGCCCCTCCCCTGCTCATACTCTGTCTCTCTCTGTTTCTCAATAATAAACGTTAAAAAATTAAAAAAAAAAAAGATTTAAAGGTTCTGATAAGTTCTGCAGTGAAATTTAAGAATACTATTTAAATTTGTTTTACCCAGTATTTCTCAAACTTTTAAACTAGTGAATACTTGCTCATGCATATTAGTGTCCATTGGAATTACTGTACTTCAGAATATATTTTGGGAAATATTGGCTCATATGTATTAATTCATTAGTTTGTAGGATACATGCCGATTGGAAAGAAAAAAGACTACAGGATGTTTAATTTGAATCGTTCCTTAAAGGTTAATATGTTCCACTTCCCATTCAATGCATAGATGGTCTCTACCTTTAACTTTCCCAAGTGGGAATGCACTCCCTTACAGGCCTACCTAATATATTTGGAATAATTTTAATTGTTAGGATTCTTTCTGTGATTTCCACTACCAGTGACCTAGTTTACCTTTTGGTTTGACAGAGTATAGATCTAATTATTTCTATATTAAAGCCTTTTACATATTCAAAGCAGTGAAACAGTGATCGTATAATAATCCAATATGTTTCTTTCAAGCAAAGAAATTCCAAATTCCTTCTGTTAGTCAACATATGTTGGACTGTTTTTAGGTCTTCACTTTCTAAACTGGCTATTTTTGATATTCTTCAATCTGTCAATGATTTTTCATTGTCCAATAGAGATAATAATGCAAACCACAAATGTAATTTAAATATTTTAGTGGGCAGGTTAAAAAAAATAAAAAGAAATAGATGGAATTAAATTTAATAATACCTTTTTTTTAATCTGATGTATTAAAAATATCATTTTAGGGGCGCCTGGGTGGCGCAGTCGGTTAAGCGTCCGACTTCAGCCAGGTCACGATCTCGCGGTCCGTGAGTTCGAGCCCTGCGTTGGGCTCTGGGCTGATGGCTCAGAGCCTGGAGCCTGTTTCCAATTCTGTGTCTCCCTCTCTCTCTGCCCCTCCCCCGTTCATGCTCTGTCTCTCTCTGTCGCAAAAATAAATAAACGTTGAAAAAAAATAAATAAAAATATCATTTTAATATCACTGTAAAACTATTTTGATATTTTGCATTTTTTTCATATTATATATTTGAAATTTTGTTTGTATTTCACAATTACAGCCTATCTTAATTCAGAAACTACATTTTCATCAGATATATTTTATGTGTATCTAGATTTCATAAACTTTACAATTGAAAAAGTAGATTCACATGTACACGTTGTCCCAAATATACCTGAATAGTTTCTTATAACTAATTGCATATGCACTTTAAATTATAATTAACTAAAATCATATACAACTTTAAATTTAATTATCAGTTGTACTAGTCATATTTTGAGGGCTGAATGACTACATGTGGCTATGATTGCCATGTGAGTATCTTTTCTTCCCTAGTTCTGGAAGGTCAAATAAAGAGAACTGATTTTTTTTTTTAACCTTTATAGTAGACTCTGTTCATCTCTATTAAATTTCAGTCTTATGAGTAATTTTTTTATAGGTCATTAGATGCAGCTTGAGTTTCTTGGGATTAGATCCTAAGCTCAGAATTAGAAACCATTCTAGATACCACCTACTTGTTTCTGGGAATATAACTCAGTCAGTAAAATAAAGACGCTTATCTCAATTATTTGCCATTAGTAGGAGCTACCATTCAAATATCCAGTCCTCCACATAAAGCATCAAAGTTTTCTGAGACTGGGAATTTTGCTACTCAAGTTAAGGAAGGACACTCTACTGAGATGTCTATTCACATTTCTGTGCTTTGTTGTATAAGAAACTATAAATATCAATATTCCACAAAAGTAACCATTTTTGAATATGTGTAAGTAAATGAAATTACATGACTTTTTGCCATGATAATATACTGCCTCTCTTTGTCTTCATTTTCTTTACTTTTCTCTCTTTCTTTTTTTGCTGCTCCCTCCCCTCACTCCTCCCTGGATGATTTCTTGGACTTCATTCAATAGTCAACTGTGTCCCTAATCTTTAAATTTTAATAATAGAAGAATCCTGCATTGCTGAGTTCGATCTTTGGTTATGTTGGTATTGAAAGATTTAGAAGACAAAAGGTCAAACTTAAGCTTAGTTTATATCTAAGACAGATGGATGTTGTTTGTTATTTTTCTTTTCTTTTTTTTAAAGCTTTTAAGAATTTGTATTTTATTATTATTATTATTATTATTATTATTATTATTATTATTTTGAGAAAGAGAGTGCACTGATGTGTGTGTGGGAGGGGTGGGGAAGGACAGAGAGAGAGGTAGAGAGAGAATCCCAGAATCCCAATCAGAATCTGTGCTGTTAGTACAGAGCCTAACATGGGGTCAATCTCACCAACCATGAGATCATGACCTGAGCTGAAATCAAAAGTCAGATGGCTAATCGACTAAGCCACCCAGGTGCCCCTGGATGTTGTTTGTTCTATTTGTTTGATTACTTTATATATTCTTATGTGTCTCTGTGTGTGTATGTGTTTGTATGTGTGTGTGTGTGTGCACACATGTGTGTTTTTTTTATTTAAAAAAATTTTTTTTAATGTTTACATTTATTTTAGAGACAGAGCATGAGTGGGGGAGGGGCAGATTGAGAAGGAGACACAGAAAGTGAAGCAGGCTCCAGGCTCTGAGCTGTCAGCACAGAGCCCCATGTGGGGCTCGAACTTGTCAACCGTGAGATCATGACCTGAGCCAAAGTTGGACACTCAACCAACTGAACCACCCAGGCACCCCCACACATGCGTGTTTTAATGGAAGGAGATACTTGACCAGTCCCATAAGTAAATAAAATGCTTGTGCCTTACCAATAGGTACTAAACAAGTTTGTGACTCGTATCTTCTCATTTCAATATTATAGACCTGAAGATTCTTTGATTTGGTTCTCAGGTTTTTCTCCATATATTTGCACAGTGATTTGATGTAAAAACTAATGCTATTTTTGCAATGGTTTGAATGTAATTATTAAAAATATCCTAAAAGTAGATGTTTCAAAGGAACAAAAAAACATAAAGGCCAGAAAAAGATCCAAATGTATAAATTACTTCATGACAAAGATGACATTTTAAATCATGAGAAAATAGAAATTATCCAATTAATGACATAGAGACATTTGAATACTCAGGGAAAAAATTGAGGAATTTATACCTTTTTTTAATAAAAATGAATTCCATATGGATTAAAGATGAATATATAGACTTACTAGAAAACATTGGTGAGATTGTACTGTTAAAATTATGGAGATCTTTCTTAGCATAAGTCAAAATCCAGGAAACATTTGATAAATATTCGATGACTGTATAAGAATTAAAAATTTGTGCAAAGAATATCAAAAGTTAAACTAAAACAACCAAGAAAAGGTTACATCTCATAAAGAGCAACTTACCTTATAGTACCAAAAAATTCTCACTAATATTAAAGAGCAAAAAGGAACAAACCAATTTCAAAAATATTCAAAAGATTCCAAAATCAATTTCACAGAGAAATACATACAAATCCCAATAAAGATATAAAAAGCCCAATTTCTGTCATAATCGAAGGACAAATTTTTTTTCTTTTAAATGTTTATTTATTTTAAGAGAGAGACGGAATATGAATGTGCACGCGAGCAGGAAAGGAGCAGAGAAATAGGTAGAGAAAGAGTCCCAAGCAGGCTCTGTGCTATCAGTGCAGAGCCCAATGAGGGGCTCAATCTCACCATGAGATCATGACCTGAGTTGAAATCAAGAGTCGGGACTCTCAACCAAGTGAACCACCAGGCTCCCCAAAGTCCAAGTTAAGAACTATTAAACTGAGTCATGCTGCCTGGATTTTGTCTACTTACTAGATGTGCAGCTCTAAGCAAATTTTTTATTCTCTCTGAGCTTCAGTCTCCCTATTTAGGAAGTGGAGACATCCATATTATATACTCATGATTATTGCAAGGATTAAAATAGAGAAGCTCAACGAAAGTGTCCACCACTCTACTAAGACAGTGGTGACCACTTCTCCCATAATTACTATTAATATTATTGTTTTGGCAATGATTTCAAAAGTGTGATCATCTCTATTGTTGGGGAAAATGTAGAGAAACAGTTCTCAGACTTTGTTCTCAAATATCATTTGATGTGGCCTCTTGGTATCTGGTAACCATCTAAAAGTTCTAACTCAGCGGCTCTGCTTTTAAGACATTATCCTAGAGATTTTTGTTGAATGAATAAACAAAACAGTAAAACATGCAATGAAAAAGAAAACACTCCCTGCCTCTTAGCCCTCTGCTATCCTGATCTTCTGTACTACTGCTCTGAGGGAACAACTGGGAAGTTGCCATTTTTAAAATCATGTATATGTATTACTTATTTTAATAAGAATAATGATAGTAAAACTCATTTATATAACAAATGGAATCCTGAAAAATGAGTTGGTTATTATGTAAAGCATGTCAAGAAAAGGGACACAGAAGAAAAGAAATTTTCCTAGACCTAGAAGCCAATCTTTTTACTATGGATTTAGGGGCTCCCTGTAGGACCCAATTCCAATTTGCTTAACTCCCTCACAGGAGAAATATTAATAAAAATTGAATGTAAGTTTCTGAAAGTAATTGCCATGGAGAAAGGGAGTTGAAGCTGATTTTTTTTTTTTTTTTATGTGGCTGTGGATAATAATCTCTTCCCTTTTGGGTGATGTTGGTGGGATACAACTCTACTTGAGTATTGCCCATGTGGAAACCAGACTATCCGTACATCTAGGCCATATTCTCTCTGTTTGAATGCTGTACAGGCAAAAGAGCAGATCTAGAGCTATAAAAGACACAATGTATATGAAGTACTTAGCCACAAGGCTGGCTTGGGATAAGCACCAAGTCAATACTAGTGACCACTATTCTGTTGCCACCGTTTATCATGGCTCTGGCTGGGGTGATTACGTGAACATTTCAGGCATCATATCTCAAAGATTCAGTAGTTCTAGTTTTCTATTGCTGCCATAACAAATTACTACAAGTTTAGTGGCTTAAAACGACACCCATGTATTGTCTTACAGTTCTGCAAGTAAGAAGTCTGTTAGCCTTGGCTGATTTCTCTGCTTTTAGTCTTTCAAGGACCAAATTAAGGTATTGGTAGGACTGTATTCCTTTCTGGAGTATCTAGGGATGAATCCTCTTCCAATGTCACTCAGGTTTTTGGTAAATTCAGTTCTATGGTATTGTAGGACTGAGGTCCCCATTTCCTTGCCTGTAGTCTTGGAGGTCATGTTTAGCTTCTAAGGCTACCCACGTTCCCTGACTTGTCACCTCCTTCACCTTTAATGCCAGCACTGGTGGAATATGTTCCTCTCATGCTTTGAATCTCTCCTGTCTTCTCTTCTTCTGCATTTCTTTGATTCTAGACAGAGAAATTTCTTTGCTTTTGAATGGTTTATAGGATCAGATCTGACACACCCAGATAATTTCCCCACTTTAAGATCCATAACCTTAATCATTTTGGCAAAGTCCCTCTGCTATATTCACATGTTTAGATTTAGGGCAAGAACATGTTTTAGAGGATGTTATTCAGCCTACCCTAGTTCTTTGTAAGGTCTTAGCTTTAGCTGTAAATGGTGGAAGAATAAGAAATATTAACTTGGAATACTGTCGCTATCTCTGAAAGATTTCTTCTCTTTCAGGGAAAAAGTAAGACATAGTTTATCTTGCTTCAGAGGCATTGTACAAATATGGATGACCAGTGTCTGTTCTGTAGGTTGAACATCAAGTTTTGATGGAAAAATTATCAGTATAACCTGATTTATTTGATGTGATTATGTACCATTATGACTCATAACCTGATTTTTGTCTCATTTTTTGTTATAAGTTGAAGCAAGAAATATTATTTTGGTAAGCCTTTAAATATATCTTTTGTTACATTTATTTTAACTACAACTGTTTGTTGTACCCTACCTTTGATGTATTTATTCCTTATGCTAGCATTTGCCTCCTCTGCCAATTGCCCCTGAGTTAAGGGAAACAGAATTTAGGCATTAGAAACTCCTTGATGTCCGATGCCTGATGATGCTTGGTGACACCATTGTGAACTTCTATAATAAAGGAAAGCAGCTCATTTTCCATGGCTCTCTCAGACACATCTATGGCCCACCTAAATAGCTGAGTATGAGCTTGCAAAAGCTTAGATGAGGGAGCACTGCATTTTGCAGCAATTAATTTTGCAGAGAAAGCAGTCTGTTTAAAAAGATGCCTGCAGCACTCACTAAAATGGGGGTTGTTTTTCAAGGCCACCAGAGCTGCAGTGGGCGCAGGCTGGCTCATCAACAAAACAACAATGCTAAAATATGGCCTCCTGGGTTTTGCAAAAGAAGGGACTAGAGGGGGCGATGAATTATGCTCACCTGCTAGAGCTGGGTGAAGACTGTAATTGTTTAGCCCCCTAGCACTTCCCCGTAAGGGTTAAAATGACAGAGATATTAGTTGGCAATGGCTAAAATTGTTGGTTTGAAGCTCTCGGCAATACGCACACTGTTATTTACCGGACTTGGTCGATTTACTTCTTAATGCAATAATGACCTGTGAAATGAAACGTGAGCTAGACAATTGTTCCTCATTGTTTCCAGTAAAACATTCTTTCATACCCCATTAAACCACCATTAATTCCATATGAAAGAGAGTCACGCACAAGCACCCGAATGTCTCTCTCTCTTTCCTGGACTTTTTCGCCCCCATGTTCCCATTTTATTTTTCTTCTTTTTCTTTGTATTTCCCTTTTTCCTCCCATATCTCCAAATGGAATAGGGACATAATGGAGTATGTGGTGGGAAATTCCTTTGAAGTCCATGCTGAGTTACATTTCTTCTGAAATGCACAAGGTTTTAATTGCCAAACCTCAACCTGGTTCTCCATGAACATGAAAATAGCTACAGAAACAGAAAAAGTTTTAAAACAAGGAGCAATGGTTTAGCCTTGCTTAGAAAAGATCAAAATGCCTATTTGAGATGGGTAGGCACTGTCTCTCCCACATTGGTGGCTGAATAATCACTGTGGAGAAGCCAACCACATGAACCCGCGAGGCACCTTCACTGGTCTGGGGAGGGGTCCTTCCCTCAGCAGAAACACACAGCAGTCACAGAAAGGCCGTATCTGTTCCAGCAGCCTAACTTCGGACCACTTCTCCTGCTCCAGGGTCCTACTCTAACTTCATAGCTAAGAGCCCCAACCAAGAAGTGCTGAGCCACATGGCACAAGAGGTACTTCTATAGCATTTCACTTCTCCAACCATTTTCTTCCTATAGCCTCATAGTTGGGTCTTGTCTTAATTTCCTCCATTGTGTGACTGGAATGTTCTGCTATCCATTTTGCCTCTTGCAAAATGCATGGTCACTTCATCGCTCTAATTTTTCCTCTGTGGTCATATTGCTTTCTCCTCTTCTGCAGTTAAATCTTCCTTGGCTTCCTAACAAATATGAAGACATTTATGGTTATATTTGGAGTCCACCTCGATAAGGCAAGATACTCTCCCACCTCAAGATCCTTAGTCACATCTGCAAAGTTCCTTTTGCCATATAAGGCAATTTTCCCAGGGTCTGATGATGAAGACATGGGTGTCTTGGGGCCATTGTTCAGACAACATGCTCAGTGATTCCAAAATTAAATATATACATATTTCAATTTGTATTGAAATACAACAAATCCAAAATAACATCTCACCATTGATTTTTAAATATTCCTTTAATATTTTTCATATCATTTTAAAATATTTTTAAGTATTATTTTTAAATATTCTTTTAACATTTTTCACGTCTAGTTTTGGAGGTATGTTTATCATCACTATTGGAAATTCTCAACCATTGGTTTACCCACCTCCCTCAAAATTGTTCACCTGAATCTAAATTGTTCTTGAGCAGCCAATCAGTTTGTAGGCATAAACTATGGCACTGGTCTACCTGATAGTACTCAGCCATGAGAAAGGCTACTAAATTCCCCGTATTCCCTCTCTAAGGAAGGAAATAGTAGCTGGGTTCATCTCCTCTTTCTAGTTTCCTGTTGAAACCATATCTGGCATTTTTCTTATTTTTAGTTGATACCACAGAGATCCCAGGAATAAAACGACTCCTTTGCAATCATATAGCTTTGCAGACCAGTCTTATAGTCTCTTTTCAAGCCAGTATTCCCCCCACCCATATTAGAATGTCTTTTAATAAAAAGTTAATTAAAAAATAAATTAGTAATTAGTAAAGTAAATAAGTGATTAATGGTTCATTTAAAACAAACTTCTTTTTTTTCCTTAAAAAAATGAAAATCAATTGAGAGTAACCCTTTACTGTTCAGAGTGTACCTGTTACTATGGCTATTTCATCTTTCAAGAGTTTAAGGAGGGCCTACCTGTCCTTCAAGGGGATGCCCTTTCCACTCCAGGAACAAATGAAGTCTTTCTCCTCAGAAAACCTTGGAACTTACTGGGGAGGTCATCATGATAACTGACTGGAAGAATTCTTAGGACCTGAGTGAGATCTCAACCACCAGCCCATTCCAGGTTTTTGACTTTGTTGTGAGAAAGAATTCAAGCATTAGTCAGAGTAAAGTATAGCAGAAGAAGCTTTATTGCAAAGTGAAAGTATATTCTCAAGATGTGAGAGAGGGTAAGCTCAAAGGAGAGCCCAGGAGGGATTTGGATTTCTGTCTTTTACTGACAGTTGTTAACAAGGGCTATAATATTTATTACTTGAGGTGGGAATTTCTTGGAAGCAGGGCTATGTGCTTTTTCTTCTGTATTTGGTCAGCGGTTCCTATCATGGCATCATTAAGGAGGACATTTTAGCATGTTCATGTACTGTAAAGAAGAAATAATGTGACCTTTGGCTTATCTTGTCAGCTATCTTGGGCATGTCTGGTTTGATCCAGTTTCTTGTGGTTTTGTTTTGGAGTGCTACCAGGACAGGCCTCTGACTTCTTCATAGTGGAGCTTGACTTCCTCTTTGCTGGCCTCCAGGCATCCTATTAAAACCTAACCATGTACTCTGACAATCATTCATATTACATTTTTTTAGAATGGTTAATTATGTTGGCATATGGTGGTGACTTCTTTCCCCAGTTTGATTATAACCTCATGGAGGACAGGATAGATATATTATGCTAATTTTTGTTATTTAACCAATATGTGTTTATTCTCTATTACAAAGTAATAATAGGGGTGCTTGGCTAGCTCAGTTGGTAGGACATGGGACTCTTGATCTCAGGGTTGAAAGTTCAAACCCCACGTTGGGTGTAGAGATTACTTAAAAATAAAAAAAAAATTAAAACAAAGTAATAACATATACTACTATTATGGTAGCTTTCATTTACTGGGTATCTCTCACATGCCAGCCCTTGTGTTAGGTGTTTTATATATCATATCTTTATAATAACTTGCAAAGTAAGCCTAATTTTCATTATTCTATGAGTTAAACTGAGGCTCTCAGAATTTAGGGACTTTGTTTACGATGATATGTCCAGTGGTAAAGTCACAATTTATATCCAAATCTGTCTGAATTCAATGCCTAAGTTTTTTTTCTAAATGCCCATGACCCTTCCTGTACATAGGCTGTCTGGAGAATTATATGTAAGTGAGATTCATCTTTGACCCTCAAGGAGATCATTTAATACAGTAGTCCAAACATCTGACTAAAATGAAGCAATATAAGGTAAGCACCTGCAAATACAGGAAGAGTCCTTTGAGCAGACTGGATGGGTGGGATTTTGACAGAGGAATAAAGAACTTCCTACACTGGGGCATGAATAAAGGACACAGATAACACAGGGTGTGGATATTTTCACAGATTAAAGTATGAGAGACATTGAAAAGAAAGGGAGAGCAGAGCCATATTTTTGGATCCCCTTGAGTGCTGGACTCAAGTATTTCTATTTACTTCAGTAGCTGTGGGGGTGTGGGTGACTTTGAAGATTTTTGAATAGAGGAGGAGCCTATAGGAAGCTGTAGTTTACAAAGATTACTCAGGCTGTAGGAAGTAGGGTGAAGATTGAGTGGGAGCAGGGACCAAATGTGACTTGTTAGGACACTGTTTCAGTTGTTTAGATTTAGAGGAAATGCATTGAGTATCTAGAGGAGATTGATAGCAATCAGAATGGAGAGGATGGTACAGATTAAAGAAATGCAAAAGAGAGGAAGTAGAAAGGGCTTCCCTACTCCTGACTTGAGGAGATCAACATAGCATATTTTGGGGGAATGGAGGTTCTAATAGCAGATATGGGGAAGTAAGATACAGAGGATGATTGCTTAAGCTGTGCCTTTAGTCAGTTTGGGGTGCCCACTGTATGGGGCAGGAGTTATTCACATATGCATCTGGTGGCTGGAATCTCTGGGATTAGAGACTAGAAGGTAAATTGCAGCTAGAGATAAAAATTGAAATTTATCTGGAATTAGGTGGTAGGTGAAACATTAGGGGGAAAAAAGATGCCAAGGAAGGAGAAAGCAAATAAACTGAAGTCACAGTGCTGATGAGTGCATGGCATTGAGTAAAACTTTTGTTTGAAAGTGGGTGAGCAGATGAGTGATGCATGGCATCGTGTGGTTTATTATAGGGACAAGGAGGCACAAAGGTAGGACTATCCACCATGGGAGCTAAATTTCTCACTATATGCTTAGTTGCTGGGTTCTGGGGTACTCAAGGAAAAATAATAACTATGACAAAGATGGGATGGGGTGTCATCCAATGGGAGGAGAAGCTGGGCCAGTCTTGTGCACTGATGGTAGAAATAGGTGCAGATACAGTGTGAGGTAGGAGATTAGTTCATCCTGGGTCTTGCCAGCCCCTAAATACTTCCCCTAGCCATACTGCCTTCTCCTTTTTAGCCTAGAACTGCTATCTTTGCTGCTAGAGAAAGTCCTTAGAAAGTCAGTGTTAAGGTGTACACATTCATTCATTCATTTATTTTTTCAGCAGATATTTATTGGCAGCTACTATATACTAGGTATTGTGATAGAGCTGGGTGTACAGAACGTCAAAATTCCCACCCCTCATATCTTATTAGGGAAAGTAAACAGTAAGAGACAAATGTATACATAAAAATAAGTGAATATTTGATTATATATATGATAAATGCTATAATAGGAGTGTCATAAGTGCACCATAATTTAGAATGGTAGAGATGGGTGGCAGGGAATCAATGAAACATGCTCTTGGAAGTGATATTTAAATTGAAACCGAAATTGAGTAGGCATTGATCAGGTTATGTGTGGAGGAGAAAGCCTTCTAGGCAGAAACACACCCCAAGACAGGAGGGGAGGAACACTGGAGGAAGGAAAGCCAGAGGGACTGCATAATGGTGGGGACACAAATGAGTAGCCTGTGATGGGGTTGGACAAGTGGATGAGAGCCAGATCCTGAGGAGCCTTGTGAGATATTTTGAGAACATAAGATTGTATTCTATCTGCAATGGAGACTGATGTAATTGACTTAGCCTTTTTAAAACTTTGGGAGAATAGGGGTGCGTGGGTGGCTCAGTTGGTTAAGCATCTGACTTCAGTTCAGTTCATGTCATGATCTCATGGTGTGTGAGTTTGAGTCCCATAGAGGGTTCTGGGTTGACAGCTTGGAGCCTGGAGTCTGGAGCCTGCTTCAGATTCTGTATCTCCCTCTCTTTCTGCCCCTCCCCCACTCATACTCTGTCTCTCTCGAAAATAAATAAACATTAAAAATAACTTAAAACTATGGAAGAAGAAATAGAAGTTTGCAACAATAGATAAGAGAGAGATGAATTAGTAGTTCTACTGCAGTGATCCAGGTGATAAAATATGGTGACATGGATTGTTCTTGTAGCAGTGGAAATCCAATTTTCTAATAATTTGGAATATATTTAGTAGAAGATATCAAAATATGATTGGTGATAGAACTGATTAAAAATGTTTTGTTCTTCAGCAATGCCCCCTTGCCCTGACTCCATGCATGTACATCTGAAAGCTTTCCTAATTGGAATGCCACATACATGTCATATGTTGAGATTCACTAAAGTTAAAGCATTCTTTAAAACACACATAGTAATATCTCCTTTAAGACTTTCTTTTATTTCACAAAAATTTATGGTGATAAGACATGTGTCAGAAGCTGTATTAGATACTGTAGATACAACTATGAGTAAAGAATGATCCTGCTCTTGAAGAGATGCTAGACCTTGCTTGGTTTATGAATTTTGCCAAGAACATGATAAAGTTTTTGCTACAAGAGAGCGATGCCATTTATTGTACAGTGTAATTAGTCTGATTAAAATATTGGAAAATTAGTTCTGCTATTATAAGAGATATAATATCTGGAAGGTAATTTACACATTATAAAGATAGTAACAGATATTGTATCTTTGGTTCTCACAAAACTCCTCCAAGTCTGTGGTTCTCAATGGGCTGATTGAGTTTGCTCTGAGGGGACATTTGGAAATACAGATCTTCCTCAATTTATGATGGGGTTACCCTTCATAAGTTGAAAATATCTTGAGTCAAAATTCCATTTAATACACCTAACCTACCCAACATCATAGCTTAGCCTAGACTACCTTAAATTTTCTCAAAACACATACATCAGCTTACAGTTGGACAAAATCACCTAACACAGAGTACAGTGTTGAATATCTTATGTAATTTATTGAATACTGTATGGAAAGTGAAAAACAGTGTGGTTGTACGGGTACAAGTGACTGTACCTGTACAGTTGTTCATCACCATGATCATGTGGCTGACGTGGGAGCTGTGCTCATGGCTGCTCCCTGGCATCACAGAAAAGGATAGTACTACATATCACTAGTCCAGGAAAAGACTAAATTTCAACATTCCCAGTATGATTTCTACTGAATGCATATTGCTTTCACACCATCGTAAAGTCAAAAAATCATTAAGTCAAACCCTTGTAAGTCAGGAACCATCTGTATTTGAAGGCATTTCATTTGTTATAACTGGAGGTGTGCTACTGGCAGCTCATGGGTAGAGACCAGACAGGCTGCTATGCATCCTACAATGCACAATCTAGCCCCGCCGCCCCCGCTTGATAAAGAATTATCCAGCCCCAAATGTTAGTTGTGCTGAGGAGGATGAGAAACTTTGCTCTAAGTTATTTCCTTTCTTACCTGTAAGAAAAATAATTGCCTAAAATGTAAGCTGACTCCTAATTTGACACATTCTCTATTTTGCATTACCTGTCTCAGAAGTTTTAGTATCTGACATTCAAGTTAAATATGTATTCATAGATGTAGTTAAAATTGGCTATTTCTTACGTGTTTCTATGAAACAGCAGTGTCAATATATTAAGACCTGGTCATTCTAGCCACGTAGGCTGTAGAGTGAATTAAATAAAACAATGAAATATCTTAACGGCATAAACACAAAAATAGTATAACCTTCATGCTGTTATATTATATAAATACTTAAATGATAATTTACCACAACATAAATAAGAAATAAACTCCAAACACATGAGCATTGCATTTATATTTCTCTTCGTCTTGATGCATGCATCATCACATTGAACTGCATTATCAACTTTAGATGCTGTTTACAGGCTTTTTTATTTGATTGTATCTCCATTTGTACTTGTTCCATTTTATGTGAAAGAAGCTGGAAATATCATAAATCGCTTTCATTGATACTATCTCTATTTATCTATAAATCATATGACAGATAATAAATGGGGGAATGTTCAACTTCAAATCCCGCCAGTAATACCCTTATTGCTTAAACTTCAACTAAATAATCTGCAAAGAAGTTTTTAATATATTTATGTATCCTTTAGAGATTTTACCTCCTAAGCAACAGTGACTACACCCACATTTCTAGGCTGTGAAAATTAATGACAATATTTCATGATTCAGTTCCATTAAGACAACTTTTCCCCCATTTTGTTTTCCCAGAGTAAGCAACAGAGTTAAGCATTCCAATGGTTACTAGAATACCAAAGAATGGCCCACATCATTGGGCAGATGCAGTGAGGTATACACAGTGGAAGAGAACTGTTTCTGAGAGAGTATGGTTTGTGTGTAGGCCAAGCAAACAGTGGCCTATATGGCATGATTTGAAGGATGCTGCAAAGTGGTTCCTATCCCTCCCACAACTTCAACTCAGCCCTGCATTCTAATAGAAAAGATTGACCACTAAGCATAATGAAGAATTTGTTGTCTAACACAGGCCACTATTAAAATGTTAATGCTCTGAGATGCAGCAGAATTTTTTCTTTCAGCAGAGATTTTTTTTTATATGTGAAATTTATTGTCAAATTGGTTTCCATACAACACCCAGTGCTCATCCCAAAAGGTGCCCTCCTCAATACCCATCACCCACCCTCTCCTCCCTCCCACCCCCCGTCAACCCTTAGTTTGTTCTCAGTTCTCAACAGTCTCTTATGCTTTGGCTCTCTCCCACTCTAACCTCTTTTTTTTTTTTTTTTCCTTCCCCTCCCCCATGGGTTCCTGTTAAGTTTCTCAGGATCCACATAAGAGTGAAACCATATGGTATCTGTCTTTCTCTGTATGGCTTATTTCACTTAGCATCACACTCTCCAGTTCCATCCACATTGCTACAAAAGGCCATATTTCATTTTTTCTCATTCAGCAGAGATTTTTAACCAGTAGCAAGAAAAACTAATTAGCAAGGTTTCATCCAACAAAGGTTTGTACACTGGAATACCTTGCTGAGGTCTTTTAACCTTTGGAAATGAGATACATGTGGTAGGTACTTATAGTGAGGGTCAAAGCAAATAACTGTCTTCTTGGCTTGAATTTTGCCTACAGTATTGGCTTTATTTCTTAAGACCCAGTCCCCTTGAACCTAGGCTACCCTCTTTTACGCTCTTTCATGTGTTCATGCCTGTGTCCTTTCCAGTCTGTTCTCAAAATCCCCTTCCCTGCCTATCAGCTGATTGCTCACTCAAAAATATCAATCAGAGCAAGGCGGTGAATCACTATTCTAAGAACCTTAAGCAATATGTAGGCTTATGCCTCTGACAAGGATATTCCAGTTCCTGACAGAATAGAAGAAAGAGTTAGAAGGACCTGACCCTTGCAGCCTACCAGGAATTGGAACCAAGGATTCAATGCTGTCAGCCCCTCTCTCTGCTCTTGCTGTCTGTCTCTGCTCCTCTTGACTCTTGGCCTCATTCCCTTCTGCTGCCAAAGGACCTTTTCTATCTAGTTGAGTTTAGTAATCCCTGCTGAGAAAGAAGTTTTGTCTCCCAATATTTGTATATCAAGCCTAGGGAAATACTGATAATTCCTATTTGGCTTTTATGCCTCTTTGGACCAATCACTGGGTCCAAAGAGATGGGGGGGGCATATGATTGGACAGTGCTTGGTGATGGATCCGCTCCTATGGCCAGAGCTTAGGATCCATAGCCTGGAGAATGGGAAAGGGTAAAGACAAATGAGAAGCTAAACAGGAGCTGTACAGTATACTATAGTCAGCTCTTGAGACTCATCTGAAGAGGTACTTTGTGAAGCTTCTCCTGACCCTGCATTGTGAATGAGTGCCCTTCCCTTGTGTCTCTGCCTATCAATAAATCCGAACCACTCATTGTATTATATTTTGTATTTACATATATTTACACTCCAAGCTTGCCAAAGTTGATAGTGCTTTTGGAATGTTTTCAGATAAACGCTCCTTCTCCTAGATTCAGGAGTGTATTAGTGACTGGTAGGAAGCATGTGGTCAAACTGAATGACAAGAAAGTCATCTCAATTCCATGCCACACTTTATCAGCCCACTTGGGCAAAGCCAGCCCTATTCAGAGAACATTCTTGGTTTACACCTTCTATTGGCCTTGTTCTGTGAAAACACTTCAAACAACGTGAGTAAACTTGTTTCAACAAACAATTTAAGACAAAAGGGCCTTTAAAAATAATCTGAGTTCTAGCAAATGGGCCTTTGCTAACTTTCCTTTTTTATTACTAAAAGTTGTTTTTGAAGGATTTTATTGTTCAATGGTATTAAAAAAAAAACCAAAACACGACATAATGAAGACCCAGGTACGTACCATCCATCTTTAGAAGTAAAACATTACAAAGTTACAAGGATAGTTGAAGCCCCTTTAGGCTCCTCCTTGATTTCAATTGACTCCCCTCCACTGCCCCTCCCAGAGATAACTATCTTGAGTTTGGTATTTCTCATTCATACTTTTTCTTCTTTATTAAGTCTGGTTAGAAAAGAATGGGTAAACAAGCTTCTACCCTGCACAGGAATGTACCAGTATCAGTGACATTTCTCAATCTGTTCTCATCTGTATTCAAATGCCTTTCCAGATTAGGTCATACATTTCTCCGCATGTCTTCCCAAGGTACTGGCATCAACTCTATTAGTATTGTTGTGTAAATGACAAGAAGCTGCAGAGAGGCAAAGTAGGAATATACTCAAGGAGAAAACACAGCTCCCAATTTTGTTGACGGAAATGGAATACGTATTCTTGATCAGACCAGGTGTTTCTCAATATCCTGCTATAGAAGAGCATTTAATTTTAATTCTAAGCATACTAGGTATCTGGAAGAACATACATGATGGATAAATCAAAATTGGGGAGGTCTTTGAAAGTAATTCAACTCTGAATTCCTGCTTTCTCTATATGTTAGTAAGAATTGGTTTTTAGAATTTTCTGGCCTTCCAGGAAGGTGCATAGTGAAATGGAAGAACCTTGGGTACAGTGGCTCTCCCAATTACTGGCTCTGTAACCTTGGGAAGGTCACTTATGCTCCATTAGTCTGTTACAGTGATACCTGTCTATCTACTTTTCATAGTTGCCTTTTGAAAAAAAATGAGATTAATTCATGTGGCTCATAAACTATAAAACACCATAAATATAAAGGATAATAGCTTTGGTGGATGCTGTTCTGTGTCCTGTCATAGGGACAGAAATGATGGACGTGCTAATTCTGCCTGAGTAAATATTTTTTAGACTTGAGGCTTAATCATGAGAACTCTAATTATTTCCATTTTATCTAAGATTTTAGCATTGTGAAAAATGGTCTTGTATTCATTTGCTTTGACATAGCCCTTGTCCAGAATCCAAATGTCAAAATCTATCTACTTACTGATTACATAAAAAAGTGATAAATGTGAATTTTCACTTGTATTATAGCTTCAGGAGAGGCTCCAAGGTCTGAGAACCGTAGCAAAAACAACAAAAGTAATGACAAAAAGTTCACCTTCTAAAGTGAGATGCCAGAATTCTACCTCTGTCCATGGAACTTTCTGCATCAATGAAAATTTTCATTATCTGTGTTGTCGAATATGCTAGCCAGTAGCCACATGTGAGAATTGAGCACCTGAAATGTGACTCATTAGACTGAGGTACTGAATTTTATTTTATTTTATTGTGATTAATTAAAATGTAAACTTACATAGGCACATATGATGAGTGGTTACTGTGTTGGACAGTGCAGACTAAGACAGTTGATGCTGATCTTACAAAGGAAGTGGCTAAAACTTGGTGCAGCCTCTGCCTACCCAGCCCTTATGTACTTCCAGGGTATATAAGAGAAGATGGACATTCAGTGGGAGGTGAAAGAAGACTGTTCTGAGAGTCACATTGTAGATAATTTCAGTGTGCTATGAATTCTCCATCTCTTCTCACAGAGGGGCAGAGCGTAGTACTTGCCCTCATATTTCTATCCAAACGAGTTGGTGTTTAAAGCACCACCAGGAGAGGTTTTCAGACAGAGACTGTTTGACATGCTGAAAAAGAGTCTACATGTGAGATACTGGCTAAAGTGGCTGATGCTGAAGAGGGCCCTTCTTCCCATCTTGCTGAACAAAGATGGCCAACGGTAGTCGAGGTATGGGCCTATTAGGGGAGAGGATTGTGCATCATTTTTAACAGACACCCACCCAAGAGGTGTGGGGTGACCCCATGTGAGAGGTAGACACCAGAGAGCGGGCCCTACTAAAGGAGTCTTAAACAGCTAGCAGGAATAGGGGTCACCATATCAAGCAGGCAATTGTAGATCCTTAGTATAAATCTCTGTGGAACCCGTAGGAGGTGCTTACTCCAAACAGACTGTTTTAGAAATCTGCAATACTCAGATGATATCAATGCTAGATTGTACAAATGGTTTTGGTAAAGGAAGACCTCTTCTATCCTATATTGCTCTTTCTTCTCTTGATCCCGGGCCCCAGGCTCAACCCTAGAGAACCAGTGGCTTCATAGTGAGTAGAGGAAGAGGAATCAAGGGAGGGAAATGGTGCAAAGCCAACAATACTTTTTTCCATCACAAATTTGCTCAGCCTGAAGCAGACGCAAACTGAGGGAAGGAAGACATTTTCAGAAGAATTTGAGATTGTATTAGACTAGAATTTCTCATGTGAAATTAATCAAAAAAGCAATGTCATCTACCTAGGGTTTCATTCTGGATCTGAGAAAAATCATTTGATAGCATGAATTTAAATGAGAATTGGTTAGAAAAACTAAATTTCCTCTCTTGCACCCACTGGGTCCAGCTCATTCAATAAACTGATTATAATACTAAGGATAATTGTACATTATTAATGATAAATTAATAGTGATGGTGATGAATAACTAACATTTATTATCAAGCATTTACAACCTGCTAGGCACTCTTCTAAGCAATTTATTTGTTTTAGCCCCTCAGCAGGAGATAGATATAGAACTGATTTCTCTCTATCTAAGGTAGTTCAGAAAACTGAACTGTTAGATTTTTGGAGTCTCACTGGAAGATAAAAATCACACCTACTGGACAATCATTATCATCTAATATTTATTAAGCCCACTTATCAAGTATTTCACATGCATTATTTCATTTACTACTTTAGCAGTGCTATGAAATACTCATTTCATACATTTTTTTGATAAGTAATTGAGATTTAGGGGAGTGAAGTCAATTTACCTAATGGCAGGTCTAGGCTGAAAATCTAGGGCTTTTGGGTCTCAGTGTCTTGCTCTTTATCCATACTCTACTTAGGAGGAAAGGAGCAATGCTCATCTCTTTTCTCTTGTTGAAAACAAGCACTATCTATTATCAAGAAGAAGTGTCTTGCTCAAGCAAAAATTTAAATTTGTAAATTTGGTAAAATAAAAAGTGAAAAACACTTGGTGTACTAATTAATAATAAAATTAGTTTCTTCTTTTGCCCCAAACTTTTAACTTTCATGTGGAGAAAAGTGAATACAGAAAATGTCTCACATTGAAGGTCAATCTGTATTACTACAAAATAGGAAAAACAAAAGCAAGGGGCAACTCTTCATTTCTGACTGCCTTAAGTACTCCTGATCCTTCCAAATCTTCCTCCTCTCCAGTTTATTTCATTGTTGTTCTTAAAATGAATTCCGCAATCCAAGAGAGGGCTAAGAATCTTACCAAGAAGAAAAGGAAGAAGCTATGCTGTTATGGTTCAGTGTATTCTGAACTCTTGAAACTTGGGGCCTATTTATACTTCAAGACAAACAGAGATCATGTTAACAATAGCAGATGTTGCAAGGGAAGGATAGAGTTTATTATAGGCAGATCTATGTGGGGTCAGAAGCAATAGGCTCTTCCTGTGGAGGAAGTCAGATGGGCAGCTGCAGCTTGGCTAGAAAAGACTGGTTATTATATTACATCCAGGCTGAGAGCACAGTGCAGTGCCCATCTCTGTTGGCTGGTTGCTCGTGCAAATTTGCGACTCCTCACACAATTTTCTGGTTGTTCTGGGCAATACTTCCAAAGCTGAGTAGGTGGCTCAAATGCAAGGAAAACATCCAACCATTTTGAAGGAGCTAGGAGATACTTCATATTTGCAAATGTGATTGGAAGCATTTATCTTTCCTTTCTCCCCCCCCCCACCCTCACATCTTCTAAATATTAGCATTTAATAAAATACACATTTCTTTCATTTATTTTGAACTCCCTCCAAAGCCAGCAAATACCAGAACCTCAAATGTTATGATAGGATAGGTTCTTTATTGGTTTGTTTTCTTTTCATTCTTTCTGTTTTTACTGTGTGATTCTTTTTCATTATAAATCCTTATGTTTCCAACTCAAGGAGCCTGACTAATCAGAAGGGCTTCCAGCAGAGGTAGACAAATATTCTGAATGCTGTCCTGAGACTCTACAGATGCAGATAGCTCTGCTATTCACAGGAAATGAAGAAGTCAGGTCCATCAGAGACAGGGGATTTCCTCTTCAGATAAAGTATGTTAGCTGTTGCATATTAGTGATATAAAGCTCAGGAGTAGAGACAAGATGGTTTCAGATGGTGGGGGAAATAGCCCCTTCTTATCCTGGATGCCTCTGAAAACATAGCCTGAGACAAAGGCTTGCACATAGGTTATTTATTTGGGAGGTGATTCCAGGGAACAAGTGTCGGGGACAGCAGTAGTGAAATAAAGGAGGGAAAACAACTCAAGATGCCTGCAGGAGATAATTGATCTTTTGAGACCTTCTGAAAACCCTTATGAAATGTATCTCAATACTAACCATGCACAAAGAGAGAAGACACAAGACACAGATTCATGTCTCTGATTGGTCAAAGGTAACCCCAACTCAAACATTTCCTGGTTGCACATGTATGAATGAAAGGTGGTTCATCATGCAGTAGCATCAGAGAGACCTGGAGGCAGAAGGCAAGTAGATCTCTCCTGCATGGAACTGGGAACCACAGTGGTAGCTGGAGAAAAAGTTCTCACCATGGGGATTTGAAGTGGCATAGAGAGGTATCCAACATAAGCCTCCTCAAGAGATGGTAATTATAGGGTTGTGATTCAGAGTTAACTCAGATATGAGTTGAGGCCCCATCTGGATTGCTTCCCAGCTCTGTATCTGGGGCAAGTCATTTGCTCCTAACTCCAGTTTTCTCATTTTTAATTAGTGGCATTTATCTGGTTGTTTTGATGAGTAAGTGAATCACATAAGCTTAGTGCCTAATACATTGTGCATATTCAATAAATACTATCATTGATATTTAATAGTATTAATATTAAATATATATTTGATGAGTTTGGTCTGCAGCTCTTCTCAGTGGTGGCAAAACACTATTTAGAGAAGGGAAAATGAAATTTTGAAGAGATGTAAAATTCATACCCTTCATTGGATAGGTATGTTTCCCGTGCACATGAAGTGTGATGTTCTTTAAGATGAATCTCAGTTGTGAAAATCGCAAAGTCATTCAAAATCCTTAAAAATGAGTACAATATAAATATGATATTTTGTTGTTATATATGTTTAATTTTATTCAAATTTACAGGAAAAAATTTAAATAGGGCTATCACTGATTCCAAAGGAGCCTTACATACTGTAGGAACATTTGCTTCCCTTGTCCTCAATATGCATACTCATAAAATAAGGGTGTTGAACTAGATGATTCTTGAAGTTAATTTCAATTCTTAATTTTTGTACTCCAAAATAACTTATTTTACCACTCCTGAATATCGGTTAGCTAGAATGTATGATTTCCCAGTCATGCACCCACCCCCCCCAAAAAAGTGACTCACCTGTATACGGCATAGACAATAAAAGAACTGTTATAAATATATTCCTTAAATGTAGTTATACTGACTGTGCCAAATTCAAGATGGATTGATTTCTAAATATTTGTTACTTATAATATGGGATGTGTTTTCACACAAGGATTATGTTGGAAAATAGGCAAATTTCCAGGTCAGTGAACAAAAACCTTTTTTTTTAAATTAAAACAAAGTTTATTTCTTTTGAGAGAAAGAGAGAAGGGAAGAGGTAGAAGGATGGAGAGAGAGAGAATCCTGATGCAGAGCTTGAACCTGCGAACAATGATACCATGAGATCATGACCTGAGCTGATATCAAGAGTCGGATGCTTAACCACCTGAGCCACCTAGGCGCCCCACAAAAATCTTTTTTAATTATGATGTTCCATAAGCTCAGTATTTTATAAATATTTTTCTGGATCTTGAACACTGTGTTAGAATGATTCTTTTCCCCATAGGAAGAGTTCTGCCTTTTGATACAAAGGTCACTGTGGTTTCTGTTCCAATGATCTTAGGAAGCCTCTCTTTCCCAGGGAGTAAGACCTATGACATTTTCCCAAATATCCTAACTTCCTCCAAAGTGGGACACTTTTGAGAGGGAAAGGGGGGACTACTAACCATTTTGCTGGGATGACAAGCATAAATCATCATTGTCCTATGAGGACAGGGATGTATGATTGTCCTCGTCATATGCCCCTCAAAGTGCTTCCATGGCCTATTTGTAGACACAGCGATATGGAAGCTGTCATTTATTTTCATTTTCATTGTGGTTATTTTCAAATGTTTACTGGGGATATATAGTAAATATGTACAGCATCTGGGGATATAGTGTGATAAAGAACATGGTACCTGTCTACAAAGCTTGGAGTCTAGTGTGAGATGGAGACCCTATATAACTAATTGTACTGAAGCATGACTGTGATAACTGAAGAAATGCAGGGTGTTAAGGGAGCACACAGTAGGGAGCCCTCAGCTGGTGATCTAAGGCAGAAGTTAGCAAACTTTTCTATAAAGTGCCAGGTAGTTAACTATGCAAGGTTTTCACTATTTTAGGCTTTAAGGGCCATATATGGTCTTTCTCTTCTTCCTCCTTGTCTTCCTCTCCCTCCTCTTTTTATTCTTTTAAAATCCTTTAAAAGTTTTAAAGCAACTCTTAGCATGAGGCCTATAACCAAACAAGCCATGGGCATATTTGGCCCATGGGCCATAGTTCATCAATCTTTTATCTAAACAGTCAGGAGAGCTTTTTGGAACAAGTGCCAGGCAAGCTGAGATTTGAAAGATGAATGAGTTAGGTAAATCATTATAGGAATAAAAATATGAGATAGAGGGATAATATGTACCAAAGCATAGAGCCCAGACACTGTACTGCAATACTTTAAAGAATCCAGAGAAATCCAACATGGCTGAGGATGGCCCAAGATGACACTGATATGTGAGAGATCTGTTCCTAGAATGTTTTATGATCCATGTTAAGGCCTTTGGGATAGATCCTGATGGTTGAGACAGATTCACAAAGGATTTCAAGTGAAGGGGTATCATGATCAGACCTGCATGGGGGAAAGCAGTCCAGTATGGTGGTCAAACACCAAAAGAGAGACAATGAGGCAGCATAGACTGGGATGATGACCTGATGAATATATGGGTTCAGTGATATTTGTGAGGGGAAATTGGATGGATTTGTTGGTTGATTGAATGTAAGGGATGGGGAAGAGAAAGGAGGCAATGATGACTTCCAGGTTCTTCCTTAAACAACTAGTTTTCCTCCTGAAACAACTAGGTGGCTGGGTGACACTGACTGAAAACCAACCCTGGAGGAGCAGGTTTAGAGAATAAGAATGCAGTTTTGGACATGGCAAATAAGAGATATGCTAGATACCCAAATGGTGATATATAATAAGGAGTTAGATGTTCAGCTCTGTAGTTCACATGGGAGGTCACAGATTTGAAGATCATCATATAGATGGGAACCAAGACCACGGGACTAAATGAATTGTGCGTATAGAGTAAGAAGAGCCTCCCAGTGTTGAAGGAATGGCAAAGCAAGGAAGATCTCACAAATCACCCAAGCAGGAATAGACAGACATGTTAGGAGGAAAATTCGGATATTGTAGAGAAGTAAATTCAAGGAATGAATGTATTTCAAGATGGGTGGGGTAGTGCCAATATAAAATCCTGCAACTAGGGAAAACAAAATAAGGTTTGAGAAGAAATTATTGGATCTGGTAACAGAGACTTCACTGGTGATCTTGATACAAGAAATTTCAGAGAAATGGTAGGGCTGGAAGTCAGTCAACAGTGGGATGAGGAGTGAGTGAGAGTACATAGAGATGGTGAAAGTAAAACCTTTTATCAAGAAGCCTAGCAAGTTGAAAGGTTGGCGGAAAAAGGGAAATTGGGAGGTAGCTAGAGGTGAATGTGGGAATGGGGATGGGGTTCGCTAAAATAGGGGTGGTCTTGTACATGTTTTAACATTCAGGAGAAAAAGTCAATAGACATAAAGTAAAGGTACAGGAGCAAGGTTATTTGAGAAACCAGGAGGATGTAGGGTACAGAGCACAGGTGGAAGCATGCAAAGTTGCCAGTGGGGCCACAAGGCAGCTCCCCAGCTCATCCTCTGCTCAGTAAGACATCCTTCCTAGCATGGGGCTGCATCATACTGGAGTTCCTTGTTCTTATTTTTAGAAAAAGGAGGCTTTGAGCTAGAGGTGACCTTATGCAAGAATAGGAACATCTCAAATGAGGCAATAGAAAGTAGAAAGGATGCTTGAAGATGCTGCTCAATTTTTTTTTCAGACAGAATTTACAGTTCAGTGTTCTTCCTTAGTGTGACTCCCAGTCACGTGACTGTCCCACTTTCAACCGTGAAAAACTTACAAGAATATCACTGTAGTAATAATTTCTTAACTATCTATTAATATTGGAAAAATACATGTTGACATAAAGCTACTCTATATTCAGCAAGTCTTTTAAATGAACATATTTCAGTAATCACCATGCAGCCATGTAAATTTGAAAAAAGGTAGGAGTCTACATTTCAAATACTACTTTTCCAGTCGACACAATGCTTGAGTAACATATGAATCCTCAGATCCTTTGCAATAATTTTGATAACAATGACTCAACTTTTAGCAACTCAACCACAGCTCAGAGCACAAGACAGGGTCATGGGCTCAACTATTGCTTTTGGGAAAGGCAATATCACATATAGAAGGTAATAGTACTTCCTTGACTTTCAATGAATTGAAGTCAAATTCATTTTTATTCCAGAGGAGAATCAGATTCACATTTTCCTAGGCTTTTCATGTAAGAGTTTGGCCAGGGATGGGACTAGAGAGAAAATGGGACAGAGGTTAGGGACTGAGGGTGAGTGTTAGGATTGAATAGCTAGAAAGTGGTTTCTGGTGTTCACCGAGTCTTCTTCCACCTATTCCAGTTGCTCCTCTTCTTCTACATGTTCCTTCTCTTCTTCCTTCTTCTCCCTTTTGTTACCAGTCATGCTGCACGTTTTCTGCCAATATAGACAAATCCTAGAGTGAAATGGGAATTATAGATGGTGTATAAAGTTGTCCTTGATAGAGATGGGGAAGGACACTCAATTGCAAATAGAGAGTAAGCTCCTTCTTGGGGTTGCAGTACCTCTTATATAGGTTAGAAGTGGTTTTTTTTCCAGTTACTCATGTGTACCTAGGGACACGCATAGGTTTGATGAGGGAGCAGGGGGCAAGCTGAGGGCAAAGTACAGGCTAACAGCACTCCTCCTGCTACCCTGTGGGATATGTGTGACATTCCTCAGGCACTCCTGGCTGCCCAAGGACAAAGGAAAGGACAGAAAACAAATGGTTGAACTGATAGAGTTTCTATCTGTTTACAAAAATCCTAGTAAATTACAAGAAAAAAAGGCAATCTTATCAATAGCCTAATCTCTAGAAGCCTATAGCCTCAGTTTTCTGGAGCCCCAACATCACCCTCCCCTCCATAGTGATGTGGGGAACAAAGGCAAGAAGGAAATGGCAGATAAAATTGAATTTCCTTATAACCTGCAGACCATTGACAAATACTTGAGTCCAGCAGAGCAAAACATTTCTCCAGAAACTCCCTACTGTCTTAGTGTTAATGCTTTAACAGAGGGAAAACAACCTTAGCTTGACAATAGCTAGGCCTTCAGTAATTTGTGAGTCTTTAGCATATGGAAAATCCCTTTATGAAACTTCCTCTTGACTTTACCTCCCCCAGCCCCATAGTATATAAGGAGCCACTCTTCCCAACCCCAGTGCAGCTCTTCCTGCCCACAGGTCCTATCCCCATGCTTTAATAAAATCACCTTTTTGCACAAAAGACATCTTCAAGAATTCTTTCTTGGTTGTCAGCTCTGAACCCCATGAACCCCACCATTACCCCACAACCTCATCAGGTTGGGCATACATAAACTGTGAATGACTTTTCTTCAATATATGAGTAAACAATGTTTTTCCTAAGGATCGATGATCCAAAGGAGAACTCAGGATGGGGATAGCAGACACAACAGACACAAATGTAAGTGAGTTGTTTCAATTGTTGAAGAAATATCAAGAGAGGAATGTGCAGAGGAGGAAGAAATTCTACCCATCTTAAGTTCATTGGCTGGGGTCCAGCAAATTAGAACAACATAAACAGATTAACGAGATAAAAACAAACTCAAGTTTACTAACATGTACATCACACATATGCATGGAGGACTCAGTGATAAGTAACACAAAAGGGTGGTTAGAACTTGAACTTCTAGGGGTCCCTGAGTGGCTCAGCTGGTTAAGCGTCCAACTTTGGCTCAGGTCACGAACTCACACTTCATGAGTTCGAGTTCCACATCAGGCTCTGTGCTGACAGCTCAGAGCCTAGAGCCTTGTTTGGATTCTGGGTCTGCCTCTTTCTCTGCCTCTCCCCCACTCACACTCTGTTTCTCTCTCTCTCAAAAATAAATAAACATTAAAAAAAAATAAAAAAATAAAAAAAGAACTTGAACTTCTAAAACATGTTAGCAAGGAACACTAATTGTGTAGAAAAGTAGCAAGACAAAATAAAGGGACTTCACATCTAGGGATGGCAAATTGTAGGAAGGTAAATACATGAAGAAATTAATGATAGACAAGGGTGACAATGCTAAGTTTGTTATGTAGATTCCTCTATATCATGTCTGGGATGATAGGGGTCTAGAGTCTCAGATGATTAACTTCAGTCCTTCCTGATAGGGAGAGGAGGGGAGATACCTTTACAAATTTATCTTCTACCTTTAGGTAAAGAGAGGGAAATGCAGAGAGCTTTTCTTGTTTCTGCTACTTCTCAGTTGTCTTCAGCTCAAAATAATCAATATGCCAAGGTGGCATATTTTGGGGAGGTATGTTCTGGTACCTTTCAAAAGTCACCTAGTAACCGGGGCGCCTGGGTGGCTCAGTCGGTTAAGCGTCCGACTTCAGCCAGGTCACGATCTCGCGGTCTGTGAGTTCGAGCCCCGCGTCAGGCTCTGGGCTGATGGCTCGGAGCCTGGAGCCTGTTTCCGATTCTGTGTCTCCCTCTCTCTCTGCCCCTCCCCCGTTCATGCTCTGTCTCTCTCTGTCCCAAAAATAAATAATAAAAAAAAAAACATTGAAAAAGAAAAAAAAGAAAAGTCACCTAGTAACCACTGTCAGACTTAGATTTCCCCACATTCTTACTTCATTTCTGTGATTGTAATGAGGGAAGATTACAATTGATTCCTATAAGTTTGACCCTGGGGCATTTAACATTTTTAAGTGCCATCTGTATCCCCTAAGTGATTTAATTTTGATCCAAACTAGTATTACATTTATTAAGTTGAGTTTTTATTCTTAGAGATTGATAATCTATGATGCCTCTCTGTATGTAGGATGTGGAGGATAATTTCAGCTAAACAGCATCTGTGATTTATCAGTGTACTCTATCCATTACAGAACACGTAATTTTCTGTCATTACTAGTGACTGAATTTGGGGCCAACTCAGGCAAAAGTGTGAGGTAGGCAAAGGTTTTCTCTGACATTTGCCTTCTCACTTTCCCTTTCTGCTTTAAGCATCCATCCTGGCCTCATTTCCAGTTGTTACTCAGGTATTTGTACTCTAACAGAAAACTGCTACCTGTAAAAAGCTTTCAAGGCCCAACTAAATGATTCTTTCCTAGTGGACTTTGAGAGGGAAATGGGCCCTGTGGGAGAGACATTTTCTGGAGAAGGGCAGCCATCAGTTTGTACTACAGGCATTGCAGGTCTAGCACTTGGGGTTCTGAGTTGTAGCTCTGAGACAGAGTCTCTACTTAGGTCTTCAAACTATTCTCAAGGCTCTTTGACTCTGCATCTCCCTGTGACTATTGCCATGTTTTTCTTCATCTCTTCATAGTCAAATGTCTTTGAAGAAAAATCTTCCTCACTGACTCTTTCTTCTCACTCTATCTTTCCCCACTCATTTTCGCTTCTTCCCCCATCACTTCAATGAACTCGCCCTGGCAAACGTTAGCAATTGTAAATTGACTGGATATTTTTTTCTTACATATGGGATCTCTGCTGAGTTTCACTTTGAGTCTGCTCTCTGATTCTTACAATCTCATCCTTCTTTGGTTTCTTTCCATGGGAATGTGCTCCCCTGGTTCTCCAACCTCTCAGTTCTAGAGGAACCAGTGGGCCCAGGGTTGGGTGAGTACATAATATCCAGCAGCATTCATTCCCCTTTCTTGATACGGACAATTGCATTTTCTTAATTCTTAGTTCAAGTACTATGCAAATGAATGTTCAAGCCCCCTTCTGACCTGTTTGCTGGTCTAGATCCTTTGAGAATGGAAATTTTGGACCCACCACTTCCCCAGGCATTGCCTCCCCCTCATATTTTCCATCTGAGTCTCCTTCTACCCTTACTTCAAAGGTTAGTGATCACTAAAGTTGCCTCATGAACCACCTCCTTTTCCTCCTTTCCCCTCCTGACCTTGTCACTACCCTGGCTTTTGACTTCAGGGTCCCAAATCTCTACCTCTGTTCCAGGCTCACCTCTCTTCCAGATCTGCACATCCAATCACCTATCAGATACCTGCATTCTACCTTATCTTCTGCCCTCCACCCTGTATACAGGGTGTATACTAATTTTGTATCCGAAATTAGTAATTCTTTGCCACCTTGCCCTTTCAGTGGCTTCCTTCATACAGTCCCTAAGTCTTGCTAAATCTATCTCCTTAATAGCTGTTAAATTCATACGTTTTCATTTTCTCACTACTGCCTTGGTGTGAGCCTTTACTTCGCTAAAGCAGTAAACAAGTATTATCTTGTTTGCTACTTTAAACCTCTATAATTCTAGAGTTTGCACAAGGACGAAGTTTTCTAAAATGCAAATCTTATCTGTAAACATTGGCACAAAACTATGTGCCTGCTTCCCTTTATTTTACAGAATAAATTCTTGGTTCATTAGCATAACATCTGATGCTTTGTGATCTAACCACCTTCACAAGGCTCTGGCATCCTCTTCAGGCACCACATCCCTTCACAGTACAACCTTTGGACAGTATGTTCTTCTGGATCATTCTTTTAGTTTCATGACTGTCTATGTCTCGTCTACCTATCTAGAAAATAGGCTCCATGATAGAAGGGATTGTAGAGTGAACTCCCTTTGTGCAGGTATGGATTGACTGAAGTGGATGTCAGGGGAAGGATAAGGAAAAGCAAAGAATGTATCATTTCTCATCTGGTGACTACTGCCTTTCATCAGGATTGGCCTGACTAGCCTGACTCTGATGTACAAATAACTTTGGAGATGTCCCAAGCACACTCCACAGTAGGATAATCATAGCAGAGATGTGAATAGCCTACATTCCTTAGGAAATTCACATCTTACCTTCTAGACCCTTGTCTTTACGTCTTTTGCCAGGTAAGCTTTCCAGCATTTAAAACCAAAGGTGGGTCTTTTGGTCTAGTACAAGGAGATGCTGAAGTCATCATCTGATTGATATCTGAAGAGTAAAATGTTATGAGAGTCTTGAATACTTCATCGATCAGGCATATGTCACATGTCAGGTAATAGTCCACCACAGGCCTCCCCAGGAGAGAGAAGACAGTAGACTTTGGTTTCCTTCTGAATTTATAAGTGTGTGACCTTGGTGGTATATTGCTTGTTGTATGCTATATTAGCTTGAAAGATAAAAACTAATACTAATACTATTAAAGGTTTCTCCCGGTTTCTTCTGATTTGGATTTATATTGAATAATCTGGATTTCTGTTTCTTTCTTCTTATAAATCCTCATTTTCTTTTTTGAGACTTCTAGGGGAAAATTCTCCATGAATTAGAGTCCTCACATAATCAGAATCTTAATTGTCAGGAGAAAATAAAACGTACTATGATAGATGTAGGATATAGATAAAATACTTCTTTGACCATGTCCTCATTGTTTCTTCCAATTTAGGGAAATTACCTAGATTGTTCACCTCTATAAAGCTATACAATGAAAATGGATCAGAATGATTATTCAGAAGCAACACAGTAATTCTTTTTTTTTTTTTTAATTTTTGTTTTCAACGTTTTTTATTTATTTTTGGGACAGAGAGAGACAGAGCATGAACGGGGGAGGGGCAGAGAGAGAGGGAAACACAGAATCGGAAACAGGCTCCAGGCTCGGAGCCATCAGCCCAGAGCCTGACGCAGAATCGGAAACAGGCTCCAGGCTCGGAGCCATCAGCCCAGAGCCTGACGCGGGACTCGAACTCACGGACCGCGAGATCGTGACCTGGCTGAAGTCGGACGCTTAACCGACTGCGCCACCCAGGCGCCCCAACAACACAGTAATTCTTAATCAAATAAATATTCTGGAGGTTCGATGTCCTTATTACTAAGACTGCCAGGGGTGAAATACACATTTTTAGAAAAAATTTCAACAATATTTTCTTAAGCCCTCCATCTGTGTTTACATAGCACTTTATACAAATGTTTATGTAGCACTATATACATACTTTTGTTGTAGCACACATTATATGCCATTATTGTACTTTGTTCTATTTGTCTGTCTCCCCTTGAATTTGAGTGCTTTGAAGTTAGGGGGCCATTGCTCTTCATGTCCTCATCAACTAGCACAAATTCCAAGAGAATTGTAGTAAATATTTAATTGAAACCTATTTCATAAAAGGCAATTCTGGGGGCACCTGGCTGGCTCAGTAGGTAGAGCTTGCAACTCTCGATCTTGGGGTTGTGAGTTCAAGGCTCACATTGCATGTAGAGATTACTTAAAAAACTAGTTAATTAAAAACAAATGCCCCAAAGTGGTTTTTAAAATTGGCAGTTCCAAGATAAAAAATGAATTTCTGATAATTCTGAGTCCCAGAGAAAATTTTCTATATTTGAATTCCCTATTCTTTGTTGAAGTTTTAGAAGGAAAATATATAGCCATTACTTTGCTAATTATATTATCTGAGACACAGTAAGTCTGAACATTTTGAATCTTATCAATTAAAAATTGTAGAAATTTGTTTTCTTATTATATAAGTATGCATATAATATTCTCAATTTTGCCTCTATCTGCAAAAAACTAAAATACTTACAGGAAAAGTTTTCTGATCCCTATCCTATAAAATACTTTATAGGTTTAAGAAACAATTGGTCTGTAAAAATTTCCCTAATGCAACATTATAACACTGGCCTGGACACTGAAATCCTGAATATTGCTTCTCATCTACGTCTATGTCTGACCCTTCTTTTGTGTGCTATTTGACTTGACACAGGGCTGAATGCTTAACAGGTACTGAGTAAAAAGTGGCTATCTGATTTAATTCTCTAGCTGCTCAGTTTTAGGAAAAGACTTGGACTTACCTTATTAGAATCTTAATTAACGGTTGGGGCACCTGGGTGGCTCAGTCGGTTAAGCGGCCGACTTCGGCTCAGGCCATGATCTCGCGGTCTGTGAGTTCGAGCCCCGCGTCAGGCTATGTGCTGACAGCTCAGAGCCTGGAGCCTGTTTCAGATTCTGTGTCTCCCTCTCTCTGACCCTCCCCCATTCATGCTCTGTCTCTCTCTGTCTCAAAAATAAATAAACGTTAAAAAAAAATTTTTTTTTAAAAATCTTAATTAATGGAATCCTAAAAATGCAATGTAAACACATATATTTATAATGATGATTTTAAATGGCTGGGCTGGACTATGAGGGATATGCTCAGAAATATATGCAAGAATCATCAGACAGACTTATCTCTCTGCCAAACATTACAAGTTGGTAAAATCTGTGAAGGACTAGAGGTGATAACTCAGACAGCTAAGAGATTAGTCTGAATTAACACATCAGGCCAATGAGATGGGGTTTTGCTTAATTCTAACTTAATACTTTCAAATGCAGCATTACCAGTGACATCAGCCATACGAATAGTTTTAAAGATCTCAAAATCCGGTAACTACACAGCAAAGGAATGGTACCAGGTAAAATGAAACTTAGAGTTAATGGTTTGGTCAGTTAAGGTTAGCATTTTAGTGAAACTTTTCTTCTTCCCTTTCGGTTCTAGGGAAGTTCTTGCTAATTTCACTTGTTAAAAGATTGCATTTTCCACTGCCTGGATTAGGCGGGTTGTATTGGATATCCTGCCTAAATGTAGTTTGAATAAACCAGTCAAGAATTTAACCTCTGTTTGACAAACTAATTGGCTGGGGGGTTAAAACCATCAGTTATGTAATCAACTGTATGCAATCAATTAGGGTGAACTGGTTATGTTCAGGCTGCTTCATTTCTGAAGAATCTTGTTAGCAGTAGAGCCCTCTGAGTTACTTGCCTAACCCTTAGGAAGCAACTCAGCCTTCTGTACAAGCATGAGGTTTTCAATTCCCCGCCAATTTCACAGGGCTTTCAGGTAATGGACTGCATTTTACCAAAGGAGCAGTGTTAAGTGCGTGCAGAAGAATGGTTCTGGCAGATTATCCCTTCCTTAGTGAATCACAAATGAGCTATTAATGTCTGGCTCCCTCTCTGGATGACTCAGTGGAGGGGCCAGGTGCAGGGAATTAGGAGTCTGAAATGGGGGCAGGTGCAGTCCCTCGTGGGCAGTTCCCCAACACGAGGAAGTTGCAGACCTGATCCAGGGGAGTTAGAGAATAAGAGCCGAGGTGTGATCCTTAATAATGAGATGGAAACAGGGACTCTGGACAAGATAGAGAACATTCACAGAAAGAATGGTGGGGGGAAGGAGATGGGGTCTGGTGACACTTTTCAGCAGAGATGAGAATTAAGTTTTAAAATGTTTCCCTCCATTTATCAAAAGAGGTTTGATATTTTAAACTGCCATTCGTTGTTTTCTTTCTGTTTGCATTTTCGATCCGCTTTCTCCAGAAGCTTGGAATTGAAGGGCTTTGTTCAGTTATCACAATTTGTGTTATATTTTAGTTTCTAATATGTACTAATTTCTCAGCAACACTTGGTCATTTCATTAATTGCTATGAAATTAGAATTAAAGCTCAGCTTCCTGTGAGTACCCAACACTGATCGAACTGAGACCAGGTTCTTCTAAAATATCTTTAGCTAATATTTCCTATGCACATCTTTATGTTGATTACTCATGCAGTTAATTATTATTATAACAGCTCTTACCAAATATATGTTGAACTAATGAATGTGACTCTGGACCTTGTGGCTGCCCAAAAGCATAGAGTCCATTTCATAGTTACCATAGACACAAAAAAAGAATTAAATAAGTAGTTCAGGGGCATTAGAGCTCACCTGACAAATTAGATAATACAATATTAGAAGATCTTATAGTTTAAATACAACATTTTATTATGTTTTTTTTTAAAAAAATATTTTTGAGAGAGCAACAGAGTGCAAGCAGGGGAGGGGCAGAGAGAGGTAGACACAGAATCTGAACTGTCAGCACAATTGGGGGCCTGAACCCACAAACTGTGAGATCATGACCTGAGCTGAAGTGGGATGCTTAGCTGACTGAGTCACCCAGGTAGGTGCCCCTTATGTGGTTTCAAATGTGTGATATCAAAGTACTTTCTACAAAACACTTTATTGGAAAATAATGCTATTTTTTAATTGGAGAGATAGTTGATTTATATTAAGCATGTAGTATCTTACAACAGTTGATAAAGATATTTTTTAATAAAGGCATTCTGGCATTGTTAGATTGAAACTGCCAGCCTACAGTACCAAGTGCTGGTGAAGATGTGGAACAAATGGAATTCTCATACACTGTTGGTAGGAGTGCAAAATAACTGATACTCTGGAAAACCATTTGGCAGGGCTTTTTTTGTATAGTTTATTTATTTTTGGGGGGAGGAGAGAGAGCATGCGTGTTCAGGAGGGGCAGAGAGTGAGGGAGAGAGAGAGGGTCCCAAGCAGGCTCTGCACTGTTAGCACAGAGCCTTATGCAGGGCTCGGACCCATGAACCGTGAGATCATGACTTGAGCTGAAATGAAGAGTCGGAGGCTTAAGTGACTGAGCCACGCAGGTGCCCCAATTTGGCAGGTTTTTTTTTTTTTTTTTTCTTATAGAGTTACGCATTTACTTAACATATTGCCCAGTAATCCTACTTCTGGTTACTTACTGTAGAGAAATGAAAATTTATGTTCACACTAAATCCTATAGGCAAATGTTCAGAGCAGCTTTATGTGTGGAAGTCAAAAACTGGAAACAACCCAGTGCCCTTCAACAGTGGTATGGATAAACAAGCTATGGTAAGTGCATACCATGTGATACTACTCAGTAAAAAGGAACAAACTATCAATATGTATTGATATCGATAGTGTAGAATAGGTAATTCTCAAAGACATGTGGGAGTGACACACCATATGAAAAGGATACATATTGTATGATTTCAGCCACGTTCCATTTTCAAAAAGACAAAACCATAAAACCAGTGAAGAGGTTAGTGATTGCCAAAGGTATGGGCATGGTGATAATATTGCTATAGAGTTGTAGCACAGGGAGTTTTGCGGCATAAAGGAATTGTCTTGTATCTTCATTGTGGATACATCATTGAACCCCACATAAATGAGCACCAAAAGAAAAAAAAACACTGTATGATATTTAAAAAATACAATAAAGAAAGTCTCTCAGCCTGTAAGATTTAGATAATTATTTAAGCAACTGAGACTTACTTACAATCAGGTGGTAACTTCTTAGGCACATAGCAACTGGAAGACCATGGGTTTTGAAAGCCATGGGATAGTTTTCGGAGCGGTGAAAAGGTATAAATTCACCTATAGAATTTTTATTTTATTTTATTATTATTTTTTAAATTAAATTCTATGCCCAGTGTGGGGCTTGAACTCACAACCCCGAGATCAACAGTCACATGTTATATCGACTGAGCCATCCAGGAGCCCCAGTATAATTTTTTCAAAAAGACATAAAATACTATTTTTGAGAAGGGAACTCCTATAATTATTCAAAATTTGAAGCAGAAAAGCACCTGGGTGGCTCATTTGGTTAAGCAAGCATCTGACTCTTGATTTTGACCCAGGTCATGATCTCACACTTCGTAGGTTTGATCCCCATGTCAGGCTCTGTGTTGACAGTGTGGAAACTGTTTGGGATTCTCTCTCTCTCCCTCTCTCTCTGTCCCTCCCCCACTTGGGCACTCACTCTCTCGCTGTCTCAAAACAAATATATAAAATTAAAAAAATTTAAATAAAAGTACAAATTTTGAAGAAGAGTCTTGGAATCTTGTTTGAACCCATCATTTTGTTGTTCATTTATGTAGATTTCCCCCTCTGATGTTTATTCTGGCATTAATGAACATAACAGAATTTGAAAGAAAGATTAGAAATATGTTGTTAGAAATAGCCTTGCTTTAAGGGACATGCATATTGATATGCCAGGAAAACTTAGGCAGTTTTCTCACTGCTGAGATTTTCTTTTTCTTTTTCCCCACCCAGTCTGGAGACCAATGGAAACCATGTAGTTACTAAATGATTGATGTTTGTGCTCCTTAAGAACCTTGGGAATTACCATCCTAGATCACATCATTAGTCTGCCTAGTCTAACATCTTGCTTCTGGCTGAGGTAATTATCTGATGCTTTTGAGGGACATTTAAATCTTCCTTGTAAACCATTGACCATTGTTTCACATAGTGTTGATTCTCATTGCTGAGATATAGGTGAGAAACCTGGGCTAAAGAGAAACAAAGTAATACAACTAAGTTGTTTTATATTCTTAAAAGCTAAGTTTATTTTGACCATTTGATGCTACTGGTTAGATCACAAATGATAGGAATGTTGTGATACACTTGATCTAATTCTCAAGGATTTGATTTTCTGTTCTGCTATGAGGCTGTGAGAATTGGTAGATAAAAAATCCATCTCACCTAACGGGTTTAATATATGTTAGAAGTCCCATATTGTATAAGAGAAAAAGGAAATGAGCCTCTCTACATTTGTAAGATGACTGTTCAGTGCTTTTTGTGTTATGGTCTCAAAACAAATTATTCCCAAAATCTTCCCCAGAGTTCTCAAACTGGTAACTCTTCATTTACTTTTTGCCATTTTCTTTCTAATATAATGCTTTGATTCCTTAAGAATGGGACATTTTAATTGGCCAATATAATTTGATCCTTTTCTAACTGCCTGTCTCCTAGGTAGATGTTAAGTGTGTTGGCATTGCTTTAGAGCCAGCAAATTTATTTAGCATGTACAGCTTCTTAATGAAAAAATTTTTTTTAAATGAATGCCAGGTGAGAGACAAACTTCTGCAAACATTCAGGGGTTGGAATTTAGGCATTCTACTCAGTGAGAATATTTGTTGTTGTTATTTATAAGCGGAGTTCTAGCTGAAGTTTTGTTTTTGTTTGTTTGTTTGTTTGTTTTAAGTCTGTTTACTTAGAGAGAGAGAAAGAGAGCACAAGCAGGGGAGGGACAGAAAGAGAGGAAGGTAGAGAGAATCTCACCCAAAAAGGCTCTGCGCTGTCAGTGGGGAGCCTGATGCAGGGCTCAAACCCATGAACCTTGAGATCATGACCTGAGCCAAAATCAGGAGTAGAAATTAAGAGTAGGAGGCCACCCAGGTGCCTCCTAGCTGAGGTTTTTAATTGGTAAGAAGGCAGCTATGTTACAAGACGTAAATAACCTGAGGACCAGGTATGTAGAGAATACTTCTACAGTAGTGTGTTCTCAACTGACATAACTTTGTCCCCCCCGCCCCCCTCCCCTGCCCTGCTGGGGACATTTGGAAAATCTGGAGACATTTTTGTGTGACAACTGGAGGCTCGGGGGAGTGTACTTACTGGCATTTAGTAGGTAGAGACCAGGGATGCTGCTAAATATCCTGCAGTGCACAGGTCAGATTCTACAACAAATAATTTATTCAGTCCAATATGTCATTAGTGCCAAGGTTGAGAAACCCCACTCTATAAAACGAAGAAAATGTGTGCTTTTAGCATGGAGCACAGTGCCTGAGACGTGGTAGGTACAGAATATGGATTGAAGAGATTTTCATTAGGGACTTCTCAGATCAGACTCAGAGCATAGAGGGAGAGTATTTATTATTGTAATCAAGAAAATTGCAAAGCAATGTTAACCTAATACGAAATCACAAATTTCATGATATGTATTACAATTATTTTGCAGCATGTTTGATTAGCCACACATGGAGCACAGTTCTTTAAGAGGACTGTTACCAGTATCAGGTTTTAACCTGGGCAAGTATGCATTGTTTTCCTCTCCTCTCCGTTACAGTTAGTTTTCAAGGATCAGTCATCAGTTTTTCCCCCTCTCTTACTATCAATGGCACACAGTTTCTGGGACTCATGTCCTACCAGCTGGGATTCTCTTGCTCCCATGACAGTTCTCCAGAGCTGTGGGCTGCAGTTCTCGGTTTCACCTATAATCGTCTAGTTTGCTAATCCTCTCTTCAGCTGTTTGATCTTTAAACTTGAAGCATTTTGGAGCAGAAAATTCTGTTGATTTGCTTGTCTCTCTCTCTCTGAATCCTGGATCTGGAAAATAAACTCTTTATAATAAGATAGTAAATAGTAGGTTCTCTGGACCAGAACATGATTTTACATAAATAATCAGCTGGGGGCAGAGTGCATAGGGGGCAGGATTGAGTATCTCAGTCCTTGGTTTGGGACTAAAGAAATCACTTTTTATCACATTTGGGCAGATTTTTGCTTAGTGAAGGGGTGCTCATGATGGCTTTCATGAATCTTGCTGTGCTGCTCGTGAGAGCTAGCCTTCTAAAATTTTTAGCCCCATTTCCCCTTTTCTTGGGGATCAATAATGCATCTGTGGGCCACAGACCAGAAACCATTCTTGGCTAACTTAGTGTGTCCATCACTGTCAAATTCTTAAAGCAGGCTTCAGTTCAGCCTTCAGGATGCTAAGGGTCTGCAGACTAGGGAAGAACCCCTTTATAAAAGTCACACTGCTTGAAACTTGGTGCTTATAATTCCTTTACTCATAGACTTCTAAATCCACTGGAGAGTTTAAAAGTTCAAACTTGTAAATAGAAACTGGGAATGCTAGCTTATCTTATGAAACAAGTTTTCATCAAAATTCAAATAAGGATAACAGATTCTTTCTTCTTCTGTAGGAATAGAGGATATTTGGGGGAACCCAAAAGTGGGAGAGGTTGTTTTTCCAAGAACCAAAAGCCATCAAAGGCAAACTTTTCCAATTTCACAATTTCACTTTGGGATTGTGCCATTTTCCTTCTACTCTTCACATCCAGATGTACAGCAGATACAAGATAGTAAGGCAGGAAGGAGAAGGAATTAAGATTTCCATTCTAGAGTTCACTGTTACATAATAGAATCTTATACACATTACAGTGTCCACAAAACCGAGGAATTTATAATTAACGTACTTCTCAGAGATCTCCACACATATCCATAGTGTTATTATTTTAAACCAATGATGTTAAATGGCCACCAGTTATCAACATCGCAGCCTAGGGAAAAAATGTTCTTGAGTATTGATTTCTGAGACTCCAGTAAATGCAGCATTGGCTCAAGCTGAAGATCTATAGAAATGAACGGTAAAACTAGGTGGAATAGGTAAAAGTTATTCCTTGATCACCACAAATCTAATTGATTATAAATTTCAAGATTTCGTATTATATCCTTTTTTTTGGCAAGTTGGTCTTTCTTTATGTTTCAGAAATAACAGTATTAAATGCTGTAGAGAAAGGTTAGAGGGTTGAGATTGAGGTTGCATTAAAAAGACGAGTTAAAAGCTTTAATTTATACTTGAGAATAACAAGATATGAAAGGATTTTGTGAAAATCCTTTGTTCATTAGATAATGTTTATTTAACAAGAAATGAGTGTTTTCACTGAGATTAAACCGAGGATTTTATTGGAAAGACTTTAAGAAGTAAGGTCTCTGTTCTTTAAACCCTGCTGATTTAAAGAAATATCACTAAATACTTTTAAGTCCATTTTTATTCAGTTCTGTCTACTTGCCATTGGTTATATAGACTTAGAACCTTAAATCATATTCTTTTATTCTTCATTTTCTGTTTTAAAATTTTGGCAAGCTTGTTTTCTTTGTGCTTGTTGTTATTTGAAGGCCTCTGCAGAATTTTCTTGTGTAGTCAGTGCTGTTGGAAGAAACCATGAGGTCATTGCCAGTGGGGAAGCTGTTAGCTAAATCTCCTGAGGCAACAGTATGGTGGTGCAGCTGAATTGCATCTTCCATGGGTCTAAAGTGATGTGACCATACTGACTGTTTGCCCAGGACAACCCACATCCACACTTGCTGCCCCAGCATACTTGTAAATAAAACCTCTCTCAAAAGTGTCTTGGTGCAAACAATAAATTACACGGCCATTCCAAACTTAGAAGGCTATATGGAGAGAGTGGTCATGGTTCAAGTGGTTCTTATTTTTGATGGTAGAAGTAGTATGTAGCTTGTAAAAAGATCAGCAAAATTAGATGATCCAGGATGAAACAGAATATGGTAGGTTTCTGGGGGGACTGAGAAGGAAAACATTTGCAGAAGCCAAAACATGGAGAAGGAGAAAGAAAAAAGTAAGCATCATAATAGCAGAGCTATTAATTATTGGGGCAAAGCCAGGTGGTTTGGTGCTGCTAGTGAGGGAAGGGATGGTGGAAACTAGCACTCCATGCAACTTGAAGAAACACAACAAAGTGCTTTCATAGTAAGAGAGTATAGCATAGAGGTCACGGACATGGGCTTTGGAACAGACTGCGTAGTGTTTGCTTTTCTCAAGCTACTTAAAAATGGAAAAGATGCTTAAACAATATATGCCTCATTTTCCTCAGCTGTAAAATGGGAATAAGAATAATACCTATGCCACAGAGTTACTATGAAGATTACATGAGTTAATGCTTATAAAGCAGTGTTTATCACATTGTAAGCACTTCATCCACACAGTCTGCTATTGTTATTATTGTTGTTATTGTTTTCAGTGAGCAAAGGAGATAATGGCTATATCACTGTTGCTTAGTACCTTAAATGAAACTGCCATATGCATCCTGGATGCAGTATCGCGTACTGAACAGCTCTGCAACCCCATGGGCTAGGTGGGATTCCTCTCTCTATCATTTATTTGTTAGAAAATTGTTGAACTTCTCTTTAGTTTGTCTCTGCATTTTTAGATGGAGAGAAAAAATAGCATAGACTTTTAGGTTAGACTTGTTACAGTCCTTATAAAACCACTCCATGCAGTCTTATGCACATGCTCAGTGCTTAAATGTTAGAAGCTGTTCTGTTGGAAACTCTTCCAATAAGTTCCTATAAATGATAAGGGACAAGTAAGCTAGTGACTTTCTAGGTCCCCTAAATCTAATCATTTCTTAAGTAAGTAGGTAGGTATGAACACATAGTCCCTATTGAAGCATGGAGTGGCTGCAGGATAGTGTGTTTGAGGTGTGTGTGTGAAATTCCTTGAAAGAGAGGGTAGGTGACACTACAATTTTATCATTCAGGAGAGATAGTGAGTTTAGGGTCCATTAGCACAAGAATTCATCTGTCTCTTTCTCTCTCATGCTCTCTGTCTGTCTATTATCTTTCTCTGTCTCTATTGTCTGTCTCTCTCTCCCTCTTTCTTGTGTGTATGAGCTTGTCCAGAGGGAATATGTGTTAGGAAAAGAAGGCAAAGAACTGAATCCTGAAGAACACCTTCCCTTAAAGGTTGGATGAAAGAGGGCTCCCCAACAAAACAATAACAGTTAAGGAATAACAGGGTTTAGAGAGAAACAGGAGATAATGATGTCCTAGAAATTAAGGCGAGAGCACCTTAAGAACCCTAATAACAAATGCTATAATTATGGGAAATATAATTAAATCAGCAAAAAAAGCAATTGGGACTTGGAACTAGACCTGAAGCTTAGGCTACTAATAGCTTTACTGGGAATAGTATTGGTAGAGTGACTGGGGCAACATGTAGACTACAGTAGATTGAGACCTGTATAAAAGATGAGAAAAACTAAATAATAAGTAATATAAATCAAAAGAAAAAAGAAAACCTATCTTTTCGAGGAATTTGACAGTAAAGGGAAAAGAGGAAAGGCAGTGTTTATCATATGGGAAATTTACACAGGCTTTTAGTTTATGGGAAGAAGTTTGAAGATCTAAGAAACAGAGAATGATTGATGAGGCTAATTTGTGGTGTTTGAGCAGGAGGAGACAGGGATGAGATCACCTTTGTAGAGGTTAGCTTGGGAAATAGGAAAGATATCCATTTCTGTGAGTCAGATGAGAAGGAGATAAAAAATAATGAATATTTGAAAAGTTTAGAAATAAAAGTGTGATCATGAATTCTCTGTGTCCCCAAATCTATTTATGAAGTTGATGACTTGGTCATACAGGTAGAAAGATAGGGAACACCAAAGACTTAAACAGAAGAAAACTTCTACTAGAGGTGAATGGAAGAGGGGTTCATTAACATTGAAGGCCTGATTGAGGTTGGAGGTCAAGTATTTGTGATAGCACCAAATGACACAATTTTTAGGTATAGGTGGTTTTACTCTTTTCAGCTATGTGATTTTCTATAGAGTTCTTGAACTTCCTGGGAGCAAAAGTGATGGAAGTGAATGCATAGCTTTGTCAGAGTCAGGGATTTTATATGTGGACATGAGTGAAGAATGAGAGATGAGAGATGGGGAGGTCAGAGAATGCTAATGAAAGAGAGGGTCAAGGCAGGATGGAAGGAAGTAGCCTTTAGGTGAGTAATGGAAGGAAGTCAGGAGAGGGAATAGATGCAGCAGAATCATAAATAAAAGGAGACTTTTTTTATTTTTTCTTTTTTTTTTTTAATTTTTTTTTCAACGTTTATTTATTTTTGGGACAGAGAGAGACAGAGCATGAATGGGGGAGGGGCAGAGAGAGAGGGAAACACAGAATCGGAAACAGGCTCCAGGCTCTGAGCCATCAGCCCAGAGCCCGACGCGGGGCTCGAACTCACAAACCGTGAGATCGTGACCTGGCTGAAGTCGGACGCTTAACCGACTGCGCCACCCAGGCGCCCCAAGGAGACTTTTTTTAATTGAAAAGCAGGAGGTTTGGCTGGAGGATGAGTTTTCTTTTTTAAGATGTCAGAGATGGAGGGGTCCTTAGAAATGAAAGGGCTGGGGTCCAGTCATTAGAGTGGAGACTAGTGGGATGGTCTCTGAGTGATCAAATCCTTTTTGTGCTGAATGTTTAAAGGGACCTCAATGATGACTTATTTAGTCCCAGATAATTTTTAAGTTTATCATTTAAACTCCAAGTAAGTTGGGAGTTCTGAGAGCCAAGGCAACTTGTTTAAGAACAGTGGATTTTGGCAAAAGTGCTAGTAGAACCCAAGTGCCCTTGTTTCCATACAGGGCTGTGTTTAATAAACCACCTGGTGATATACTCAACACACTGTAAAGGAGGACACATAAGGCAAAATGATTCTAGATAGCATAGAAATTAATGAATCAATAGGCACACTTTCTGCACACTTCATCAAATAAATCCATGCTGTCAAATCCTGGCAGCCTATTGTGACCGATGACTTGTATATCAGAGAGAAAATGTAATCCTGGTGACATGTGACATAAAAAGGTCACATTGCCTAACACCAGCCCTTGCTTAAGTCTAGCTAATTAGTGGTGCTTTTTGGTTAATTCAAGTGGATGGACCTCAAGGCAATACTATTTATAGAATTCAGCCTGATATTTTAATTACCCTCTATGTTATAATTAAAAAAATGTTTTGAGTATTAATCCACATAGTTTTAAAATATAAAATAATTTCAGGGTCACAGAGATTACAGAATCAAGCCCTGGTTGAATTTTTCACTCATTAAGTCCATCCACTATTTGGGTGACTATTGGGTAAATCATTAATTTTATAGCTAACATAAAGACCATCATGTTGTGGCAAGAATATTGGGCTAAGATGTCAGGAGAAATATTATTTTTGATTAATTCACTCTATCTTTAGGCAAGTACTAAACTATCTAAAACTGTTTTCTCATCAAGCAAATGTAAATACCACCTCCCATACCTCCTTGTTGCTGTGAAGGGCAAATGGTGGCAGGTAAAATGGTAGCAAAATTCATGGATTGGTGACTAAAATAGGGCTTCAGATGCTGACTCTGCCATTGAATAGATAGGTATCTATGGTTATTTAACCTCTCTGTGCATCAGTTTCTTCATCTGTAAAATATAAGTAAAGATACTATCCTTCATGTTGTTGTTAAAATGCAATGCATACAATATATCTGTTACATAAAGGATCTATATTCACATATAATAGCAAGAATTAAAATTGTCTGGATATTAAAAGGTACCATACAAATGTAAAGTTTACTTCTCGGGTGCCTGGGTGGCTTAGTCAGTTAGGAGTCCGACTTCCACTCACGTCAGGATCTCATGGTTTGTGAGTTTGAGCCCCGCATCGGGCTCTGTGCTGAAAGCTTAGAGCCTGGAGCCTGCTTCAGATTCTGTGTTTCCCTCTTCTCTGCCCCTCCCCTGCTTGCACTCTATCTCTCTCCCTCAAAAATGAATAAACATTAAAAAAATTAAAAGATTTTTTTTTCTTCTTTTACCTTCTAATTCTTGTTGAAATCTTGTTGCAGTTCAGGCAGTCTGATGAAATCATACACCTAACTTAGTGACCTTCTTGCCTCGTGTATAATTCATTCCTCTCTGTGGAGGAAGCACTGGAAATGCTTTCATCTGCTTCTTCCTTGTTTCTGTTTGTCCCTCTCCTTCTCATTCACTTTTTACAATGAGATATCTTATGTCTTAAGTTGTGGTATTAGAATTTCAGGAAGCTAAGAACATCTGCTTTTCTGAAAACCAAAGGAAAATGAAGTATTTGAGAAAATACTGACACTGGAAAGATATGGTAGCCTTGACACTCAGTCGTTCTTAGAAAATATTTTTAGGAAGATTTACTTATAGAGTTTAAATATATATCTTCTATGTGAAAAGGAAATTCAGCTACAAATGAACAGATCATGAACATTCAGTATTTATTGAGTGTGGACTGTGTTTCTGGTACTCTTCTAGTTACTTGGGTTATATAAGTGTAAAACTAGACAAAGATCCCTGTCCTTATGGAGCTTACATTTTAGAGGAGAGAGATACTAAGCAACACCTATAATAAATAAGTAGATTATCTACCAAGTTGGAAAGTGATAAATGCTATGGACAAAATTTTAAAATGTAGAGTGTTGTAAGAGACAATGAGAACATGCATGTGGATAGGCTGATCGAGGTGAACGTCACTGAGGAGGAAACATGAGCTAAGTGGAAAGAATTGTGGAAATGAGCCACATGATTATCTGGAAGAAGAGTGGAGAGATATGCACTGGTAGCGGCCCCAGATGGGGTGAATGGTCTGAGAAGAGTGACCAAAAGAAGTAGCAGAAAATTCTGTGTTGTAAGGCACTCTGATTCTTTGCAAAGAAGTCCAGCTTTTATGTGTTTTTAAAGATTACCAAGTCTAATTCCCTGAACATACAAAGTAAAAGGGCAATTATCTTTTCTTACAAGGAGAGCATAAATCAGTGGTTCAAAAGACATTTTACCTTGAATCTCTAATGCCTTCCTAAATTCAGATGAGGTAAGATTTAGGTGTTGTCAGCCAAAGCTGCCATCTATCTGGAACAACACTTTGAATTTTAGAGTAAATTGTATAATGGGTCTTGTCAGCTAGTGATCATGACTTTCAACATTACAGCAAATTATGGAATAAATTTAGGGAGCCAGAGATCAGCACAGGAGGAATGTTAGAAAAATCTTTTTAGAATATTAAAAAGTATCAGATGTGGATTGGTGGATAGCATTTGGATAGAATTCTGGATATTGGACTCTGGCTAGAAATTTGGGTATGTGAACAAGGAGAGCTCACATAACACATAAGAGGTGTTTGCATAGTGGATATAGTGACATTTGTCCTGACAGCAAGTTTGTTGAGACTCCTCTATATATACCACCCCTCACCCCAGTAGACTAATTCATCATTGCACATTTCTACTGAGTCCTTACATGACTTCATAATCCTTTCTAGGACAGTACTTTGGCAGCCACTGCCACCAGCCCTTGAAATAAAACCTTTCTGCCATTGATTTTAGCTAGAAGAAAGAAGTTACTTTGGAGAATAGTTAGGGGAGAATAGTTGCACAAAGTACAGGGGAGCCATTGGCAAAGGATCTTGGGTCATAATGTGAACCATGTACCACAGGTTGATAGAAATGCGGAACAGGATCTGTGTGGTGAGGTAATAAAAGTAAAGACTCTTAGAAGCACTGAGATACAGCAGTGAAAATTTTCACATTTTATAGGAGCAGTAAAAATTCTTTTATTTTTTCTTTACCTTGTTTCATAATATGAGAGCAAGTATGCCCTCAATGAAATTAACAATGGGAAAATTTTAAACAAATAAAAGGAAATACTTCTATTCTTCCCATATAATCAGTCCATAGACTTTTCTGCGGAGGGAGGTCATGGAGTCAAATGTTGAAGAGGAAAAGAAAAGAGAGGAAAATCTGGTTAACTTTATGACCAATAATAACATTGTAATTATGCTCTAAGATAAGAATAATGAGGTTGAAGCTTTGGGGCATAAAATGATCGTCTCAGAGGATATGGAAGGAATTCTCCCACTCTTACCCCTAACAATTTGAATGGCACCAAAGAATTGGCCAGATGCATGATGGGGTATAGTTTTTCTCAGGAGGCAGCCTCTATTAACCTGTAAAACCATTCTTGAAAGACTGGTGGCTAGTTTTATCTGGAAAATCCTACATTTCAGGAGAAATCAGCCTTAATTCCAAGCAAAAAGAATTTTGTAGTTGCTGGAATGATAAGTCTGCAATGATGGATGTGGTCTAATTTTGCTTTTGACTCAGTGTGTGAATTTCTCTTAAAATAATATTCATATAACTAACTTAGTGTATTGTGCTGGATGGAAATTGGCCTTTGACACAGAGCAGGTCCAATAGAAAGCACATGAGCTATCCCTAAGGAATTATAAATAGGCTCTTGACCTTTTGCCACGCTTTCTTCAAAGTTTAAACCAGGTGCTTATACCTTCTGACTTTCTTTCCTGGCATGCTATATGCTGTTTGTGTTCTTGTCTTCCAGAACTTAGGGTAACTTTGAATTTTCACTGTCTTTAAGGGCTACCTAAATTAGTTTTGAGCTGGCCATCTAGTGATCACCTAGAGGGCAAACTCATCTGTAGCCAGTTCTCAGTGAACTTCGAAGAGAGGGCAACAATACTCTCCCTAAATGGAGTTTCCTTAAATGATAAGTATAGTTTAGGTCAGAAAGTCAGGATATCCAGCCTTTCCTGTTAATACCTCTTCTAAACCAACTGGGACCTTAGCCTTGTTTGTTCTTTATATCTGTGTACTTATTCATTTCTTTATTCATATAAAACATGGATATTGTGTGACATAGAGTAATTAACTCCAATTAGCAGATAATGCCCAAATCTCCGTTGTTCAACAAAAGGAAAAAACACATTTTTTTTTTTTTTTCACTCACATCTCAGCCTAAAGAAGGCTAGGTGGCTCCCCTGGCAGTTGTGCTCCTGGTGGTGATTCTGAGATCTAGGCTGCTTCTACTCTGGCTCTGCCATTTGAGGGTCCTTTATGTCCAGCTTCAAGTCCAGTTTCCTCATTTGGAAAATAGAAGCGATAAAAACACACCACAGCTGGGTGTGATGACTAAGTAAAATAAGACACGTTGAATGGCTCTCACAGTACCTGGTGCATAGGACCCACTCATAAAATGTTGATATTTCTTCCCTTTGACTGTACCAGGCACTGAGACAGGAGCAAGACATACTAAGATGAATAAGGCAGATATCTGTACTCAGATTTCTCTTGAGTTCACTATCTGAAAACAAGGCATTTTTTTTAAAACTAGAAACTTGACTCTAAGTACGTTCCATGAAGACAAGCATTGTAGCTTTCCTTTTATTTTATTTATTTATTTATTTTTTAAACATTTATTTATTTTTGGGACAGAGAGAGACAGAGCATGAACGGGGGAGGGGCAGAGAGAGAGGGAGACACAGAATCGGAAACAGGCTCCAGGCTCTGAGCCATCAGCCCAGAGCCTGACGCGGGGCTCGAACTCACGGACCGCGAGATCGTGACCTGGCTGAAGTCGGACGCTTAACCGACTGCGCCACCCAGGCGCCCCTCCTTTTATTTTTAACTACATATTCCCTGGGTCTAGGTCACAATCAGGATAATGGTAAATGCTCAAAATATAGTGTTAAATCAGTGCTTAATATGTCAGAACTATACAGTGAAGAAACTAGAAAATGATACTCATTTCCTGTTTTTTCTCATCACCACCATCCCCTGAATTTACAAAGATTAAAAATGATAACTCATTGGATCACTGTTGCCTTCCTGATTCTATACCAGACTTCATCTAATTGATACTCATTGTGAAGTATCCCTGCATATAAACCATAGTACATAGCTGTTAAAAACTTTTAAATCTTATATATGGTTGACCATAACTAAAATTTTGCTTAATCAGTTATCTTTTTTTTAACCATTCTTTTTTATTTTTTAATGTTTATTGATTTTTGAAAGACAGAGAGAGACAGAGCACAAGTAGGGATGGGGCAGAGAGAAGGGAGGACACAGAATCTGAAGCAGGCTTCAGGCTCTGAGCTGTCAGTACAGAGCCTGATGCGGGGCTTGTACCCATGAACCGTGAGATCATGACCTGAGCCGAAGTCAGACGCTTAACCAACTTAGCCACCCAGGCGCCCCAATCAGTTATTCTTTCCCAAGTTGAATCTGTAAATAGTGTTTGTTGGCATCTGTAGATATGTTTTGCAGTATGTTTTTACATCTCCAGCCACTACTTTGCCTCCCAGTTTGTATACAACCTTTGCTATAAATAAGCCATTTTGTCTGAATGTTGGTACCAATTGTGCATCTCAGTAATACAGCTGTTTTGTGCCTAAAAGTTGAGTTTCCAAATGTCCTTAAAACCCTTTCACCTTGCTGAATTTCATTGTACCAGTTTTAAGGGAAGCCACTGAACTTGAGAGATGACTTGGAAGTGGCTTACCTGGGAGCCCCTGGCCCAGCGTCTTAATTGAAAGTCTCCTTACAAATTATTTATTCAAATGACTGAACAGTAGCAGGTTAATCCAATCATGTTTGCCATCCGCTCTCCCTCCTGGCTCATATCTATTGCCTTCAGCGAGCAGATTGCTTGAGTGGCTGCCTCCTCTTTCAATTCACTTTTCCCTGTAGTATTTCCTAAATATTAGTGCAGTTAACTTTTATGCAATCTCTCTGTAGGTAAATATCCATGTATATGGCTTTCTATTGTATGATGAGGAAACTGAGGTGCATGGTAGTCTGTTTGTTGTCAGAGGTCACCAGGAGTAAGAAGAAAATAAATTGGAATTGCCATCTTCAAACTAATGTCCCTATCCATCAGATCACAGCACTTATCTTGACAAGATTTCCCTTGGCTCTCCCTTTGATGGCTGACACTGGGAACATGATGCTGTCATTATGGCCTCCATCACTTCCTGCTTCCAAAAAGCAGTATCAGTGTCAGGCTCTCCAGTTAGCTTGCTCTTCTGTGAGGTTGAAAGAGATCACATTGTTTTCTGCCAAAAAATGGACCTGTTTCTTTTTCCTCCAAAGGAGAAGATCTGAACATAGCAAAATAAGCAAGTATAGCCAGCTCTATGCATTTTCCACCCATATTAGAACTGCCAAAGCCCAAATGCAGGAGCTCATTCTGAAAGACTTCAGCATGCCAATTCTGGGCTTATGGAAATCTTTTCCCCTAATTACTTCAACAACCTTCTCTGTGCAATATATTTAGGAAATTTCATCTTTATATTGCCATGGCAAAGAAAGCAGGTTTGTAGAGATTTGTGGGACAAATTTTCAAAGAGCTTTAACAGAGAAGATGGATTCTCAGGTATTAAATGAGACATATAGTGGGATAAGCTTTAGGAAGGGAAAAATTCCAGTCCAAATGTTGACTGAGAACTCAAACATTTCATGTCCTCATCCTGTCTCCTGAAGACAAGAAAAAAAAAGAAAAACAAAGTCCTCTTATGCTTTTTGTTCCCTTCCCTAAAGCAGAATATATTATGTATGTGCAGAGAAAAAGATACACATAAGAATTGTAAGGATGCTATATCCATCAGAGTAAGGTAGGTTAAGATGCCATAATGCACAACTTGCAAATCTCAATAGCTTAAAACAACAAAGGTCTATTTGTTGCTTACTCTTGTCTATCTCTGGTTGGCAGGAACCTAGGCTGAGATAAGCTTTCATCTTGTACTTTGCTCCTCACTGCCTCAGAGACAGACTTAGAACTCTTAGAGTAGGGATTGACATACATTTTCTGTAAAGGGCTAGACAGTAAGCATTTGCAATTTCACCTTCAAGTCCATAGAGTTTCTGTCACAATTACTCAACTCTGCTATTGCAGTGCAAAAGCAGAGTTTACAATAGTTTATAATATGGGCTGTGTTCCAATAAAACTTTATTTACAGTAGCCAGTGGGCTGGACTTGGCCTATGGCCTATAGTTTGCAAACTCTTTCAGTTAAATTTTATGGCCCCAAAGAGACACTTGTTACCTCTGCTCAATGATAGATGACTAAATGATGATTCTACTCAACCTCAACAGGATGGGAAAATACAAGCCTGTCACTTCCTGAGATAAGCCTAGCCTGTATAGGTGTTCATACCTATATCCAGAAAATGATGAAGAAATAGATGAGAGGTTATTTTCACAGTTGCACAATGCTTGATTAAGCCTACTGGTCTTTTAGAATTTCTCTACCTTCTCAGTTTTCTCTTTAACTCAGCAAAACAGACTTTACAAGGTGGCAGTATTCTTTTGCTAATTGAGAGTCAGTAGAAGTGGCCAATCAAAGGGGACATGGCTCTGCTTTGTGTTTATTCATCCTTGGTGGCCATGTGGAGTGTGAATAGCTGGAGTTATCCATTTCATGTGCTCTTCACCTTTGTGATTCCTAAGGTGAATCAGAATATGCATCCTAGGAGCAGATCTTGGAAAAGGATTTAGATGTAGCAAGGGAAACATTTTGTCAGATGACTTTCCTCAACAGTAAATCTCCTAGAGCACAAAGTTATTCTCTCATAGACCAGTTTCAGAGGTGTTTCCTAGATGTAGTATTGTGGCCTGTACACAGGAATCAATGGTAAGATGAAATTTTCAATTTATTTTACTGTAAAAGGAGTCTCAGTTAAAGCTGTTTTACCATAGGATGATGTCACTTTATGTATTTGGTTTTCTAGCAAAACCCACCCTGGCAAATCAAAACCAAAACCTACTTTGCCTGCTCCTGGCTCATCATTGTTTTATAAAGTCACATGGTTCCTTACCTTCAGCTGACACACTTCTTTCCATTTTTAGGCACTGCTCTAAGAGCAAAGCTTAAAGAGTCTGTTTATTTTTAAACAGTTCCATTTAATAATGTTTCTGACTTTCTCCATAGAAATAGTTGACTAGATATGGAAAAATGAATATTTAAATGGATTTGTCAGTCAGTTAAGACAGAGACATTAGGAATTTATTGTGTAGGTAGTAGGCTCTCTCTATACTGAAATATTTCTATTATATTGATTATAATCTATACCTTCTAAAATATTAAGGTGCTTTCTTGCATATAATCACATAAGCAAAACACTTTATTGAGCCATTTTAATATGTAAATTTAAAAAAGATAGAAACAGAGAGAAGAATGTAGATTCTGCCTAAGATCTGTTAGTTGGCAACAACTCTCAACTTTTATTCCCCTAATCAGTGATACTTTTGTTGAGTATAAGAAGATTCTAGAGGTAACAGTTACTTGACCATGACAAAGAGTACTACTTTAAAAAAGAATGAAAATAACCTAAATGTAAAAAATATTGTCAAGGTCCAGATGATATTTTTATTTAAATAGTGATATACTATATCTTGCAACTAATTGTAATTGACTTCAGTGAAGGTGCTCTTATGGTTTTTCTCACCAACATTGTTAATTTTATTTACCAGATCAGCTGCCAACATCAAGCTATCCTAGGGAAGAACTCTAGTGTTTTTAAACAGACCATTATCCAAGTTTCTTTGTTTGGAATAATAATAACAACGACAACACTTAATATGTCTCAGCCACTGTTCTGAGCCTTTTTTCTCTAGCCTCTGGCAACCACCATTCTATTCTCTGTTTCTATGAGTTTGACTATTACAAATATAAGTATTATCATGCAGTATTTATTTTTTTAAACCAGCTTGTTTCACTTAGCATAATGTCCTCATTTATCCTTTGTGTCCTGAGCCCTTTAAAATACACTTGACACAGCCACCTTATGAGCTTGATACCATACCATTTTTCATCCTACTTTGCAAAAGAGAAAACTGAAGCACAGGGGGAATGTAAGTTACTTGCCTGAAATCACACAGAGTCAGTAGCAGACCTGGGATTTGAACCTAAGCAGTTGGGACTAGAGTCCATAGCAATAATCACTAAGCTATAACATCTTTCTTTCACAGCTGGAACAATGGAGAAGTTACTGAAATTCCCATAGAGGAGTAGAAAAATTTAAGGACTTATAGACAACCAATCCATATGACTGAGAAAAATCTATGCTTTTTTGTGCTTATCTAAATTGACCACAAATTGCCCCAGTATAGGCAACTTCATTTTCCTGGGACTGTGGAGATACAGGGAAAATGAAGTTGCTTTCTTTTAGCAACTTTCTGGTGTAGAGATTTTTGTTTCTTGAATGTAGGAAATGTGAGGGAAAAGGAAACCCTCACTCATAACCTCCAATTTGCTTTCAACAGGTAATCAGTGGGGTGGGTCATTACTGTCACCTCCCCTCCTACCTACCTGAACTATCTTCCTTGGTCTGTCTGCCACAAGTTCCTTTGGAAACTCTTTGCTGTACCTGAGTTCCCCTAAATGACAGTCTTGCCTTGCAAAGGAGATTAATATAAAATATCAGGCAAAGGTTTTGTATTCCCAGCCCAGATCTTTATCTCAGAATAAAAGAGGGAAATTTATCTCTTGTGAGTCATGGGCACAGAGGAGCTGGGAACATTTCACTGGCAGGGAGAATTGGCAGAAACAGTCCTAGTGGATTTCAAGTTTATTTGACTAATTCTTTCAGCACTTGTCAAACGAAACTACTTTTGTTTAGGTAACAAAACAAGCTGTTTCCTCTGCCATTTCTCCAGTGAGTAGTATAGGCACTTGTGGCAAACACACATTACTGCTAACTGTTATGATGTTTGCTGTCAAATTCATTTATTTATACAACTGCTGTAAAAAGCCTGAGGCCCATAAGCAGCCATGAAAGATTTCAGAGTCATGGTGTGGGGTCATGAGAGGGGAAAAAAGTCTCCACTGGTTATGAGAAAGGAACTGACACAGGAAATGGTCACATATGGCGCAGATTTATTGTGTCCGGGGCTTCCCATTCAAATCTCATTACAGCCACAGCTCAGAGCTGGGCATGGCACAGGCACATTGATTTTAGTTTTGGCATCCAACAGAATTACTGCTGCCGCTTCAAACTGAGGGCGGGAGAGGTGATAGGTTTATCATTCCGGGGAAAGAGTGTGCTCAGCCTGTATTTGTAAAGAATGCTGTTGGCTGCCCCTGCCTGTAATCTAACCATGAACATCACTTTGTTCAAAGATGGCAGGCAAGGTTTGCTAGCAAAAAAGAAATCCGAGGGTGGAGAGAAAGGGGGAGAGAGGTGGAGAGTATTTCCAAAAGAATAAGGGGAAAGTTAAGATTAGATTAAAGGGTTGAAACCATCTTCAATTTTGCAGGTTTTTATTGATGTCTTTATTGGTGGAAAAAAATAGATCTCTTACTTAGAGACATGTATGTGTGTGTGTGCGTGTATTTCTTTATGCACATATTTTCTAAAAATTTTAGATAGTATGTCTACATTTTAGCATTTTATTCACCTGTAACTTGTATCTTTTCAACACTGTTCATCATGAATGCTTGCAACACCTCTAGATGTGGTTTCAGACTACAAGGCAAATGTTAATAGTTTGAGATAAGGATAGTGCCATAAAAGAAGGGTGCAAACTATCTTTAAAAATACTCCTTGTTTGATTATGGTTAATGTAGCAGCTTATATTCATTAACATGTGTTTGTTATCAACTCTGCACATATATCATCTCATTTATTCCTGTCTATCTGCCTATGGATTGGGTGTTATTTTCAATCCCTTTTATAAATGAGTTAACTGAGTCAATGGATAAGTAACTTGACTGTGGTTTTGCAGCTAGGAAGTCCAATGACAATCTCTCTGGCTAGAAAACCTGATCTCTTAACCCTTGCATTTGCTTTGGCTGTTTTCAATGTAGTATTCAAAGAATAAAAGTCATAATTGAGACCATACATGCCCACTGGTGTTTGCAGGGCAAATCATGATACAACACATAACAAAGATACAAAAACATTTTCTAAGCCACTTATTTTAACCAAAATATACATGACATTTCAATATGGTAAAGTAATACAAAATAGTCTTCTGAAATTTGTATGGACTTTATCGATACAACTTTTTTTTAATTTAAAAATGATTGATTCAGAAGAAGGGTCTATTTGATATGAATTTGATGCTCTTCCCTCATCTTCATTGTCATTTTATCACTTAATCTCCTGATCATTTTTCCCCTCAAAGTCACACCTATATAAAAAGAAAACAAGTATTTGGAAATATTCATCAAACAACTTAATAAAGACAGAAAGACCTTTCACAGAAAGCCTTACAGGCATCCTTCCTTCATGTAATGGTTGGTTTTATATAGTTTTCTATTTTTCTCAGATTAGATTGGAAATGTATTCCTATTGAAAATAGACACAGGTTCAAGAACTCTGGTGAGATTGTTCATGAAGTTGTGGTAAATCCTAGTATAATCTGTAGCCCCTGAAGTCCATCTTCCCATTATGCCTGCAGAGGTATGTATTTGTCCTCTAACAACTTCCAGCTTGCTGTTCCTGTGCAGTATTTTTTTTTAACATTTACTTATTTTTGAGGGAGGGAGACAAAGAGCAAGCAGAGGAAGGGCAGAGAGAAGGAGACACAGAATCTGAAGCAGGCTCCAGGCTCTGAGCTATTAGCACAGAGCCTGACATGGGGCTCAAACTCAGGGACTGTGAGATCATGACCTGAGCTGAAGTCAGACCCTTAAACTGACTGAGCCACTCAGGCACCCCTCCTGTGCAGTATCTGTAGTCCTATAGTCCTATACTGCTATCTCCGCACTTGGATTTCTCTTTTCCACCCCCTCATAACTCCCATGGATTGGAAGCCACTTCACTATACCAATCACCATTCTAACAAGAATGCTTTTTCAGTTAGAATGATGTCAGGGGAGACTATGTTCCTAAGCACCACTGTTCAACAAATTATGAAGGACAACGTGGAAATACCTTAATTTTGAAGCTCCTAGATCTGAATTCTAAATACACTAATTTTTTAATTTAATGAACTTTAAGTTTCTCAAATTACATTTTCTTGTAATACTATCTGTGTCAATGAGTGTATGTGCAAGCATATCTACCTTATCTCTTTTATACTGACTAGTACACCATATTGTGGTCACTCAATAGACTTTACATACCTCTATTCTAGACTCCAAATTAGCAATCTTATGTTTCTGTCATCTACATTGAATCTATGATGCATAAAGACACCATTCTAAGTTCACCATGTAAATATAACACACAGCCATTATTTTTTGAAGTTTTTTTTTTTAAACGTTTAACTAGAATTCCCCATTCTAAAAAAGTGGACAATTTTTGTCTATTATTTCTAGTATGAACAAAATACTTTTGAAAATACTGCTTTCCAAGATTTCAGTTACTCTCCGTGTATTTAGTTAGGAACACAGCTTTGAGATTTTGGAGTTTCACTCTTCATAGCCTGAGGGTCTACAATAACATATATAAATGGGGATAAATTCAACCTGTCTACACTTTATTTGATCTGTGGCCATATATATTTGTTAAATTAGAAATAATGAGGTGTAAATGTTGTTTGACAGAAAAGAATTGTAAATGATTTCTTTTCGTTTCTTGAAAATAAGAGAATGATTATATATTTTGTTTTTGTCAAAATCTCCTATACTTTACTGTACCACAAATTGGGAAATCTATCACAAAATGGCTAAAAAAGTTATTGAGGGAAATGGTGATGTTAACCTCAAGGAAAAAAATCATTAATGTTGATGTATTTCATTCAATTTTAAACATATAAATTTTTCCCTTTTGTTGAAAGGGGAAGATGGAAGGATTTTATGTGCCTTTGAGTCAAAACATTTATTTTAAAAATACTTTTTTTCTTTCCTTCTGACCCATTTTTCTAAATAAAAGATAGAAGTTGTTTCTTTTTTTCCTTTTCTTTTAATTTTTTTTCCTAGCAAAGACGACCCCTTTGGCATATTTTCTTTTCAAATGTGAAATGAGGTGGAAAATCCTCATTTCACGACAGGAAGGACAAATATTGACACAAAGTTAATATTTGTTAGAACCCTGGAAGCAACCTGAGCGCGCGCGCACACACACACACACACACACACACACACCCCTTCCTCTTTCCTCTCCATCACCGGACATAACTAACTCACTTCCTTTCCTGGTGTTTAGGTCTATGGTTTAGGTCTGTGGTTTCCAATCTAGAGAAAGGTGGATGGAGCATAGTGTATGTCTCGGATATTTTAGAATGTTAAAGTATACACAAAGCAAGGGCTCATGTGCACACATGCACACACAAATACAACCTGCTTAATCTAATTTCCCTCACTTACAGAAGAGCTTCTGGACTTTATCACTGTGCTTGTCCACCTTGAATGCAATAGCATATGCCAAACCAATACTCACTGGTCACTCAGCATTTATTAAGTCCTGTCCACTCTTGCCTTTTTGAGAAGAATGCCCTGGGGTGACTGGGTGGCCGCCCCTGACAGGCTGTGCCACTTATCTATTCCCATTGATTATGAAAGTCAGCTGTGGCCAGACCTTGCTTTTTTCCCCTTCTCCTCTCAGCCCCTCTTACAAGCACCCCTGCCTGGATTTTCATGAGGAAATAATCAGATTAGGCCTTTCACGGTGAGTTCATATGGAGTTCTCTTTCTCCAGTGTGCTACTAACTGAATAAACGTGTTTAGTGGTAAATTGTAAATGACATTATGATTACCAAAGCCAGCATGGGTTTCATTTAAAAGTGATCAGAATTGCAGACCACAAAAATTGTGACTGGCAGATAAGGCCATTTGGAGAGGTGGGAAAAGAAAAGACAGAAACAAGTGAGAAGGATGATCATTACTTAAAACTAAACCTTCCCCAACTGAGGGAACCAAGAGGGAAAGAAATCCAGAGGAAGAAATGATGAAATGCTATTTAGAAGGGAAGGTAGGCTGTCACCATGGGCTTTTGTCAGCTGTGGCCGGGACAGTGCATGATGATATCTACTGGCTTTGTGCACACCTCTCTTAAGTGGTTAGTGTGTATTCTCTTCTACAATTAAGAACTACACTCGCTTAGCAGCTCTGGGACCCCAAGGCATTGCTTACCTGTGCTTTATTTTTGCCTCACATCAAAATTAAAATACTAGAATCGATTAACTCTGAAGATGACATAGGAATGTGGATGGAAAGATACTGATAAACCACCCAGTCTCTTAATCATTGCTAATGGCTGGAGAAATAAAAATAAAAGTTCTTATTTATGAACACCAGGTTTCCAAGTTTGGCTATAAAACTGCATAATCAATGTTACAGTCTTTAGATGTGATTTGTTAAATTTGTGGCTATATGATTTTATTTATTTTAAATATTTATATTTGAGAGAGAGTGTGTGAGTGGGGGAGGGGCAGAGAGAGAGAGAGAGGGAGACAGAGAATTTGAAGCAGACTCCATACTGTCAGTGCTGAGCCTGATGTGGGTCTTGAACTCCCAAGCCATGAGATCACAACCTGAACTGAAGTCAGATGCTTAACCAACTGAGCCACTTAGGTGCCCCTGTATCTATATGTTTAGACTTCAGGGATTGTATGCTAAAATGTTAAAAAGCCCAAGTGGCAGTATAGAAAAGCAAATGGACTCTCACCAAGTATGTGATATGACAAATAACTGAAACCTCTTGGTGAGTTGCTTTCACAAGACTGTGTAGAGAGAATTCCTGATGATTACAGCACTTATCTACTAGTATTACTCATCACAGCTGACCCTGCATATAAATACAAGCCAAAATGAAGTCATTTGGATTATGTTTAATTTTTCCAGAAGCATAGGTAGAAGTCTACAAGTGTGCTTTTCTCTTCCCCCTTTTCCTCGTTACTATTACTAAGTAATTATGTGAGGCAAAATTGCGAGTCATTTTTTCTGTCTATGAACTAGGGGTAATAAAACGTGCTGTGAGGAAATTTTAGTAAAGGAGAAAGGAAGGGAAAGAGAAAGGAAGGAAGGAAGAAGGAAGGAAAGAAGTAATAGAGAAGAAGGGCCACCAACCTTAGGGCTTGAGGGCATCTTTGTAGTGAAGTAATAAGTCTTCTCTGCCATTCTAATCCGTATTCCATCCTGTCCCCCTTCCAGGTACCATTTCCATTAGCCTGTGGACTTCCTGTCAGATATTTCTGTGCCTGAAGCTCTCCTGAGCAACCATTTTATATTAGTTGAAACAACCCTGGGTCTTCACCATCTAGGTACCTGAGACTTATTTAAGTAGTAACCAGAGTCCCCCACTGACATGCTGTGAAATCTATAGGACCCATCTGATACTAACCAACTTCCACACCACCTTAGAGAGTATCAGGGTACAAAATATTTTGCATAGCATCCCTTCTTGCTTCAGTCAACACCACAATCTACATCTCCAGAATACACATCTCTTTCCTGATTCTTTCATAGGCTTACCCAACCTTTGACTCTCTTTCTCCAAATCTTGCTCCTGGTACTGTGTGGAACTCTGAAACTGGAGTCAACAAACTTTTACATTTTCATGGAGTGCTCTTTAACACTAAGTAAAAAAACCCTGCTTCTCTGAGGCTGATGTCATTAGACTCATTACCTGCTCTCCCTACTTGATATGTGTGTTATTTCACATAGTAGGCACTGTTTTTCATCCTGAAAGCCATGGAAACTAGTTGACAGTTTCCTTCTCCATTTTAACTCTGCAACCACTCTTATCAAGGTGAATAACTCATCCAAAACCTTGACTTTTGTGGAAATATAGACTACCCAAATGAGAATAAGCAAAGGCTATTTATTCTTAGTTTTCTATTGCAAGGGAGTTAGCTATCATCACTTGCATTTGGCAGAGACTTAAAGGCAGAGAGTGAGAAAGCTTTATGGTCGGAAAAAAAGGAAGACTTCAGGTATATGGTGATTGGATGCTGTTGTTGGCACAGTGAAGTTGGAGGCAGGCTAATTAGAAATGGGGCATCCTATGTGATTAATTAGAGACACGTATTTGGCTTTCTTCATTTGGTGCTAAGTTGGAAATGGGGAAGATAATTAGGGAAGTCAGTAGTTATTAATCAAATGCTAACTGTATGGGGCTGATTGTTTCAAAGGTTATTGTTTATTAATCCTAGGCTAGTTGATGCAGATGGAAATTTGACTTCCTGGGGGTGCCTGGGAGGCTCAGTTGGTTGAGAGTCCAACTCTTCATTTTGGCTCAGGTCATGATCCCAGGGTTGTGGAATCGAGCTCTGTGTAGGTCTCTGAGCTGAGTGTGGAGCCTACTTAGGATTCTCTCTCCCTCTGTCCCTCTCTGCAGCTAGTGCTCTCTAGCCAAAACCAAGAGTTGGACACTCAACTGAGTGAGCCACCCAGGCATCCCCAATTCACTTCCATATAAAGTTCTTACTAGCCACTTATGTCAACTCACCCATGCTGTGACACATGGGAGCCAGCCCCTAGGTCTCATGTATTATGAATGTATTCTAAGGCATGAGAAGAAAGTAAGAAGTAGAGAAGTATATTTTTGAATGACAATGCCACAAAAGTTACTCTATAAAAATTTATCCAGGTATTACAGCTCTCCTACATGACAAAAACTTTGTAAGGAATTTCCCACATTTGACAATAACTCTAAACACTGATGCATTACCAGTCATTAGTTGTGAAGCTAAAAGTAACTTTTCTGAACTACTAGTGATAGAAAATAAATGTCAATCTTCCAGGTTAAAGGCAAGACTGAATTACCTTTCTATCCTCCTGTAGAAGATATTACAACATTGTTGTCACTTTAAAAAGCAACACAAAAGTGTGCAACCAAAAAATAGGAAAAAGTAATACTGTGATATGCTGGGTAATTAGTTAATAATATTAATTTTCCCTAGATTTTATCATGTTTATAGTACTTCTGAGGTTTACATTTATTTCTCATTTTAATTTTTTTTTTATTAAATTTTTTTTTCAATGTTTATTTATTTTTGGGACAGAGAGAGACAGAGCATGAACGGGGGAGGGGCAGAGAGAGAGGGAGACACAGAATCGGAAACAGGCTCCAGGCTCCGAGCCATCAGCCCAGAGCCTGACGCGGAGCTCGAACTCCCGGACCGCGAGATCGTGACCTGGCTGAAGTCGGACATTTAAGCGACTGCGCCACCCAGGCGCCCCTCATTTTAATTTTTTTTTAATGTTTATTTATTATTGAGAGACAGAGACAGAGCATGAGCATGGGAGGGGCAGAGAGAGAAGGAGACACAGAATCTGAACTGTCTGTACAGAGCCCGACACGGGGCTCGTACCCACAAACCGCGAGATCATGAGCTGAACTGAAGTCAGATGCTTAACCGACTGAGCCACCCAGGAGCCCCTATTTCTCATTTTAAATAGCATTCACTTATTGTATAAGCACTAAAATACAGAAAGACTGGGTTCACCCCTCTTGCAATGACCATTTCAAATTTTCTCAATCTGCAAGTATTCTACCCATCCTCTCTTCACACATCCCCAGCCCCCAATATACATCCTCACACTTCCAGTTGATGACCTTGTCTTGCCTCACGTGTCCCAGCCGATGAGTGCTTTCAGTCTTCCATCTCTATCTAAACAAACACTTTCTGTCTGTCTTTCTGCTCTAGAAGACATGGAGTCTTTTGACCTACCATATTCCACGTGTTTTTAAAAAGCTTGGGACACTGTTCTCCCTTAGCTTCTCAAGTTTACTCTGTCATTCTTCCGCTTTCCCCAATACCAGTCTCTCCCTTTTTATGGGTTCTCTATTAATCTGCAGAATTTCAGCTAGGGTCTAAATACAAGTCTAAACACAAGTTCATAGTACATGTTATGAAGCTCTGAATTATCATAGTTATGCACTAGCTGCTTTTCACAATCTCATCTTGAATGCTAGATTGATGTACTTCAATAAAATTAAGTATCATTTTAAAAGAACCTACCTTAAAGCTTGCATAAGTTTCTTCCTTTGTATAGAATCCTTACTGTCACAACTCTAAGGCAGAAATCCCTACTAGAAGTGAGCCTTTACTACCATAGATGACTATATAATGGTTTAGTGGAATTGTTTTGGTTTTGGTTTTGTCTGTTTTAACTTCCTTAAGAAGGAAAAATTTTCTACTTAACTACAATAATTTATCCACCATGTAAATAATTTATTTTCTCAGTGGGTAATTGTTATTTGTGTGTAGTTTTATTTCCTTTACAAAGAGTTGGGGCAATCACATCCTAATCATCTTTCTCCTACTTCTGTCAAACAAACTCAGCTCTGATTTCTGAGACATGTGGGCTAGAAATCACTCTTTCCTAAGCTGGAAAGCCTTGAAATATAATTAATGTGTTGTTATTATTATTATTATTATTATTATTATTATTATTTTAGAGAAAGGGAGATAGCGAGCATGAGAGGGGAAGAGGGGCAGTGGGGGTGAGGGGGGGAGGGGAGGGAGAGAGAGAGAGAGAGAGAGAGAATGAGAACAAACATGAAACCCAACCAGGTTCCATGGTCAGCATAGAGCCCAATGCAGTGTTCAATCCCATGTCCCTAGTCATGACCTGAGCTGAAATCAAGTCAGACACACAACTGACTGAGCCATGAAGTCTCCCCATTAATACATTATTTATTATAGGTTTCTATAGTGTTATTCATAGGATAGCAAAAATTGTAGGGTATTTGATTTTGGAGAAAAAAAGTGTCCTGTTTGTTTTATATTTTGTCAAGAAGAACTGAAACAAATAATTTAAATCTTTATACTGAAATTGGATCAAACAGGTATGTCTTCCATTTTATGGGGGTATGGGAAGGAAAGCATAGAGATAATATTTTATAATAACCAATGCTTCATGAATTTCTTTTTTTTTTACTTAAGAAATAGTAATTTGACTTCATGGAGGTCATAGTGGTAAGTCTCCAACCAAATGTCTCAGACATCAGAAAGCATGTGTTCCTTTTAAAGTAAAATATTCACACACAGTTTCAAAATATAAAAAAGGAAGACATTAGGATTAGACACAATGCATATAATTGGCATTGCACTAGTTAATCTGAATAAGAAAGGTAACTAAGTTTAAATAAACAAATAATTCCTGCATATCTGAGTAGCCATATGTACCTGGCATTTAATCTTTAATCACATCACAGTGCTTAATAATGACAAGGTAACTCACTCCTAACAGTGAAGAGAGAGGTGATATAGTGACAAAATCTTCTTCCTGTTAACAGATTAAGCATGCAAAGGAATTCAGCAAATGTTTATTAAACTTCTTGCCTGGGTTTCTGGGGTTCATAATCTAACTCATACAAAATTCCAACAAATTATGAAAATTTGACAGTGACTTCTCTCATCTTATTCCTGAGCTTGTTCATGGGCCTGAGTCCTAGATCCTCCAGTGTGTACATGTGCTTTGCAACACAGACATTAAGCACAGATTGTGCTTTCTGGAACTTGTGCATTCAAACCTTCTCTTACCCTTCCTATTCAAACCCTTCTTTTCTCCTTCCTATTCTTCCTCTTAAGGTCTCACCTGCAACATAGGTTGTTTATCATATTCTGCTCCCTTCAATGTCATTGCTGAAAAAGGGAATAGGGAGCTTTGGATGCTGAGGGTAGAGATGGCTTGGGAGTCCAGCCTTCTAGTGGACTAGCTTCTCGGAGTCATAAATAAAAATAAATAAATGAATGAAAAGAACTCTATCACAGGACTACTTTGAAGGTGTGCATTCTACTAGTATAGCTCCTATACCTTATTATATAAAAGAATATTTGAATTGCATTATAAATCATCCCATTTTTTTTAATTTTAGCTTTGGAAGGCATCTGACATCAGGAATAGAAATAAATAAAACCTCAAATTTCTCCATCTGTATTTATTTAATGAATTAGTCAAGAAAAAAAATGCTTTGTCACAACAGAATTCTTTTAGGGTCAAATCAATGTAATTTAGGAACATAAGAAAATTGATATAAATATAATCAGTCATAATTTCAATCTTAAGGTTTCATGTGAAAATAGATGGATTTCTCAAAGTATTCAGCTCTCTCATGTATTAGCACCAACTCAGGGGGCAATTCTCACAATATTTTTTTGTAGTATATTTAGTTATTATTGTTATATGTTGGTTTAAAATGTATTCAAGCTATAGACTAATAATCTTATAACTAGATACCTGGCAAGAATAGATAAAACATATTTGAAAAATAAGAGTTCTTACACATCAATCAACTAATACATATTAAGAAGCATCTACTGTGTTTGAGTTAGGGTGTTAAGCCCTGTGGTAATTTAAATAGGAGATATAGTCCCTGGTCTTGAGAAATAATGCCTTAAGGACACTGATGCCTACTAAGTCTATATAATTTATCAAACTACATATAGCTAATAGCAGAGAATGATTGAGAATCATTTCAACTAAGAGAGTGATTATTTTATTTAGGGACACTTCCAAAAATTTAGCGATCTGTAGAGATGACTTTAAAAGACAATATATCTCCTGAATCAAAAGAAGGGAGAACAAAATCAGAGATCTATAAAACTGAATGGAAAGGTGAATGATTAATCAACAGGAATCAACATGACTGGAAAAAAATTGTTAAAAGAAGGAAAAAAATTTGTAAAGTCTAGAAAAGGGGAACTAGTGTGATTGAAGGGTTTTTCATGAGGGAAGTCTACCTAACTATCTTATTTGAAAATGATGTATCTATAGTAGAGACCGTTGTATCAGAATCTCAGGGCACAATTTCCATGTCTGTTAAGATCAAGCAATTAATTCCCTTCAGACTGGTGTGATGCATTTGAAAACAACTCGTGATTTAACATTATTGTTTCCATATTATATGACCACAGGGAGAAAACATATTATGTAAAAGTGACCATTCTTTTATATTTGATAATTAAATCTCTAAATTAATAACTTAGTAGTCAATTTAGTAAACTCAGTTTACTTAAGAAAATTAGAGCAATTTGAATTTTCTGTTTTATCATGTGTCTGTTTTCTATTTGTCTGTTTCCTCTTAGTTGCTGAATTTGTTGGCATGAAGTTTGTAATAGTTAAACCTTTGTCTGTAGGGTCTGTAGTAATAATCCTTTCCTCCCTGAAATTGGTGATTTATGATTTCTTTTATCTTTTTTTTAAAGTTTATTTGTTTATTTTCAGAGAGAGAGAGAGAGAGAGAGAGAGAGAGAGAAAGCAAGTGTAAGCAGGGGAGCGGCACAGAGAGAATTCTAAGCAGACTCCTTGCTGTCAATGCAGAGTCAACACAGGGCTTGATCTCATGAACTGTGTGATCATGGCCTGAGCCAAAATCAAGAGTTGGACTCTTGACTGACTGAGCTACCCAGGCACCCTTCTTTCTTATCTTGATCAGTCTAGCGGGGGGGGGGGGGGGGGGGTGGTGGTTAACTAATTTGTTGATGTTTTTCAAGAACCAAATTTTAGCTTTGCTTACTTTCTATGTTTTTGTTTCTTTGTTTCTCTCTTTTCTATTTCACTGACTTCTGTTGTTATATTTATTATTTCCTTTCTCCTCATTACTCTGGATTTGCTTTACTTGTTTGCTAAATTTGTATTTGTAAGGCAGAGCATTAAGATATTGCTTTTACACAATTCTTTTGTAATATAAGCACTTAATCACACAAATTTTGATATGCTATAATTTCATTATTATTCAGTTTGAAATATTGACTCATATTTTTTACTACTGTTGCTATTATTGTTGAGGCACAAGTATGCAATGTGGCCTACTCCTAAAGCAACACTTAGGTAATTAAATTTATTAATATCATAGGCAGCTTTGGCACATATCATATGGAAGGTATGATATGGAGGAGGTATCATGCCCAAATGTAGTACACCCTCCATTAATAATAATTAGATTTTTTTTGTTCCAATCCTTAGGCTAAATTGATGACATTGCACTTGAAGGAAAATTAAAATATCTTGAAAATAACACAAGATAATTTTGTGAATATTGCTTTTAAATTGAAGGAATTCCGTTTGTTAGAAGTTAAACTATCCCTGTAAATTCAGAATAAGAATTACTCATGGTTCAGAGACAAGTGGATTAGGAATGGTGAGAATATGGGGTGACTGGCTGGCTCAGTCAGTAGAGCATACAACTCAATCTTGGGGTTGTGAGTTCGAGTCCCATGTTAGGCATGGAGTCTACTTTTAAAAAAAATGAAAGGAATTATGGGAATAATGGACAACGCTGTTTGTCTAAATGTCTTGATTAGCCCCAATAATACTCAACTTGGGCTCTATTTAATGTCAGGACTCCCAAATTGCTACTTTCTTCTTTTCCTTTTGTATTGTTTTTACTCTTCATGTTTGGAAAAAAAGAGAATGAGAAAATTATATAGTCTGAAATCCAAACTCTTTCACAATCTGGACTCAGTATATCTCTTCAATTTTAATATATCTCTATAAAATCTCTTTTCCAGCCCCCTCAATCTACCTCTTTTTTCATTGACTCAAATATTACTATGCCCATCTCCCCTATCCTTTTCCCACTATGGAGGCCTTAGTGATTATTCCTTTTCCTTAATAATTTTACTTATTTAATTCTTTTTTCACCTAGCTATTATGTCCATTATTACCTTTAAATAATACAGGTGATGTAACATATTTTACCCTTTCATATTTTACCCAGACTGCTTTGCATAGTCAGTATCTAACACACTTAAAAGTTCAATAAATGTTTCATGAGGTTACAGATGATAATAAGAGTAATGGATTACAAATTATCTTTGAGAGATTGTAGTTTATACATCACTTATTTTCCTTTATTTTATAGGTACATTTAGAGAAGAACAGAAATGCACGTACCAACCCTTCATACTAGGCTACATCTGCAAACAAACTGACCAGGTGATCTTAATTCTTGACAATGCTGATGCCACTTGGACAATGCAGAAGTTATATCCAGTTGTATCTGTTACTAATGGTTTTGTTGACACCTTTAGTAGTGTAAATGCCAATACCCCTTGTTCTACTTTAGGGTCTGTATCTAGTTTCTATTCCATTTTACCCATCAGGGAAATCACCAAGGTGTGCTTTGTGGATCAGACTCCCCAAGTTTTGCGTTTTCTTCTGTCGGGGAACAAAAATACCTCCAAGCTTCTCTTAGCTATATTCTACCATGAACTCCAGAGTCCCCGTGTTTTCATAGGGGAAAGTTTCATTCCACCTGTTCTGGTTCAATCAACTTCCTCATTGCTGGATGAGTCTTCTGGTTCCAACTATTTCAGCATATTGGATAACCTCTTGTATGTTGTCCTACAAGGACAAGAGCCTATTGAAATACGCTCAGGTGTTTCCATTCATTTGGCCTTCACTGTGATATTTCCAGTCCTAGAAAAAGGCTGGGAAATCCTCATCCTTGAAAGACTAACTGACTTCTTGCAAGTTAGCCAAAACCAAATCAGATTTATTCATGAGATGCCTGGCAGTGAAGCAACCTTAAAGGCCATTGCTGACAATAAAGCAAAGAGAAAGCTCAATTGCCCAACTGTGACTTGTGCCAGTCATTACAGAGTTGGTCAACGTAGACCTCTCATGATGAAAACGAGCTCATATAGGATTCCGCCACCAACTACTATGGAAACCATCTCAAAAGTAGTAGTCATTGAAATTGGTGACCTGGCAACAATAAGGAGCACTGGACTGATTTCATCTTTATCAAGTAAGAAATTACAGAATTTGGCTCACCAGATTATCACTGCTCAACAAACTGGAGTACTAGAGAATGTTCTGAATACAACTATTGGTGCCTTACTGGTAACTCAGTCAAAGGGAATCACTGGCTATGGGTAAGTACTAATTGTAAAAACATCTAAACAAGGGCTGATCTAGCGTGTGTATTGCAAATGTTAATCTACTTCCACTGAGTCACATAATCTGTTTGCTTCTGAAGATAAGAACAAAAACTCAGAGTCATTTATAGACATAAATTCTCAATTAAGACTTTTTTAAATTAAGTCTGTGTTCTTATGAGTATTCTATATTTTGGATTGTTGAAGATGTTATATTTCAGTACCTTAAAGTGAAAAACCTGAAGGAAGAAATTTTTCTAAAACAACTGTTTTCAGTTCATTTGTTCATTCATTTATTGAAAGAATGTACATGTAATGAATTTAAGTAGTAGGCTGGATTCCTGGATTGCTAAGGTGAAACAGATACGATCTTTGCCTTGAGGGACAAAAGCGCTACCTATCATAATTCCAAAGAGCTATAAGCTAAAACTTGAATCCTGAGGAGGGTGATGATAATTCTTATAGGGACTGGGGAAAAGACTTCTATTTAGGAAAGTTTTGAAGGATGACTAGGAGTTTACTAGGCTAATTCAGTGACCCTGATTGGGTCTTATTTAACCTAGGATTATAAAGCCATGAAAAGGATGCCTTTGTTAAATTGTATGAGGCAGGAATATCACTGTTGTCAACTATGTTTATGACACAGAGCTGTGTAAGATCTGCAACATCCTTTGTGCTATGTTATACTTACTCTAAATGCTTTTATTTTGGAGTCCTCCACCAGATTTCTATTCAACAGACATTTCAGACATAAATATACCTGAATCTTTTTCTGAGCTTAGTAAATGAAGAAGCATGGGAAGTGCACAATAAGGGAAAACAAGTGTAAATTACTCTCAATGTTATAGTTTCTGTTAGTTAAAGGATAAAGTGACCAGCCCAAGTGCATCTAAGATATCTGTCACAGGGTCAAGGCTTTTAGAGTCCCAAGCTCCAGTTTTTAGCAGATGCAAAAGAACCAAAAATGATACCCTAGACTGAGAGACATGATGAACTTGTTGTAATGCTTAAGAAATATAGATAATAATAACCATCTCACAAATGACTGCTGCTGGTTATAGAGGGTTAGAGGTGAGCAACATAGATATTCCCTATAAGCTTGACACCATCACTGGAAAAATAAGCTCAAACCCATGCACAAATTCAGTTGATATTAGGTCCCTGAAATAGATAAAATTATTTAGATTCTGATTTTTATTATTCAATGAGATTTTAGAACATTCGTATTCTTTTAGATTACTCTGTTATTACTGCTTTTTCGTCTTATTTATGGTAGTGCTAATAAATAAACAATTGATATTTAAGGGATGTTAGTTACTTCCACATATCATCTTCAGTGGATGTGGGATTTGCTATAAAATAAGAACAAAAACAAAAAAGAGACACCATCACATCATTAGGCATATCTAACTAATACATTGATTGCCTTTTGTATCATATTTCACCTGACTTACAGTATAAATGGTTGTTCCTCTTCTGGACAGCAAATTAATATATATGGGACATATGAAAAGAAAACTTGAAGGGCTTTATGAATTGTTATAGAATTAAAAGATACTCTTAGTTAAGTGATTGTTCAGAATCTATTAAATCTTGGATATTTTTACCAACCACCAAACCTTCACCATGTTATCAATGTCATTATAACATAATGCATGGTAATCTGAAAAAAAAATTGCCCATGCATCTTAGCTTATGTTTAATCATTTTTCCTTTAGCCCAATTTCATTTAGATCCCACCAAGTTCTAACAAATATATTATATGTAGGTGACTAGAGAGGAAAAAGTCCAGTCCACTGCTTAATTCTATTTAGATTTTACAATTCTCAGCTTTTCTAACAGGTCATCATCCCCAAACAACTGATTTTTGTATTATGTATAAAAAAAGACTCAGTGAATATTGAACCTTTAACTAGAAGGAGAGAAAAAAGTCAGAGTAGAAGCAATGGAGGTATAGCAGAGGAAGCCCAGCCAAGAAAGTGGAACCAGCACAAGTTCAGGTACACACACATCTATGTGGGGGATATCATTCTGTTATGGAGAAGCGAGACAGCTTCAGAGATCACCTTTATGGCCCACCATCCATCATAGCCATTATGTTTTCACTTTTGACTCCGATATTTCTGATTTAATAAGAAACGGCTGAACATGTATATTATAGTATCGATTTTCTGTTGGGATGTGTTCCATTTCTCCATCTCTCTCTGTCCCTCTGGTATTTTAAGAGAGAGTTTCCAAACATAAGGTAAAAAGCAAATCTTCTGAAGATAAGGAAAAGCTGCTTCTTGGGTATATCTGAATAAATCTCTGCACAATGAGAAATGCCTTGTCCTAAGGGACTGAATGAAAATTAACAAGGTTTCCCCTGGTCCTAAGAATTGCACAATATGCTAAACAACCCTGAAGCCTTGTGGAAGCCTCAGGCCAGCCCTGTTTCTTTCAACTTTGATCAGTGTCAGTTGGTACTTCCATTGAACTCACTGGAGAGCCATTGACAAGCTAATGAACTGACCTTGAGACAGAAGAATCAGTATAGGGACACTTGCCTTTCAGTGAAAAGCACCAAGAATGTTGAGAGGTTCACTCTTGTTAACTTAATGGGTTTGTATGCATTTCAACAAATTGAGACCATGCTGGGCATTTAGTTTTCAAGGGGAGTACTACCAGCTTTCAAAAAGCAATCAACTTCTTATGGTGGGAGAGAAATGGAGTGCTCTCTATTTTTTAATTAAATAATATACAGTGAATTGGCCTCTCCTGGTCTTTATCCTCTTCTAGTGGCATCTGGATTTAAATTTTGTCTGCTTGGCTAAGTCAATTTCATGAACCTGTTTTCCATCTTCCAAAACTTTATTGACCTCTGTTGTCAATACTTCTCCCTTGCCTTCTTTGTATTTGTTAGTTTACACCGTTTATGCCCATGTTTTGCACCATTTTTATTTATTTTTGTTAAAGTCAGGCGTAGGGCAGGGTAAAGATAAGAGTCAGAAGCTAAAAAATTTTAGCAGTCAAAGGCTTTATTGGGAACTAAGGTCTCTGGCGAGGTTCCGTGACTCAGGGAGAGAGAGAGAGGAGTCAGGGAAGTCGCGCCCAGGTGTGGTGGAGTGGGGTTTTTAAGCTGCAGCATTTGGGGGCGGGCCTTTTTTCGCGCCAGGTCGCGAGTGCCGCTTGGGGCTTTCCGTTGGGTTGCGCTGGCAAGATGGCCGTCCCCTCCACTGTGGTTCCAGGGACATCCTAAAAATTTTTTTTCTTTTAAGTAATTTCAGTGGAGTGTAGAGGGAGAGGGCACAGAGATAAACATAAGTTCAGTCTAGCTTTTTAAACTGACAGTTCTCTACAGGAGTCTTACTTATATATTTTATCCTTTATCTGGAATCCCAGAAAGACATATTTTATGTTCCTTACCTTTATTTCAGAAGAAACTTGATTCTTACTCCCTTAATTTTCTCTCCTTTCTCTTCTCTCTCCATTTCCTCTGCTTCATTACAAAAAAAAAAAAAAAAAAAAAAAAAAAAAAAAAAAAAAAAAAAAAAACAACAATTAAAAACACCTTTAAATATTATTCTTTGTCATACAGTAAAATTAAACATATCTGTATCTTTTATGGAAGTTTAATACTGAAATGCCAAAGCATTGGTGAAATTTCTAAAATGGCCTTCCAAAGATGCATACTGCCCTTAGCCCAGGAAACTATGTGTATGGTCAGATTGCACTTTATTGAATATACTATGTTATGTGGCATGGTTGACCCTAAGATAGACTATCCAAGATTTTCAAGGTGGGCCCAAATAATAACATGAGCCCTTAAAACAAGAGCGCTTTCTCCTGCATGGCAGAATAGGAAGACAGAGAGATTCAAAGTGTGAGAAGGACCTAAAGTGTCACTGTTTTTAACTTGGAAGGGATCACATGGGAAAAAAAGCAGGTGGAATGAGTAGAGAATGGACTTTGGCTGGCAGCCAGTGAGGAAACAGGGACCTTCATTCTATAGCCACAGGGAAATAACTTCCAGCAACAATCTGAATGAGTTTAGAAGTGGATTCTTCCTGAGAGGCTCCAGCAGTAAACCCAGCCAAGCCTGTCTGGAGTTGACCCACAACCCAAAGATAATACATTTGTATTATTTTAAGCCACTAAGTTTGTGTTAATTTGTTATGCAGCAGTAGAAACCCAATATGTTATCTCCAGTTACGCTCTCTGTTTATGACATTGCCATGATCCTTGGCTCCTGAAAACAGTTCTAGTGAAGGTGAGCAAGACATTAGAGGAGTGTATGTATGTGTGTTTTTGAGCCTATCAACTTAGTACCTTTTTAAGTTCCCTTACTGTGTGTAAGTAGCACTTTCCAGGCAGACGTAGAATAGAGAACTAGCTGAGACCATTGGTAAGACTAACAAGTCTATTGTCACTCAGTCTCATTTAGCATCTTCTCTTGTGCAACCACTCCATACCCCCTGGTCACCTGCTGTCTAGGAAACAGCTAGAACAGTATACATTATAGTTCTTGTATACTGTTTCCTAGAAAAGCTACAAGAACTGTTTCCTAGCTATTCTAGGAAACAGTATAAAGAACAGAATACTTCTTTCAACACGGAAGGACGTTCTTCCCAAGACTGGCAGAATGTTCTTCCTGGAAGAGATTTCTGTACTGCCAGCTGCCTATTTCCTCCTTTGTGACAAAATCACAGATCTGCCATGAAAGAATGTTTCTATGCTATTTCTTCTTTTCACTAGAATACAAATTCTCTGCTTTGTTAGGTGAATGGCAAAATTGTAACAATGGTATTTCATATATGTGATTTTGTGGGAAAATGAGATGCTCTACATAGGCAAACCTTCCATTTAATTAAAAATTGTTCCTTTTGTCACTACATTCTTAAAAAACCTTCATATCTTAAAGTAAAAACAAACAAACAAAACAACAACAACATATTATCCAGCCTTATTAAATGGGAAATAATGTGGACCATTCACAGTTTTTATTGATGTTTCACGGTCATTGTTAAAACTATCATTTATTTCATAGCCCTGTTTCTTCAGTGATACCCTTCAGTACCATTGTTCTTATATTAAATGGCCCCAGACTGCTAAATCCTTGACTCTACTTCTGCAGGTTATATTTTTCTACAATTTTTCTTATAAATAGGATGTTAATTGTAATCCAGTGCTGCTGGATTACAATTAACCCATCACATCCACATGTAGTTTGAATCCCAAAACTAAACCATGCTACCTTAAAATCAAGTAACTAAGATTTCTGTGTACAGATGGCAAAGTTGGAGGTAAATATAATAAGGACTCATAAAAGCCTGCATTTCAATGTGTTTTATTTTCCAGACATTCATTGAACAGCTATTATGTCCAAAAAGTTATATGGCTCAAGTGAAAATGTAGATATTTAAAATCCATGGGTAGGCAAAACAAACATTTGCAGAACTATTTAATAAGAATATGTTATCTGAAATCTCATTCTATATATAATTACAAAGAAATTGATTCAATATGAACCTGCTTCACCATTAATCTAGTTTTCCATAAAATTAACTCCAGTTATATTAACTTTAGTATATTTTTATCTGTATAACAGTTATTAGATGGTCAACACTTGAACTTACTAGTATGTTCCCAAGAGTGCCTATGAATAGTAAGTGGTCATCAAATATTTGCTTCAAATAGTGAAATGTAACCTGTTTGGCTTTTCTGCTATCCTAATACTCCTGTGTAACCAATATCCCATATTAAATCTCATCCATTATATAGATCTTGGATCTTGCTTTCCTGATCAGACTAAGGCTACAGTACCCTAAGGCAAACAGGACATTTTGAATAGTTTGTGTGTGATCTTGATAAGAGCATTCAGAGTTTTCATTATCCCAGATAAGATAGTCATGATAAATTTATTATAAAATAGTATTTAAAATTTTTCATCTAAGATACTTAGGTTTTAACCATTCAATTGACCATGTTGGAAGATGTGCCATGTTTATTCTGTGTCTTTATTTACTCCTGGCACATTGCCACCTGTACCTAGGGTTGTTCAAATCTCAATTTGAAATGAGTAATTTCAAAGAACAACAAGTATAAGAGCATAGCAGTAAGCACACCAATTGAGGGATGTACCAGAACTTGAAATTAGCCAGGCCAAGATAGGTAGTAGCTTTTCAGAGGCACGTAATGACCTAAGAGCAGAGGAAGTACATAGTGGGTACTGATTTGTCACAGTGTTAGTACAGTAACATGTATTGGGTGTTTGCAATATATAAGGTTTGGAACCACCATGTTACAGTGCCAGAAGGAAACTGTCAGATCATAAGACATTTCTTCCCTCTTCTCTCCCTAGTACTTGACAGCAGCTAAAGGCATCTGGCTAATCTTAATAGGATGAGGACTATGAAATATAAGGAAAATGGTATGTGTGTCCTCTGAGAGATAGCCAGGAAAGTCATTCTTGCCTTACAAACTATATGGTGGAGGAGGGGGTGACTATTTTTCTCAGGGGCAGAGGCCATGGTGTTTTATTTATCTTTGCACATCTCACGGTGCCTAGAACAATGTTTGTACATAATAGAAGGGTTAAAATGTTTGTTAAACTGAGTCTATTAGAGAGCTTACTTTCTTCTGCCCCAGTGTGGAATCTTGAAAACTTTGGAATTCAAGCCCCCTCAGGACACATAGAGATTCTTCCCTGTCTAGCCTATTTAAAACAGGAATGAATTAAAATGCAGGACATCTGAAACATTTGATCAAAACATGGGGCACTATTATAGCAACCTGACTTAGTAACTTTGAGGAGGTGAAGTCTGAAGAAAGAATGAGGTACTATCTCTAAGGCCCCTACCCTCAGCCCATCCCCACAGGTCTTGCCCAGAGCCAGCTTTCAGTAGGATTTGTTTGTTTGCTTGGTAGGTTTGCCATGCAAATAGAAACAATCCCCTCCTCTACAGAGGAAGCATTTCGGGTCTGGCAGATTGAAAAGCAAGAGTTAGAGTGAATAGTTCTGATCTCAGAACTGGGAAACATCTGTATTCTCTTGATCTTTACTTATTTTTTAGCTGGTACTTAAGCACTGAAGGGAAAAAAAATTCTTTCACATACCTGACTTGGTATTGGAAACTGTTAAATAGCAGTTACAACTGGGAGGGTTGGAGGGAACTCTCCTCCCCCATTTTTTAAAGTTTGGCTGTAGGTCCTTCTGCCTGCAGGCTACAGTCACATTAGCAGTTGGAAATTGGATAACGACAGCACCATGACAAATCCAGGTTGCTTGCAATAAGTTGCTAATCCCTTTGCTTTAATATTGGAGCAGCGTATAATGATGTTTGGACATCACTCCAGTTTACTGACGACCCCACTGGGGCCAGCAATAGAACCTTACAACTGTCTAACAAGGCGTCAGGTGACTCCCGTCGTCACAGCAACGGACACTGGAATCTAATCTTCCCTCCATCCCTTCTAGCACCCAATAACGCCTAGATTATATAAGTGGCCCATCATTGCTTGGTAACTTGAATCAATTAACGTTAATTCGCACAATGCTATGATGTATTGTGATCACTTTCATTTCAGGGAAGGGGGAGAAATTGCTATAAGTCACCTAAAATGAGGTTGTCTGTGGTGCTGAGGTATTAATTGGGTGTCCATATTAAATGCAAAAGGAGCCCCATCGTGAAAGGAAAGTGGATGAGTGACTCTCTTGGCTGCTATTGACCTATCAGAAGAAGACAGTGCCCTTTTCCTTTGCTTTTATCTATTACAGTTTTCCCTATTGCGTGTCAAGTTGATGTATTATAAAAAATTCATTTGGTGACCTTTCACCCCCTTAGCAGATTAAACAATTTCACTTCGATGGCATCATTAACAGGACCCTGCATTTAATGATGATTTCTCTAAAAGGCCACGGAGATTCGATTTTAAGCTAACAGATTTATTGCACTATTATAACATATCGTAAAAAACTGTACCACCTACGGTCAGGTTTTAGGATAGAAACTGCTTAAGAGTTTATGTGGAGCTTAAAGTGGTATTACCTTGGGATATGCTGTAGCAGCAAGTCTCTGACCTCCAGTAAGATGCTGTTTACATTTAATAAGAGATGTTTGCTCACAATAAACTTTAAAGTGTGTCAGGGATAGGCCTTTCAGCGGGTGCTGAGACCGGTGGCTCCCATCTCTTCGTTTCCAGACATCACTGTACATGTGTCAGGATCTTTGGTGGGGTCTTTCAGCTTCTTTAACTTCATTGCTAGCCTGCACCCTATCCTACATGAGAAAGCATTTAAGAAATGGGTTAGGGGAGAGATAGGATCTTGTAACAATGTTAGAATTTTCCAATAACCTGGGCCCCATGGAAGGTTAGAATTAATAGCATGGATTTAAAAATCCAATTTAAATTGTTCCCCTTAAAAAAAAAAAAAAAAGGATCCTTACCCACTCAGGCTAAGCAAAGTAATAAATGAGATTAGGCTGGTGTATGTTGAATTCCCAGTGAGTGATTCTAGCACAGAGGTCAGGGCCTTAACTGGTAGATGACCAAAGGGGACACTTAGAACTACATGTTCCCACTCTGTCCCCATTTCCCAGGAATCTTGGGGGAAAGAGAAAGTGCTTCCTACAGAAACTTCATGGTTCGTGATCCACTCTATTTGCTCTTTCACTCTTTCCTCTTTTTGGGACTAATTGTCCCAAAAAGGGGCATACACCTGACATACACCTTCCATGTTAAATAAATATTTTATTTTTTTCTCTTTAGATAAGAGGGAAAAAAGGGTTAGGGAATAAAGTAGTTGACTTACAAGCATTCGGGGCAGGGTAGGCTACTCTTTTTTTTTTTTTTTTCCTTTTTTTTAATCAAAGCCTTATTATACCTGACCTAGGCTATTTTGAGAACAAGTCAACAATGGATGCTCTATACTAGGGTGATATATGTGCTATATGATGTCTATATATCTCCATTCAATTGCTAGAAATCTATTGCATGACTGTGATACATAATATACAATAGACAATAAGATAATAGATATATAATGTATAATCTTCTTTTAATGAAGCTATCTTGGTCATCAGAAACACCAAAGCTTTGGTAAAAAGCTGTTTTGAGGTATCATGAATTACATAAGAATTTTGTTATATATATATATATATATATATATAGCATTTTATTGCTAAGTCACATCAGTTATTAATGTACTTGAAAGGTGAAAAATGATACAGCTCATTGGTTAACTGCTCTAGACCCTGATCATACACTTAACCATTTGTGAGACCTCTGGCAAGGCATTTAAGCCTTTGTGGGCCTCAGTCTCTTCATGTTTAAGTAGAAATACCTACATCACAGTGTTATTTTGAAGATGCAACGCGTTTATATGTGGAAAGCTTAGAATAGCACCTGGCACCAAGCATATGTGCTTGGCATATATTAATTTTCAGTTATTATTCTCCCTGAGGGCTTCATTCAATTAAAATACATTAATCAATTAATTCCACAGTTATTGAGCCTATTTAGTGCAAGCACACTGTGGAGAATGTAAATACGAAAGGGTTGTTGTTAGGATTAAATGAACTATTCCAAGTAACACGGCGCCGTTGCTGGAGCTTGCTATCAGGCACCTCTGCCAACTTGTTCCAATGACGTCATCTCGGTGTCATAGAATCAGCCATGGTAGAAGTATTTATATCATCAAAATTGGAAAACACTACAAATCAGAGCCTTTGTGGGGAGAGCTGGTTTTTGAGCAGAGTAGTGAACATATCTGCACCTTCTAAATATTTTAGTCTGATAAGGCATTCTTGGGACTGACATTAATGAATGGTGACAAAATCTAAGTTCATAATTTGTGCTTCTCCCCACACCTCCCACACGCCCAGTCCATCCATTGCCCATGCTAAAAGCAAGCATAAACAATAAATATATAATTATTTTTTGGTTGTAAGATCATGTTTCCTATAGAGTGCATTACAAAGTTTCTAGAAGCAAAAGCAACCGCAAATATTTTCACTGGCAATAATGCATTATAGAAATAGTTATTGCCATGATATCCATAACCTTATGGATTATTCTATTTTTGTCTATGCATGCCAGAAATACAAGCAGTTTTAAAACTAGGAATTTGATATACATTCGGCCCCATGCTCTCTCGGTTCTGGTCCAGCCTTCGGATGGAGAAGTGGGAAAGGAACTTAGGGTACAACCACAGCTTGTTTTTCTGGATAAGCAGGTAACTGGTTCATGGGTAACAACCTCTCTTTAGGGCTGGGAGCATGTCATATCTGGCACATGTTTTAGATTTCACCACCATGTCACACATTGACAGAGTGCCCCATGCGGTGTTTGCTGCACTGAGAACCTCTAATAATACTTTTGCCCTTTTGCCATCTTCCTTCCATCTCACACTTGGTTTCCTTCTACTTTCTCTGAGTGCCCAGAATGTGATCAAGAGTAAAAATCAAATCCTGATACTTTTCCTCCCCAGCCAAATTCTTGAAGCAGGTCTCTCACATCTTTTGGAGATCTAGCCTTCTCCAAGAAGTCATTTCATATGCTAATGAAGGAATTTATGCTACCACATCTGCATTATAGCTTTTTGCTATTTTAAATGATTTCTTTTATATGTGGTTAAGTAAATCATCAACAAAGGCGTCTGTGCTTAATTCTAATTTTAGTGTCCATGCCCTCTGATTCTAGTTTTTTTAATATTTATTTAAGTCATGGGAGTGGGGGAGAAGTAAAATGAGATAGTTGAATCAGCTTTCTATTCTTTATTGTAAAAATGTACCCCTGCCCTGTTGGCACAGGGAGGAAGACTGTGAGATTTAGGTCCACACTTGGAAACCTGTCCTTTTTGAAGTAATCTGACACTTGGCCAGTGTGGTCCTGCTCTCTTTTCTCAATCAAACCTTCCTTGTGAACTTTCAACACATAATGCCACTCTCTTCTGTAAACTTAGCTTTCCTTTCTCCTCTTCACTGATCTGTCCAAACTTCTCCTTTGATAATCTCCATTCTCTTTTCTTGATAAGCTAATTTTGAAACGTTCTTAACATAAGACAGAAAATATTTATCATTTTCCTTCCTTTGCATGTCTCTGCTGAATATGTGTTTCATAAAAGATTCTGATTTTTTTTTTTTTTTATGTTTTAGATAACTTCCCCAAGTTCTCTTCTCAATCTACTTTTCCCCACCTTATTTTTTTAATTTCCAGAATCAGAGAATAGAGTCCTTGGGGCCTCCCTCAGAGCCTTGGGCCATTTCTGTTTCCCTGGAAGGGACATCAGATTCAGTGCTGAAAGGTAGGTACCTGTGACATTCAGAGACGTTAGTACTGCATCTGCAAGAAAATGTTTGCAACCACTAGAATTCATAGCAAGGTGAGTAATGGTCAATATCTTGGGTAGTTTGGAAGAGATCTCCTTTTCCTCAGTCTAGAGTGCCATATCTGTAAAAAGGAAGAATTGGCTGGCATTAAATACTTAAGGAACTACCTCCTCTTCTGACGAAGGAACATTTTTGTAATATCCGTATCCTCAAAATGCTGTAGGAAAAGGGATGTCCCTCAGGACAAATGGTTCTGGTACTACAGTAACATGGACTGGCCCAGGGAGCAAGTCATAGGTATGATGTGGTTTCTGTGGAGAAACAAAAACACTCTCAATGTTATGAAGCATAAATGCAATGGCAAATGCAAACACCTGGCCCAGAGCAGGCCCTTAGAGTTTATTTTCCCCTCTCTACCATTCTTTGTCCTCTGTTGCCTTCCTGTTCACTCCTAGTACTGGTAGGTACTGGTAGCTTCATTTACTTTTCCTGGGGCTTGTGCATATAAAAATAAAAAATAAAATTAAAAAAATAAAAGTAAAAATAACACCATTCTATTCTTTGTTTCTCTGAGTTTGATTATTTTAAATACTTCATATAAATGGAATCCTTAATATAAATGGAATTGTCCTTCTGTGACTAGCTTATTTCATTTAGCATCATGTCCTCAAGGATAATCATATTGTCACATATTTCCAGATTTCTTTTTTTAAGGCTGAATGGTTTGCTATTGTATGCATATATTGCATTTTTAAAATCCATTCATCTGTTGATGAATATTTAGATTGTTTTCTTATCTTGGCTAGTATGAATAGCAGTGTGATGACCATGGAGGTTTGGATATCTCTTTGAGATACTGATTTCAATCCTTCTGGATAAATACCCAGAAGGACTTGCTGGATCATGTGGTAATTCTATTTTTATTTTTGTGAGGAACCTCCATACTGTTTTCCACATTGGCTGCACCATTTTGCATTCCCATAAACAATGTACAAGACTTATCATTTCTCTACATCCTCACCGACACTTGCTGTCTTTCTTTCTTTCTTTTTTTTTTTAATAGCCATCCTAATAGGTGTGAGATTATATCTCATTGTAGTTTTGGTCTGCATTTCCCTGATGATTACGGCTGTTGAGCATCTTTTCATATACTGTACCTGTTGGCCATTTGTAGGTCTTCTTTGGAGAAATGTGTGTTTGAGTCTTTAGCCTATTTTTAAAAATCAGGTTATGAGTTTTTGTGCTATTGAGATGCAAGAGTTTCTTATATATTTTAAAAATTAACACCTTATGAGACATATATCTTATGAATATTTCCTCCCATTCTGTAGGTTGCCTTTTTACTCTGTTGATTGCTGTGCAGAAGCTTTTTAGTTTGACAAGTAATCCTACTTGTCTAACTTTACTTAACATGTCGATACTACCCAAAGTGATCTACAGATCCAGTGCAATCTCTACCAAAATACCAGGAGCATTTCTTACAGAAATATCAAAAGCAATTCTAAAATTTTTCTGGAACCACAAAAGATCCTGAATAGCCAAAGCAGCCTTGAAAAAGAAGAATAAAACTGAAAGTGTTACACTTTGTGGTTTCAGAGTATATCACAAAACTATGGTAATTACAACAGTTGAGTACTGGCCTAAAGATAGACGTATAGATCAATGGAACAGAATGAAGACCCTAGAAATAAATTCACACCAAAAACATATGGCCAACTGATATTCAACAAGGGTGGCAAGAATACATAATGAGGAAAGGACATACTTTTCAATAAATAGTGCTAGGGAACTGGATATCCACATGGAAAAGAGTGAATTTGGAGCTTTATTTTATACCATACAGAAAAAGCAACTCAAAAATGGAGCAAAGCCCTAAACATAAGACCTGACAACTCCTAGAAGAAAATACATAGAGAAATCTTCTTGACATTGGTCTTGGCAATGATTTCATAGATATGACATTAAAAGCACAGGCAACAACTAGAAGCAAAATTAGAGGGTTGATAACTCTTTTAAAAAATCAGCTTATCAGATTTCTTATATACTTCATGAATTGGTTAGGACATTTCTATTGTTTTTGGGTTGCCTTTAATGCTTTTTACAAACTTGTAAATGACTTATTCACCAGTTCAAAATATCAGCTTATCTATAAAATTGCTGCCTTCCAAGAATAAGCCATGACTTTATGATTATTTCTTGCTCTAACCTGGCTAATGAGCCTAAGCTCTTTCACATGGATTCTGTAAAAAAAAAAAAAAAAATTAATAAAATACTAAAATGTATGGGGAAAAGTCCATCATAGAAATACTAAATCTTGCCTCTCCTGCTAATTACATTTATTTTTTTGGCCTAAACTGTTACTATCATCTGGTATGGAACACCTGCTTCCCCTTTCATTCTTACTTGTCCTTAAAAAAGGAAATGTATGGGGTGCCTGGGTGGCTCAGTTGGTGAAGTGTCCAACTTCAGCTCAGGTCATGATCTCACAATCTGTGAGTTCGAGCCCTGTGTCAGGCTCTGCGTTGACAGCTCAGAGCCTGGAGCCTGCTTCAGATTCTGTGTCTCCCTCTCTCTCTGCCCCTCCCCTGCTCATGCTCTGTCTCTCTCTGTCTCAAAAATATTAAAATTTTTTTTTAAAAAAGGAAACCTATAAAATAATAAAGTTTCCAACTTAATGACCTATCATTCAACATAATTTTTCATGAATTAATCCCAGATATTTTTTACATCACTGTTTTTTTTAGCTTATACATTTTGTTTTCCTGCAAAGTTACACAGTAATTCCAGAAAATAGAACTAGTCCCCTCTGAAAATTTTCTTAAGGAGGTAATTGACAGTTCATGAGTAGATATTCCATAGCTACAAAACTCTTACTGTTTCAGGCTTGTCTCATTCCGTTCTTCTCTTATTAGAGCTATAAATTTGCCTGCTATATCTTTTCAAGTTGGCTTTCAACTATTCTGGCCTAAGAATTCCCTACTTTGTCTACTTATTAAGAAACTAAATCTTTTCAGACTGTTCTGTGTAATTTTCTCAAATTTCCATAGTCTTGTTACTCTCCTGAGCACCCTATCCACTTTTTCTTTGTACAGTCTAATTTTATTTTATTTAAAAAAATCTATTTTTTATTATTTTTTAAATGTTTATTTATTTTTGAGAGATAGAGCATGCACAAGCAGGGAAGGAGCAGAGAGAGACACACACAGAATCTGTCTAGCAGGCTCCAGGCTCCAAGCTCCAAGCTATCAGCCCAGAGCCGATGCAGGGCTCAAACCCACAAACCCAGGCACCCCTGAACAATGCAATTTTATTTTATTTAGAAAAAAATATTTTAATGTTTTTATTTATCTTTGAAACAGAGAGAGACAGAGCATGAGCAGGGGAGGGGCAGAGAGAGAGGGAGACACAGAATCTGAAGGAGGCTCCAGGCTCTGAGCTGGCAGCACAGAGCCTGACGCGGGGCTGCAACTCATGGACCGTGAGATCATGACCTGAGCTGAAGTCAGACGATTGATTAACCGACTGAGCCACCCAGGTGCCCCATGAACAATGCAGTTTAAAGGCCCAGGCAATGCTGCTTATTTTGTGAGACTCATCTCATAGACTCTATATTTTCTATTCTTCCACTTACAGCAATGCATATTTTACTCACTTTTGGTGAAAGTAACACCCATATTGTTGACTCATATTTTTGCTCTTCTTGGTTATTTCTTTACTGACACAGTTAACTCTGAAACTCCTTAGGTTTAAAATCACAGGAAAAAGGACATCTCAAAATGTTCCCTGCACAAATTTGCAAAGTCAAGCCACATCATTAAGAAAGTAAGATAATTAAGCAAAGCTATCCAAGGTTGGCCAATGTGAAAATTAAACATTCAAAATTGCATTATGAGGTAGTTTTATTTCTTTTTAATTTTTGTTTATTATTTTATGTTTATTTTTGAGAGAGAGAGACAGGGTGTGAGTGTGGGAGGAGCAGAGAGAGTGGGAGACACAGAATCTGAAGCAGGCTTCAGGCTCTGAGCTGTCAGCACAGAGCCTGATGCGTGAACTCATGAATGTTGAGATCATGACCTGAGCTGAAGTTGGATGCTTAACTGACTGAACCACCCAGGCGCCCCATTAGGTAGTTTTAAACTGCCTGTTTTGGTGATGTCATTCGGTCCATTCTTCAATGCCTTTTAGCTGTTGCTGGCATTTTGGTGTGAAATTCATAAGATATAACAGTAATTCACTTACCTTCTGATCTTAAGACAACAGTGTCAAAAAAATCAATTTTTAGCTTTTTTCATGTTCTAATGTGTACATCAATTACCCTCACCTGGATACTAAAACCCATCTACCCCTATTCTCTACTCCATATATTGCCCATATTCCATATCTTATCCACACTCCAAACCTTACACACACTCCATACCTGTCTTTGTCCTTTCAGGCTGCTATAACAGAACACCATGGACAAGGTGGCTTATAAACAAAGAAATTTATTTCTCATAGTTCTGAAGCTGGGAAGTCCAAGATCAAGGTGCTGGCAAATTTGGTGTCTGGTGAAGGCCTGCTTCCTGATTCATAGATGGCCATCTTCTCACTGTGTCCTCACATAGCAATAGGGGCAAAAGAACTTTCTGGATTTTTTTTTTTTTTTATGAAGGCTCTAGTAATAATCACTCCTCAAAGGCCCCACCTCTTAATACCAACACACTGGAGATTAAGTTTCTACATTTGAATTTTGGAGGCAAAAAAATTTTCAGTCCATAGCAATACCATATCTATACTCTATAATTTACCCATATCCAGTACCTTATTTATATTCCATGCCTTACCCATACTACATATCCTTAGTCATAGTTTGTATCTTGCCCATATTCCTTTTTCATATTGTGGTAAAATATATATAACATAAACTTGTTGTCATAACCATTTTTATATGTACAGCTCAGTTACCTATATTCCTTACCTTACTCATATTTCATTCCTTTACTCATCCTTTGTAGTTTACTCATATTCTGTACTTTACTTATACTCCATAACTCACCATTCTTCATATATTACCTATACCCACCACCTTACTCATACTCCCTTTTACCCATCCTCCATACCTTATTCTATACCATACCTTACTCATACCCCATGCTTTATTTTGCCCCACTCCTGACACCCTCCCCTAATCCTTTATTAGTTTTCTTTCAGTTATCCCAAAGATGTCCTCAATGAATAACTTAGAATCGTATTATGACCACGCAAAATGAATGCAATTGCTATTTTATTCAGTTAACAATGTCATGCTCAAGGTAGCTGAGTCACCTGGATTAGTATTGTCATCATTGTCCTCCTTGGAAGATCCACTGACGAAGTATGAGGAATGAGCTGAAGTTGTTTCTATGCACACGTTTTTGTGTATGTCATGATGTACGGAAAAAACCTTGTGAAGTTTCGTGGTTTTAGAATGCCCACATCACCAAACCACCCTTTTTCATATGAGTGAAAGTGTTTCTTGAAGCCATCATGAAATACTTCTCTTTAACTTCAGAAAGAGTGGAACCAAAATCATTTGGGATGGATTACCTGACTTATTCTAAGTATTTCCTGGAGAAACACAAAATAATAACAACAGAACCAGACCTATATGTCTAGTCTAAATCTTTTATTCTATAATTTAACTTTATGTTCTTTTGTCTCAGTGGGTCCTCCTCTATAAAAAGAAGTTGTAATCTATTAACAAAAAAAGGGAATTTATATACTTGAGATAATTATTTATGGGTCCTATAAACCTTTCATATGTAATTATAGATCTTGGTTGTAGAAAAATATGTTCTTAATATTTTTACAAAAAATAAAGTCTCAACATTAATGATGTAACAGTTTGCTAGTGTTATCAGGGTGAGAGGGATAGACATGGGGGAGAATTGGGGCTGAAAGGGATTTTGGAAACCATATGCCCTGCAGAAACATATTCAGGTAACACTCCCTGGTAAGTCATGTAGTGAATTTCAATCTTGCTTCAAGCCTAGCACCCCATCTCATCCCAAGTTCCCTCAGCCAGTACATTGCTTATACCAGCTTGATCAGGGAGTCTGTCGATGGCATTTGTATATTTCACAATTACCATTCCAGTGATATGATGAACCCTGGAGTAATGTACTGTACTTGGCAGCAACTGCCTCAGCTTTTGGGCACATATGCTTCAAATCTGAGAATATCATAGATATATATGGGAATCTTTGTGGAGATCTCTGAGGCAAGCTGGTATTTAACACAAAAGCAAACCCATTTGGAGCTAAAACACTTACCATTAGGCAGTTTGGCGGCTGTTCTACGAGGCCGACTCACTGTGCTCGACGGACACATTTCGATTAAATGCTGCTTTGTATTCCTCCAAAGATGGGAACAATAAGGACGTTTGTCAAAGGAAAAACTGCAGCAAACGATTTCATGTTGAACATCTGTACTCTGCAGTTCATTGTTTGCAAGAGTTTATTGACCATAATTTTGATGCATATAGGTTTTAAAGAGTATAAACTGCATTTATCTTGGGCGCCTATCATTTATTTGAGGCTTGGCTTATTTATTTCCATTTTTTCTGGGCATTTTATTTATTTTGGGATGCTGAAGAGATGAAGGAAAAGATGTTTTTGAAAAAAGAAGTTTTAGTTAGCTCTGCAAAATTGATGAGGAAAGACAATGTTTCCACAAAAAGAATTAAGCAATTGAATTGAAAAATGTAACACTAAGCATATTATATCTTTATGATACCTTTCAGCCTTAAAGATCTCAAACCAATTTATAAACTTTAAGAGCACTCTGCTAACTCATTGTCCGTCATATCAATCATAGTGACATTTCCAGAGTGAACTGTAGCAGCTGTTAATTAGCAAAGTAATTTGAGGGTGGTGGAGTCAGAAGACTAATTAATGGCACTGTGAATGTGATCCTGAGTTAAGTTGCCTTCTTTCACTTTATAAATGGATGGCCTATTGTCAGAAGATGTAAACTTTCTTTTTTTGCATTTTATTCATGGAAACCATAGCCCAGACGATCCAAGTTGTTAAATCAGGATAGCCTTTATTAGTCATGATTTGATGCATTTCTGTGGTCCTACTCTATTGACCTAACTCTGCCATCACATAAACTACAGATCCCTTGAATAGAAGAGAGGCAGAGCCTACAAACTGACCACGTGGATGATAATAGACTTTCTTTCTTGACATACATTCATTGGTATAATAGTTAATGTATAGTAGTGGTTAAGAATGCAAACCCTAAAATCAGGCAGATTTGGGACTATAACCCCAGTTCCAAGTAATGTCACCTTTTATAAGATTATCTATTTCCTAGATAATAATAACATATTTTATAGGGTTGTTAGCAGTTTATTTAAAATGATGTATATAAAGCACAGTCTGGCATAGTAAACTGTAAATTACTGTTATTACTCTATCTTGAATTATTAGGTTCTTTTTTTTTTTAATGTTTATTTTTGAGAGAGAGAGAGACAGCATGAATAGGGGACAGGCAGAGAGAGAAGGAGACCCAGAATCAGAAGCAGGCTCCAGACTCTGAGCTGTCAGCACAGAGCCCGACGTGGGGCTCAAACTCACAGACTGTGAAATGACCTGAGCCTAAGTCAGACATTCAACCGACTGAGCCACCCAGGTGCCCCATGGATTATTTTGTTTGAAGACTTATCTAAGAAAAGCCTGATGGATTTATCTCTTTAATTAGATCTTTTTTTCTCCATTATTGTCCAAATGCCTCTTTATAGAGAAGACTTAAAGAAACTGCTCTTGATAAGTAACTAACATTTACTTTTTGTTCCTGTGTTTGTAGGGTGTACTCAGGCAGAAAGTCAAGATGGTTATGTGAGCTTCTCCAACTTGGCAGTTTTGATCTCTGGGTCAAATTGGCACTTTATTTTTACTGTCACTTCCCCTCCAGGTAATATCAGCACAGTGTGTTTTTACTATCTGTTTCTTTTTTAAAAAATAGCCCCTTCTCCTTTATAATGGGAATAGCTCCTATCATGAATAAGAAGTCATCACAGTTTAGAGAAAAAAAAATCACTTGGTTATATCATTAAGGTGTGAGAAGCAAGAACACATGTAGAAATTAAGCCTCAGGAGAATTCTGTTGAAGAAGAATCCAAGTATACATTTTCTTCTAGTTGTGAAAATTCACTTTGAATGGGTGGGCTTTTTTTATTATTATTTCTATGACATGTGATGGCATGTAGCTGGGTATTAATTAGAAAATTTTAATTGATAAGAAAGAGAGTCATGGGATATTAAGTATTATGAAATTTTATCTTTTAGTTCTGCCCTCCTCATCCACTGCATCCCCCCAATTCCATTAATGACAACCATACCTATTTAAAATCCTGGTACTTTTGTAAAACCTTTTTTAAGTTTATTTATTTTTTGAGAGAGAGAGAGAGAGAGAGAGTGAGCAGGGGAGGGCCAGAGAGAGAAGGAGAGAGAGAGTCTCAAGCAGGCTTTGCACTGTCGTCACAGAGCCTATTGCGGGGTTCAAACTCACAAACGCTTTGAGATTATAACCTGAGCCAAAATCAAGAGTAAGATGCTTAATGGACTGAGCCACCCAGGCCCTCCAAAATACTGGTACTTTAGAAGTACAGGTATCAGGTGTGTGTAAATTGCTTATATGCTTCTTCTTGACAAAACCTTAAAAAGAAATCTTCTCCCTTCTGAAGTGTTCTTGACAATTTTTGCTTTATTAGAGGATAATACTTAGTAAGTTTGAAGTAGGTAACATATTAATTAAACTTCAAATGAGTCTATGCAAACCACTCCTTCGCATTTCCATGAAGGGTGGAGCCAAGTTTCCTCCTACAGAGAATGAGTAGTGAGAATGGATTTCTTTCTTTCTTTCTTTCTTTTTTTGAGAGTGTAGATTTTGACATCCTCTTTTTAAAATATGGAGCTCTAACAGAGACAGAATAATCCACTGAAAAGAAGATTTAACTCTTCTATTTATTATTGCATGTTTACCAGAAAAAATTTCTTACCTAAGAGAGTATCAAAAAGAATTCTAAAAATGCTAACACCATATCTGAACTAAACAAATACATATTTATAATCAATTATTAATTTGGGTCAGGAAAATTAGTCTGATACTAAAGCCATGCAACTGGGGAAGGCTGGGTGGCTCAGTCATAATCTCACAGTTCTTGGGTTCAAGCCCCACATCGGTCGGACTCTGTGCTGACAGCTTAGAGCCTGGAGCCTGCTTCAGATTCTGTGTCTCCCTCTCTGTCTGCCCCTCCCTTGCTCATGCTCACTCGCTTTCTCTCTCTCTCTCTCTCTCAAAAATTAAAAAAAAAATAATTAAAAAATAAAGCTATGCAACCGTGGAAAGCAGTTAATGCACAGTACGATAATACATTTGAACAACATTGCTGGATTTAAACCAGTTAGTTAGTGGAGATGGTCAGGAAATCCCATATTTTGATGTGAGATATCCTGAAGACCAATCATGAATGCTTAATTAAGGCCACATATTAGTTCTCCCTCATGAAACTTCGATTAAAACTGTCACAGTATATTTTTCAAAAAGTGAAAATGTGGCTTTTGTGAATCAGCATTTGTCAAGAAGTTCCTTAACTCACTAGTGAGAGTACCAGGAAGGTGGCAACCTGGTTTCAAGAGCATTTGAGAATACCATAATAAAAAGCATTAAAAAAAGAACATTTGAAGGATATCAATCACATAGCCAGCCAGCTGAGATAGGTATACCACACTGGATACAGAACAATAAAGCTGTAACCTCTGTAGTTACGTGTCTACAGATATCATTTGCATCTTTACTGGGACAAAAATCGTTTACAGCTTACCAATCTTCTACAAGTTAACAAGACTGGGCCTAATTAATATTAAATATTTTTTAAAAAAACCCTATGTTCTATAGAATTTGATAAACCTTGAATGGGCCTGTTTGAAAATGCTCCGGTATGACATTGATAAGATCTGTAATCACTTTTTTACCTGAATTCTAAGTCTTAGATAGTTTTTCTGCACAAAGGGAATACCTTCTAAGGTCAAGTATATTATTCTTAATATTAATTTTGCAGGGAAGATATCCTTTAAGTACCTATGAAAGTGTCCTTATAGAAGTACAGTTTTGTGGCAATACATGTTCAGTGTTCTTGACCATGGAATCCCCACGTATGTCTTTTAAAGAGTAACATGTGCAGAGCTGGATAATTTATCCCAGATTTGTCCGATTATTTGAAGGTCCTTTGTCCTTACATTTCCTCTGTCCTTAAATTTCCAAGACTAACTAAATATTTCATCAAGATTATTTTAAGGAGTAAGTTAGAAAGCCAAATGTAAAACATGGTGGATCTCAGTAACACTTGTGATTTTGAGCCGTCTGTAGTGTTCCCATTTACTAGACGGCTACTTTATTTTAGGTTTCACTGTAACTTGTAAAAGAGGCTGAGGAATTATCTTGAGAAGTTTTTCTTTAGTATTTCTCCTTAAATTATTCTTCATAATTCTCAAAACCAAGACTGAGGTGAGGGTCTGTCAGAATGAGTTTTACAAAGTTTACATTAGAAGAGAACAGATGGAAGATAGAAAACAAGTATTTTAGAAGAGTAAATCATTACTCCTATTGTAGAACTATAGAAATGGAGGAACTGAGAAACTAACTAGGTCTGACCAAATGTGTTATAGGATCCTCACACATCTGTCTAATATGTTGACTCATCCAGCTCATTTGTTCATATCTGAACGTCCTGAGACACTGCCAAGAGTGAAGGGTTTACGTGTTTATCCCACTGACTTCCCACCCTGCCCTTCCCCATTCATTAATACTACCGTGGTCTAGCTGTGCTTTCTCTGAGCATTCCTTGGAGCCAGGGAGTTCTTAGGGGGTCCTCGGGGACTACTGGGACCTAGGGACCTAAGGATGCCCCTTGCCACCAAATCCAGAGAATCTCGGCTTGTAGTTGCTATTTCCATGCCTGGAATACTCTTTCTCCTGAAATGCACAGGGCTCATGCATCATTCCACTCAGGTTTCTTCCAAAGGTCACTTTCTCCGAGAGGCTTTTTCTGCATCACTCAGTCTATGCCACCACCATTCCCAACCCTGTCCATCTCTGGTCTTTCTCTGTCTGCCAGCCTCTCTCTGGTCTCCTTTACAGCACTTACTGCCACCTGGCATCAGGGTATCAGTGCATTTGCTTGTTCATCCACTGCCCATGTGCTCTGTCCCCTATGAGAAATGACATTCCAGAAAGGACAGGAATTCTGCTTAGTTCAGTACTATATGTTCAGAGAGTAGAAAAACTTGGCACATCATAGGCACAACTATTTGTTTATGAGTAAGTGAAGACATTGAGATTACATCTAAGATTACACTTTTGCAATGTTCAGCTACTGGTGGGCTCTACCCTTAGACCCAGGTATTTCTCTGGGCTTATAGCTAGCATCACTGACTTCAGCCCCTCTTCCATTCTTTGTTTTCTAAACACTACCATGTCCTGATCTTCTATATCCCACTTGGTTCATGTCACTTCTCAGCTCAGAGTTTTTCCTTCTGTGACACCTCACTGCCTTCAAAATATAGTCAAGGGCCTTACAGCTGACATTTACTGCCTACCAAAATGTATCTCAAATGCTTCCCAGCATTAATTCCCAGTGTTTTTCAACACTAATTTCCTAAACAATTTTCTTTTTTCTCCTTTATGCGTTTATTTGTTCAGCCTTCAAAGACTCACTTAGATACTCTCTCTGTTGAGATGCTTTCCATGACCACATTGATGGAAAATATCCCCCTCCAGAGTAATTGATTGGCCTTATTCTGTTGGCATGTGTCACATTCTGACTTGTATAACAAGTGTTTGTACATACATCTCATTTTATTTACTAGCTTGTAAATATCTTCAGAATGAGAACACTTATCCACTTAGCAAAGTAAACAATTACTGAGCAATCATTGGAAAATGGATAAAAGAATGAGGAATTTTGTTTTACTTGTGCAAATCCCCAGTAAAATCTATTCCCCTGTCTCTGGCCTAGATTTATCTTATTCAGATGCTCATAAAAAGCAACTAATTAATAACAAACAAGCCAAGTATGTCTCAAGTATAAGATGTACACACAGGAGAACCATTTCTAGCTAATTTGGTTATGGTAGCTTTGGGACTGAGTCAGCCAGGAGTCAAGAGACTGAAAACCTGACTGTGACTTTCAATCAAATTATCAGATTCAGCCCAAGGAAAGCACAACAAAGAAAAACACAATGTTTCCTAGAGTATGAAAATAAAAACTCTGTTTTTTTCCTGTGCTATTTAGATAAAAGCAGAAGTTTGGTATTGGTTGGTTTGTTTTAAATGTGCTACTTAAAAATCATTGGTTAGCACTAACTCATGTCCATAGGCAAGCTTTTTTTTTTTAACTTTTCATTTTTATATTGAGGTGTAATTGGCATATGAGAAACCATACATATTTGAAACATACAGTTTCATAAATTTTGAAGACTATAATATTCCCACAAAAACATCGCCACAATTAAGATAATGAACTTATCTATCACCCTCAAAATTATAGGCAAAATTAAAAATTATTCTATTTAAATAACATACAGTATTTCTATATGTTTTTATCAATTCAAATGCATTAATAGATTCATGTAATCACCACCACAATCAGGATATAGAACATTTCCAAAAAATGGGGCACCTGGCTGGCTCAGTTAAGTGATCAACTCTTGATCTAGACTCAGGTTGTGATCTCGTGTTGGTGAGATTGAGTCCTGCATCAGACTCTGTGCTGACAGCACTGAGCCTGCTTGGGATTCTCTCTCTCCCTCTCTCTCTGCCTGTCCCAACTGGTGCAAGCTCACTCATTCTCTCTCTCTCTCTCAAAAATAAATAAATATTTAAAAAAAGAACATTTCCAAATAACCTCCCTTATTTTATTCCTCAGTCCTCACATTCTCCTTTCCACTACCACTAATCTCTAACAACTACTTATCTGTTAGTTATCTCTCTCATTTGGTCTTTTCTACAATGTCCTATAAATGGAATCAAAGTATGTACCCTCTGAAGATACACTTCTCTCACTCAGTATAATGCCTTTGATGTTCATACCTGTTGTTACTTTTTTATTAATAGTCTTTCTCTTTCCTTCCTTCCTTCCTTCCTTCCTTCTTTCTTTCTTTCTTTC
>NW_024412394.1:17661638-17678123 GCF_014898765.1 Herpailurus yagouaroundi | reverse complement strand
TCCTTCCTTCCTTCCTTCCTTCCTTCCTTCCTTCCTTCCTTCCTTCCCCCTTCCTTCCTCTCTCCCTCCCTCCCTCTTTCTCTCTCCCACTCTATCTTCCTTCCTTCCTCCCTTTTCTTTCCTTTCCTTTTTTTCTCTTCCCTCTTTTTCTCTTTCTTTCTCTCCCTCCCCCTCCCTCCCTACATCCTCTCCTTTTTCTTTCTTCCTCCCTCCCTTCCCCTTCCCTTCCTTCCTCTCCTTCCCTCCCTCTCTTTCTCCCTCCCACTCTCTCCCTCTTCCTTCCTTCTTCCTTTCTCTTTCTTCCCTTCTCTTTCTTTCTTCTCTTCTTTCTTTATTCCCTTTTTTCTTTCTTTCTTCTTTCTTTCTTTCTTTCTTTCTTTCTTTCTTTCTTTCTTTCTCTTTCTTTCTTTCTTTCTGTTTTCTTTCTTTAATTTCTTTCCCTCCCTCCTTTTTTCTTTTCTTTTTCTTTTTCTTTCTTTCCTTTGCCTGCCTGCCTGGCTTTATTACTTCCTCTCTCACTCCCTCCTTTCCTATTTTTGTTCCTTATTATTTTCCCCTTTTATGGCTAAGTAGTATTTCAATGTCTGGATAAACCATAGTTGGTTTATTCATTTCTGTGTTGAAAACACTGGGGTTGTTTCTTGGTTTGGGTGATTATGAATAGAGATACTATAAACATTTATGTACAAATTTTTTTGTGTATAAGCAAGCTTTTATTTATTTTTAAACTTATTTATTTATTTTGAGAGAAAGCACACACATGCACTTGTAGGGAAGAGACAGAGAGAGAATCCCAAGCAGGCCATGCACTGTCAATGTAGAGCTCAATGTGTGGCTCAAACCCATGAACCATGTGATCATGACCTGAGCTGAAACCAAGAGTCAGACGCTTAACTGATTGAGCCACTCAGGCGCCCCAGCTTTTAATTTTTTAGAATTTTTAAAGCTTTATTTCAAAATTATTTCAAAAATAATAATGGAGTGAGAACCAAATTTTTCAGTCTATTAAAGGATTTGAGATGAATTCTTAGGAAAATGCTGTCTCTAAAGGAAGTTGCCCATTTTTCCCCAGCTTCATAACTAAAGTGGCTCTATCTATTTGCCACTACCCTCCTCCCACTTTTCCAGATAACAAAATTCTCATGGACATTAGAAATTCTCTTGGCTCCATGGTAGGAGTCCCCATTGCTCTGTTTTGATGTGTTACATGCCATTTTTTAAATAGGATACATATGTCAGAGCAAGTGATTTCACACATTCTAGAGCTGAGAGCATTTCTGTTCTAATTAGTGGAACATAAGAGTGAAATTGAAATTTTGCATTGGGGGAAAAGGTAAGTCTGAGAATAAAAGGGGAGAATTGGAAGAATGTCCCCTCAGCAATGGAGAGAATTGGAAAGAACAATTGTATGTTATTGTTGCAATTGGATTCTTGTAGTTCTTCAGATATGTGGATCTTGGATTTATTATTGGTTCATTTAATTATTTAATTCAACAAATATTTATTGGACCTACTAAGTGGCAGGTATTATAAACATATCTCTTCCACAATATTTTTATCCTATCAGCATCTTACATCTTATTAATATGTTATCATTGGGATTTTTTTTTTAACAGGGGCCAATTTTACAGCTCGATCAAAGTCATTTGTTGTCTCACCTGCAACCATGTCAGAGAAGTCAACCATCATCTTGGCTGTTTCCCTGTGCTCAGTGGCCTCATGGCTGGCTCTATGCTGTCTGGTGTGCTGTTGGTTTAAGAAAAGCAAAAGCAGAAGTATGTAGATAGTTTTTCAGTATGAAAATATCAGGGGAGGTGGAAATATCATCATGTATACTCTATTAACATTTCTTTTACTTTCCCCAAAGAGAAATTTTTATGAAACTGCAACACAGTATACCACATGGAACCAAATTATTCAGTTCATACAGTAGAGTCAAAGATTGCCTAATCTTAAATAATAATAGCAATAATAATGGAAGCTCATGCTTATTGAATATTCACCATGGGCCAGGTTCTAAGTACTTTATACACATGAATTTATTTAATCTTTACAACATCCTTATGAAGTAGGTACTAAATACTATATCCGTGTTATGGAGATGGACCATGAGGTACAAAACAGCTAACTAACTTGCCCAAGGTCACACAATCAGGAAACAGCCAGCCAGTGTGGCTCCATACCCCACTCTCTTTCAAACACTATGTTCCCCTGCCCAGGTAATCTTCCAAAAAGTAAGTTCAAGACTCAGCTGGGAATGCTCTCTTCTCATTCAAAAGAGGGAAGAGAATGCTTGGTGGGTTTTTTTTTTCCTCACTAGTAGTGTGGAAATCATGTTCTTGGACATTTTTCCAGAAGCAGATCTTTTTTGTGTAGGCTGGATACATGGAGAATCACTGAAGGAAACAAGTTCTGTGAAAAAGGCTTCTTTCTTTCTTCTTTTTTTTTTTTTTAACGTTTATTTATTTTTGAGAAAGAGAGAGACAGAGCATGAACGGGGGAGGGTCAGAGAGAGGGAGACACAGAATCTGAAACAGGCTCCAGGCTCTGAGCGGTCAGCACAGAGCCCGACGCGGGGCTTGAACTCACAGACCGTGAGATTGACCTGAGCCGAAGTCGTCCGCTAAACCGACTGAGCCACCCAGGCGCCCCGAGGCTTCTTTCTTTCTACTCTGCTGTTAGAGGATGAGAGATACAGGTGCAGACCGGGTACTGGATCCCTTTCTCCACCCCATCAGATGAGTGGACGAAACATTTGTGATATTAGGAGATGGTAGGAAACCAAAGTGATAGGCAAGAGTGAGTACAAAAGAGGTGAAGCAAACAGAGAAAGTCAAAATAAAGCAAGGAAAGAGAACGAAGTCTGGTGCCACTACTAGAAGGTTCACAATGCTTGGATTTCCTGAGAGATGCCAGGGAGGGAGGTTCCAGGAGATGCCCTCTTTATTTTGAACCAAGCATCAGCCTGATATCTCTCCCTGTCGTGGTGGGGCTGGACAAACTGCAAGGAAACTCAAGGACACCTTGTTTTTCTCAAGAAGAATGGGATTTCATCCTGTCCACTATGATTTGTTGAATGCAAGTTGTGGTCTTTGCTTTAAAATCTAACGGAGTGTGTGTGTGTGTGTGTGTGTGTGTGTGTGTGTGTGTGTGTGTGTGTATGTGTGTGTAGAGAGGGAGAGAGAGAGAGAGAGAGAGAGAGCGCGCTAAGCCCACCAGCTATGCTGGGACCTCCCACTAAGCTCTGCTTTGCTCACCCCATCTCTTCCCTTTTGTTCCTCAGCTATCGAGGAAGATTTTCCTACCATTACTAACATGTCATTACCTCAGTATCCTCTTTTTTGCTTTTTCAACTATCTGTGGACACTTTTTGCTATATTAAATTCCCACATTTTCCTGACTGGATGCAGACTCCTAACTTTCTTTACAAAAATGTAAAGAGATCATGAGGAACTTTATGAAAAAAATGTATAGTAATTAGCAATGGGTGTGGGGGGTGAAATGCACGTAATCAGTTCTATATGAGTAATTTGCATTTTCTGCTTTTTATTTTCTTTATATCTTCCTTATAACATCCATTACTTTAGCATAAAAAGTATCATTCCCCATCTTCATCATGGGACACTATTCTCTGATTCAGCTGCACAGTCTGTGTCAACAGATTATAAAATTTTGATCTCAGGACCTTGTTACACTTTCAGTAATTATTGAAAACTCCAAAGAGATTTGTCAATGTGTGTTCATCTACTAATATTTCCAAATTAGAAATTAAAGGAGAAAATGTAAAATTTACTTATTTAGTTTAAAATAGCAATAATTGGGGCACCTGGGTGGCTCAGTCAGTTGAGTGTCCGACTTTGGCTCAGGTCACGATCTCGCAGTTCGTGGGTTCAAGCCCCACGTCGGGCTCTTTGCTGACAGCTCAGAACCTGGAGCCTGCTTTGGTTCTGTCTCCCTCTCTCTGCCCCTCCCCTGCTTTCTCGCTCTCTTTCTCTCTCTCTCTCTCAAAAAAAGTGAATAAACATTAATTAAAATATATATATATATGTATAATAATACATGCATTATATGTTAACATAATTAACAGTTTTTTTTTTTTTAATTTCAAAAATGATGTTTGGGGGCACCTGGGTGGCTCAGTCAGTTAAGCATCTGACTCTTGATTTCAGTTCAGGTCATGATCGCACAATTCGTGAGTTCGAGCCCCATATCAGGCTCTGTGCTAACAGTGCAGAGCCTGCTTGGGATTCTATGTCTTTCTCCCTCTCTTCCTCTCTCTCTTAAATAAACAAACAAACAAACAAACAAACAAAAAACATTTTTTAAATGATGTTTTCAAATATAGATAATGACAAAAATGGCACTTTTATAGAACTCTTTAATGTCTGCTTAAGAAAAGTCAGCATTGGATGCCTGTGTGGTTCCGTGGGTTAAGCATCCAACTTCTGCTCAGGTCATGATCTCACGGTTTGTGGGTTAGAGACCCATGTCAGGCTTTCAGCTGACAGCTCAGAACCTGGAGCCTGCTTGTAATTCTGTGTCTCCCTCTCCTCCCCTCACCCTCCTCATGCTCTTGTCTCTCTCTCTCTCTCTCTCTCTCAAAAATATATAACCATTAAAAATTTTTTTTAAAAAAGTCAGCTGGATTCTCTTAACAGCTTCTGTATTATATTTGCTGCAATGCATTGTTTTGACTGAAGTATATGAAGAAAATCCAGCCTCACAAAGATACATAGTAGAAGAGGAAGAGTATTTTAATAGCCTTCATAGATAATCGCAGATAATCCTATTTGATAGTACACCCAAACTGGCCAAGAGATGGTTCCTTAAAGGTACATCACAATGTACTCTTACAGTCCGTTACATGAAAATTAATCTATCATATACTTTGAGTGGAGACTTATCCATGCATGATTTTGAAATATGTGTTAGCTATTTGGAAAATATTGTTTCACTGAGTTACAAAGATGTTCCAAATGCTAATATATTGCATTCTGCAATTTTTTAAAAACTGCATTTGTTAATATCAATATTAAACTTTAAGAATTAGAAATATGCAAAATTTGTAGTTGATAGAAGTCAAAAATTCTAAATCTCCCATGAAAGCTTGAATTTTATCACTGGCAACAAATATTATCAATTGTTTCATACAAGTTACAGACTCGCTTCATTCACTTAAAAATCTGCCAGATACCCCAGAATGAATAGCCAGAATCTGTCTTTCGTTCTTCCAAGTTATTTTAGTCTAAAAATGGTGTTACATGAAAAAAAATCAGCTATTTGAGCTAAACTCAATCACAAAAGTGCTTTTCCTTGAGAAAAATGATCATATGCCATGGCCTGGCAGCATCTGACATTACATTACAAATTTATGTGTTTATCCTCTGCTATCCAAAGTAGAATAAAAGCTCTATAAGATCAGGTACCAGATCTTTATTACTCATTGTCTTTCTATTGCTTAGAATAGTTCCTGGCATGAACAATGTAAATATATTTTTGATTAATGTAGTTAATAAATAAGTGAATAGAATATAAACATCTCATCAGTCAAAAGTAGATTCTTCAAGGTACCTGGGTGGCTCAGTCAGTTGAGCGTGTGACTTTGTCTCAGATCATGATCTCATGGTTCCTGTGTTCAAGCCCCGCTCAGGGCTATGTGCTGACAGCTGAGAGCCTGGGGCCTGCTTTGGATTCTGTGTCTCCCTCTCTCTCTGCCCCTCCACTTCTTATGCTCATATGCGCTGTCACTCTCTCTCTCTCCCCGTCTGTCTCTCTCTCTCCAAAAATAAATAAAACATTAAAAGAAATAGAAGTCTTCAGTCAAAAGCACACACAATTTCATGAGCTCTATGGATTGTACCCATGTCAATTTCCTGGTTTCGATACCATATTATAGTTATTTGGGTTGTTAACAGTGGAGAAGGCTGGTTTAGGATGCATGAACCATCCCTTATATTTCCTGTGAATCTATCATTATTTCAAAATAAAAGGTAAAAAGAGTATTGTAACATTCCATACCAGCTCTGTCCAGTAAAAATATAACATGAACCACAAATATGAGGCACATGATGTAATTTTCTAGTATCCTCTTAATCTATCAAAAGTTATTTCAACATGTAATAACTATAAGAATATTAGGTATTTTACAGTTTTTCAAAATCAGGTGTATATTTTGCACTTACAGCACATCGTAATTTAAGCTAGTCATATTTCAAATGTTCAGTAGTCCTATTTGGTGGCTAGTTTTACTGTATATGGCTACTGAACCAACCTTAAAGTTGCTGGTCAGTATATGGGATTGTATTTCATTATTCCTTAAGCTCTCAATATATCATGTGAATTCTATTGCATGTGTATATCACAGTCATTTTGTGAGGGCGTACAAGAGGAACACCTTAACCCTTAGGGCACGTTTGCAAATAAAAAAATGTCATTTTATCTAAAAAACAAGAAACATTCACATTTTTTTTTCATTATTCTAGAAATAAAAAGTGGAGATATTTCTGAATTCCAGACCAATGGTCAAAAGAATCACATCCACATCTCATCCAAACGCCAAGGATCACATGTAGAGACTGAAAAGGAAGACGCCATGATGGGAGAAGGTAAGCTTGGACAATGGGGATGATTTCCACAACAGAGACCCATCGTGGATGAGCTGTGGCCTCCCTCTCCACATGGTTGTTAGTTTCTGGATCAATTTAGTTGTTAGGCCCTTCTTTATTCTTTGTTACTTCTTCTCAAGGAAATTACACCCCAATACAGGAATATACAAGTCCATCTGATTCACTCAGCTATTAACCAATTATTCAAGTTGACATTTATAATTTTTTCTTAGTAGATGATAATTGGTTTAACATTTGAATTTGTTACATAGAGAAAGGGAAAACTAAAGCATAGGCATATAATCTTTCCCTTAGCTATTGCAAAGCTGCCAGTCTGGCAACATTATTGAATTTGGGAAAAAAGACAGTGGTGTTGCCAAATACCAACTATGCAAATTAAGCTGAATATGGAACCCTTAAAAATGAGTCAGCTCTGTGAAGCTCTGCTTTGTTGTTTTGTTACTTTTAGCAAAATGCATTATTTGCTTACATTGCACATTATGCTAGATGATTTTGCTTGTTATATTTCTATATTACCATTGGAATTGGTGCCAAGCAAAGAAAAGGTAAGCATTTATTCAGACCAATGATTTTCCTTTGCCCTTCTAAGACACAGAAAACAGGAGGACAGTGGGTAGAGCACAAGAGGGATTTGCCAAATATGGATATGGTGGATGAAAAATATTCATATAATTTTTATGAATCTGAAACATTTTGAAGCATACACTCTAGAAAGAGTAATATTTGTATTTATTCTAAGGAATAGTCAATTATCATATTTTCTGCTTGAAAAAAGAATATGAATTTTAATGATTATGAGTACCATGTTTAACTAAAATGTAGCAGTTCAATGTTGTTCTACCTCTAGTTCAGTGAACTCTGGCAAGTGTATGTGTGTGTGTGTGTGTGTGTGTGTGTGTGTAGATATCAGTTTGTTTGCCTGTTTGTATTTTTTCTCATGGAGGAAATGAAGTTAGTTTTTTAGAAATGTCCCAACAAATTAGCCAGCCATACTTCAGCCTGGACCTATGCTAGAAGGCGGAAGTAGGCTTGGAGTGGGTAGGTGTGAGAAGAAAGAAGATAGAGAGAAAAGGATGGGAATTTTTTCCAGATTCCATCTAAGACCACTTTGTTTGGTGTCTAGAAACTTCTTGTCTATATTATTGCATGTAAATTCAGCATAAGTGTTTGAAAAGGCTCATGTGAATTCAGCACTGTGAAAAACAGCATATTTAGCCGCATTCTTAAGCAAACAGCAAGAGTGATGCTAATCTCCCCCTAATCTAATATGGCTATCTACATGAATCTCGGTTACCCTACTTAAATTAACTACATTAAGCAGTCCACAATGCCTGGGTGTTTTATTAAGGAACATTTTTTATCTGGTGGCTTATTAATAAATTATCAGGAATGAGATAAGGGACAGGGTTCCTGCGGAAAAGTTTAGATTGAAGAGACGGGAGTATTAGGGGCCATTTTATTAGGACATCCAGGTTAAAAATAGAAAGATGTGTTCTCCAAATCCTCCCTTAGGGACCATAGCAGATTTGTTTCCTTATTTCCTAAGCTATGTCCAAATCTGAAGAGCATCAATTCCAAGGCAAGTAATGAGGCATCTCCTATTTTCTTCAGAAATTATTGCCAGCTACAAAACAACTAATTGTTGAAAGCTTTAAATAAATTTGGTTTATTTCAGTATTTCTGTGGCACTTTAGTTTCCCTTTTCTCTCTCTTTCTAAACTTTTGGCCTTTGCAAATAAAGGAATTGGCTCTGTCTCTCATAAGCACACTGCATTTACTAAGCAATACCATAGCACTAAAATTATTCAGCTGGTGGAACTGTTTCCACCATCCAGTATATTGAGACTGTAAACTCATCATGTTATGGCTTTTACCAAAAATTGTGTGGATATAACAGGGGTGGTGGAGAGTTACACTGGGGGAGGAAGGGAGTGGTGCATATATCCCTCATATTTTACCATTACCAGACAGACATATAGAGCCATCTGAGTCAGCTTATAAAATTCATATTTGTGCTAGTCACTCTGCTAGTTAGATCTAATGAATTCTCAAGTTAGTTGGAGAGGCAGAGGAATGGGACAGTTCAGAGCATGAAAGCCAGGAGTCAGGCAGACTGAATTTAATCCTGACTCTCCTGTTGACTTGCTTTGTGGCCTCAAGGAAGTCAACTATCCTCTCTATGTCCATCAGCTCCCTCATTGGGAAAGTTGCTATAATAACACTGCTCACACTTATGGTTGTTGTGCTGATTAAGTGAGTTAATATTACTAACGTGTGCAGAGCAATTCCTGGCATATTGTATGTAAGATATAAATGTGTTATTTATTGTTGGTTCTTGTTATTTAAGACTCAAAGCCTTCAAAGGCATGACTCCTTCCTATCTTTGTAACCTTACTTTGCAATTCACCTTTATGCCCACTGCCCACACTCACTACACTAGCTCACTCCTCCTCAGGTGTGTCTAATACCTTCCCACCCATTTCCCTGCACACTTTCTCCCAGTTGGATTCCTTATCTTCACCTGTTAAAACCTCCTGAAGCTTTTAAGCACCAGCTGAAAAATGTTTTTGTTTTGTTTTGTTTTTTTCTCGTAAAGTCTTTCCCAGTCCCTCCTACTTCAATGAAAATGAGTACTTCCTCTTTGGGTTCCAAAATATTAAATGTGTGCCTCGATGGCAGTATTTTTTCATTTTTTTTTGTTTGTTTTTAAGAATTCATTATACATAGATGGCTCTCTGTTCCCATAGGCCAGTGGTTCTTGAGAGGCTAGTTTTGGCCCCCCAAATAGAGTGGCCACCTTATCCTGGTTTTCCCAGAACTTTGCCAGTTTTAAAAATCAAAGCCTTGTGTCTCAACAACTCCCTGTATCCCAGACAAATGGGGACAGTTAGTCATCCAACCTCCAGAGGACATTTGCATTGTTGTCAGAGTTGTCACAGGGAGGGGGGACACTACTGGCATCTAGTGAGAAGAAATTAGGGATACCATAAACATCTTACAATGCACAGGACCACCCCACAGTAAAGATTATTTGGCTCAAGATGTCAATAATGCCAAGGCTGAGAAACCCTGGAAGAAGCTATTGTCTTTGTAATATGTAGATGAGAGATGCTGGAATGGCTTACTAAATGTAGTTAGATTATGTCTCCCGATAAATATTGGATAAGTATTTATTTGCCTCCTGATATTTGTTTAATACTTTATTAGATCTTCTCTGTATAGTTAGTTGCAGAGAGGTGATATCTGGTCCCCTGTCTTTTATGAGTGTGCAATTTGGTTGGGACACAAGAATAATATTTTGGGTAAAATGAAAGAACAATTCTAGGCAACAATTAAGTGTAAAGCAGTCACAACAAACAATATGTATTTGATGAACGTAAGGATTGGAGATAATTCCCCAAGAGTGAAAAGAATATCACTATCTTAAGTTACATGTTTAGTCCTTCAAGCTCCTAAATCATATCACACTGTTTCAAATCCCATTTGCTAAGGGCCTGGTTGTCCAGTTTGCACACACTCAGGTTTACAGAAATGCCAGGGAGGGAGTCTAGTTTTGCTCTGTCGAAGCTCCATTTTGTATTATTCCTTCTCAACTGTTCCCTTGCTCCCCTAATTTGGTTAACAGGGAGCAGATCTCCCAGGTGAGACACCTCAGAGTTCTCTTTACCTCCTGGTGCTCCCCATACCACCCTGTGCCCTTGCTCACCAAGTTTGAATAACAACACCACTGTAACCTCTTTGGTTTCCACCTTCCCCTATATTGTTTCACAGATGTATCTTCACTTCAGTCTTAGTTAATACACCCATTATAGATGTCCACTCCTCCTGTCCTTCTTTTCTCTCCAGGACAACACTCCCCATACACAACTTCTCCCAGCTTCAAAATGACATTTTCCAATGTATCTACACACCTAAAGTCTCTACTCCTTCCAATCCCAGATCAAATTCAGTTTCTGCTTTTTTTTTTAAGCTAGAATAAATAATCCCCTTGTTTGAACTTTTATAACACTTCCCTCTTGTTCACTTAACACCTTTTATATATAATATAGTTATGGGTGTTCATGTAGTTCTGATCTTTTTGAATAAATTCTGTATATTTTCTAATTCCAGCAGCACTGTTACCATAGGGTGTTAGGATATTAGACTGCTTATAATTATTGTTATTGAGTGAATGGTGAAAGCAAAGATGAAATGAGACCTGTTCCTGCCCTTCTCCCTTTCTAGAGAAACCTGGATTCCAGCAGTTTTTTCAACTGCTGTAAAAAAGCCCCCTTATTTTTCTAAAAGAGACGCAGAAAGTTTATTCAGGTTCACAAAATAAACAACAGGATCATGACTGTACGTCTTTGGGGTCCTACCAATTGGCAAAATGTGACTGACTTGCAGGCAGAATGCTATCTAGTGCCACCTTAGTTTCCTTGCTATTGCCTTTGTCTTTGTGTGACTGCTACTGCTGCAGACCCCAGTGCTCCCTTCTCTAGACATCGAAGGTCTTTGGCCACTTTTTTTTTTTTTTTTTTTTTTTTTTTTTTGGGTGAAACCTCTGTTCCCAGTGCTGGGAACTGAAAATTCATGAAAAAATGGCAAGATATTATGGATTTGTGACTAAATCATTGACTTCAGCGTTTTATGTCTACCACTTTAGGGTCCTATTGACTGTATACGGTGTATTTTATGAATATTAAATAAAAAGGACTGTGAATTTACCTTTGTAAGTACAGACCTATAAGAATGACAGGGAGAGGGAAGAAGAGAGCTGGCCACAAGATGTCCAAAAGCAGGGAAGACCAAAACAGCTCTGGACTAAAAATTGTCCCACGTTCCCAGGAAAGTAGAACTATATTTGGAAGTTATTAATAAATACCCTGCCCATGTCATATAATTAAAAATATATGAACATCTCCTAATTTAAAAATGTAAATAAAATCTAGCACTTAATTCCTTAAGAAAATTTGTAAAATGGGAATATTTTTTAAAATACCAAGGGTAAGAGACTTTCAGCTAAATAAGATGGAGAGTTCCAATGTTCTTTGTAAGCAAGATCCAATATTATGTTTAACAAGGGAATATTAGAAGAGGTACTACTCACATTAAGATAAAACAAATAACTCATTACCACAACTTTATAACATATTTTAGAATGCTAGGAAATACAATATAAAAAAAAAAAAAAACTAAGAGAATGTTAGAGAAAATACATGATTGTTTGTAGATGATATAACTGTTTAATACTAACTTAAAAGATGCAACCCATAAATGCTATAATTTATAAATAATTTGAATTGCTTACACAAAAATTATGTTGGTCTATGCAAAAATAATATTGTATAAGCCAGTGGCATACAGTTAGAAGGCATATTGAAATGCATAATAGTGACTAAAGATGATGCTGTCTTGGAAAACAATGTTAACAAGAGGTATATTGGAATTTTATATAAAAAATAAACTATATTGCATAGTTTAAAGAGCAGACTTGATTACATAGGGAATTGCACCATGTTTCTAATTGGATTGAGTAATATTGCAAAGAAATCAGTAACTCCTAAATTAATTTTGGTTTAATGCAGCTGCCATTATTTTATACTGAGTAGAACATCGTAAGATGATTCTAAAGTTCTTCAGATAATACAGAACAATGATACAAAGCCAATTTTTTTTTATTTTTATTTTTTTTTTACATTTATTTATTTTGAGACAGAGACAGTGTGAGTCGGGCAGGGCAGAGAGAAAGAGAATCCCAAGCAGGCTCCACAGAATCCAATGTGGAGCTCGAACCCACAAAGCTGTAAGATCATGACCTGAGCCAAAACCAAGAGTCAGACACTTAACTGACTGAGCCACCCAGGCCTCCCAAAGCCAAATTTTTAATAAGAAATTGAGTTTAGGCAGTAGGGATGGGTAGCTCAACCAGAGAAATAATATTTATGTTACTATTTTCAGACAATATAATACTGACATAAGAATATATGCAGATATTAGTTCAAATAAATGAGATATAGATATTAGATATATAAATGTAACATATGATAAAAGAGATAATAAAGATAAAACAACTGTTAGTCTTTAAATGGGGTTAGTAAATTTGACTGTTTACAACATTTATCAATCTAGACTCACACTTCAAAAATTATACCAAAGTAAACTCCATATGGATTCATGAGTGAATTCAGGTTCACTAAAACATATCCACTGCTAGAATATTATAAAACAATAAATAAACACTCATGATATAATTTGGAATGAAAGGCATTTTTCTCTCATATTTTTAAAATTTCCATAGCTTATTTGCAATGCATTACTTATTCAAAATATATGATAATTTTTCTCTTCAAGGAAAAAATCTACATTAATGAATCTTAATTATTGCATATACCTTCTTAAACATGTAGGCAGGACTGCTGCCCTGATTGACAAATGAGAAACCAAAGTGGAGTACATTCTTTTTTTTTTCCCCACTGTTAATATGTCTTCTTTTTTTATGTTTTTTTTTTCTTTCTATATTTATTTATTTTTTATAATTTACATCCAAATTACCACATAGTGTAACAATGATTTCAGGAGTAGATTCCTTAAGCCCCTTACCCATTTAGCCCATCCTCCCCCCCCCCACAACCCCTCCAGCAACCCTCTATTTTTTTCTCCATATTTAAGAGTCTTTTATGTTTTGTCCCCTTCCTGTTTTTATATTATTTTTGCTTCCCTTCCCTTATGTTCATCTGTTTTGTATCTTAAAGTCCCCATGTGAATAAAGTCATATGATACTTGTCTTTCTCTAACTAATTTCGCTTAGTATAATACCCTCTAGTTCTATCCACGTAGTTGCAAATAGCTAAATTTAATTCTTTTTGGTTGCAGAGTAATAATCCATTATATATACATATACATATATATATATATGTATATATATATGTATATGTATATATACATACCACATTTTCTTTATCCATTCATCCATAGATGGACATTTGGGCTCTTCCCATACTTTGCCTATTGTGGATAGTGCTGATATAAACAGTGGGGTGCATGTGTCCCTTTGAAACAGAATACCTGTATCCCTTGGATAAATAGTAGTGCAATTGCTGAGTCATAGGGTAGTTCTATTTTTAATTTTTTGAGGAATCTCCATACTGTTTTCCAGAATGGCTGTGCCAGTTTGCATTCCCACCAGCAATGCAAAAGAGATCCTCTTCCTCCGCATCCTCGCCAACATCTGTTGTTGCTTGAGTTGTTAACATCGGACACTCTGACAAGTGTGAGGTGGTATCTCATTGTGGCTTTGATTTATATTTCCCTGATGATGAGTGATGTTGAGCATTTTTTCATGTGTCTGTTAGCTATCTGTATGTCTTCTTTGGAGAAGTGTCTATTCATGTCTTTTGCCCATTTCGTCACTGGATTAGATGTTTTTTGGGTGTTGAGTTTGATAAGTTCCCTATAGATTTTGGATACTAAAACTTTATCTGATATGTCGTTTGCAAATATCTTCTCCCATTCTGTCAGTTGCCTTTTAGTTTTGCTGATTGTTTCATTGAGCAGAAGCTGTTTATTTGGATGCGGTCCAAATAGTTCATTTTTGCTTTTGTTTCTCTTGCCTGTGGAGATGTGTTGAGTAAGAAGTTGCTGTGGCCAAGGTCAAAGATGTTTTTGCCTGCTTTCTCCTTGAGGATTTTGATGGATTCCTGTCTTACATTTAGGTCTTTTATCCATTTTGAGTTTATTTTTGTGTGTGGTGTAAGAAAGTGGTCCACGTTCATACTTCTGCATGTTGCTGTCTAGTTTCCCAGCATCACTTGCTGAAGAGACTGTCTTTATTCCATTGGATATTCTTTCCTGCTTTTCAAAGATTAGTTGGCCATATGTTTATGGGCCCATTTCTGGGTTCTCAATCCTGTTCCATTGATCTGAGTGTCTTTTTTTGTGCCAGTACCTAACTGTCTTGATGATTACAGCTTTGAAATATAACTTGAAGTCCGGGATTGTGATACCTCCTGCTTTGGTTTTCTTTTTCAAGATTGCTTTGGCTATTTGGGGTCTTTTCTGGTTCCATAAAAATTTTAGGATTGTTTATTCTAGCTCTGTGAAGAATGCTTGTGTTATTTTGATAGGGATTGCATTGAATACTTACATTCCTTTGGGTAGTATTGACATTTTAACAATATTTGTTCTTCCTATCCAGGTACATGGAATATTTTTCTTTCTTTTTTTTAGGAGGGTTCTTCAGTTTCTTTCATAAGCTTTCCATAATTTTCCATGTATAGGTTTTTCACTCTGTTTAGATTTATTCTTAGGTATTTTATGGTTTTTGGTGCAATTGTAATGGGATCAATTCCTTGATTTTTCTTTCTGTTGCTTCATTATTGGTGTATAAGGATGTGACCAATTCCTGTGCATTGATTTTATATCCTGCGACTGCTGAATTCATGGATTAGTTCTAGCAGTTTTTTGGTGGACTCTTTTGGGTTTTCCATATACAATATCATGTCATCTGTGAAGAGTGAAAGTTTAGCCTCCTCATGGCCAATTTGGATGCATCTTATTTTCTTTATGTTGTCTGACTGCTGTGGCTAAGACTTCCAATACTGTGTTGAATAACAGTGGTGAGAGTGGACATCCCTGTCTTGTTCCTGACCACAGAGGAAAAGTTCTCAGTTTTTCCCCATTGAGGATGATATTAGTGTTGGGTCTTTCATATATTCCTTGTATGATCTTGAGGTAAGATCCTTCTATCAAGGTTTTTATCAAGAAAGGACTTTGTATTTTGTCAAATGTTTTCTCTGCATCTATTGAGAGGATCATGTGGTTCTTGTGCTTTCTGTTACTGATCTGATCACATTGATTGTTTTGTGAATATTGAACCAGCCCTGCAAGCCAGGTATAAATACCACTTGGTTGGGTGAATAATTCTTTTAATGTATTGTTGGATTTGGTTGGCTAATACCTTGTTGAGGATTTTTGCATCCATGTTCATCAGGGAAATTGGTCTATAGTTCTCCTTTTTAGCGGGGTCTATGTCTGGTTTCGGAATCAAGGTAATTCTGGCTTCGCAGAAAGAGTTTGGAAGTTTTCCTTCCATTTCTATTTTTTGGAACAGCTTCAAGAGAATAGGTGTTAACTCTTCCTTGGCTGTTTGGTATAAATCCCCTGGAAAGCCATCTGGCCCTGAACTCCTGTTTTGGGGGAGATTTTTGATTACTAATTTGATTTCTTTACTGGTTAAGGGTCTGTTCAAATTTTCTATTTCTTCCTTTTTCAGTTTTGGTACTTTATATGATTCTAGGAATTTGTCCATTTCTTCCAGATTGCCCATTTCATTGGTGCATATTTGCTCATAATATCCTCTTATTATTGTTTTTATTTCTGCTGTGTTGGTTGTGATCTCTCCTCTTTCATTCTTGATTTTATTTATTTGGGTCCTTTCCTTTTTCTTTTTGATCAAACTGGCTACGGGTTTATTTTGTTAATTCTTTCAAAGAACCAGCTTCTGGTTTTATGGATATGTTTTCCTGTTTGTTTGTTTGTTTGTTTTTATGGCATTGATTTCTGCTCTAATCTTTATTATTTCCTGGTTCTGCTGATTTTGAATTTTATTTGCTGTTCTTTTTCCAGCTCTTTAAGATTTAAGGTTAGGTTGTGTGTCTGAGACCTTTCTTCCTTCTTTAGGAAGGCCTGGATTGCTATATACTTCCCTTTTATGACCACCTTTGCTGTGTCCCAGAGGTTTTGGGCTGTTGTGTTATCATTTTCACTGGCTTCCATGTACTTCTTAATTTCCTCTTTAACTTCTTGGTTAGCCCATTAATTCTTTAGTAGGATGGTCTTTAGTCTCTAAGTATTTATCATCTTTCCACATTTTTTCTTG
>NW_024412394.1:17649800-17656638 GCF_014898765.1 Herpailurus yagouaroundi | reverse complement strand
CTCTATGTCTTTAGACTGGAGCATTGAGTCCATTGACGTTTGGAGTACTGAAAGATATGAATGTATTGCCATTATGTTGCCTGTAGAGTTGGAGTTTCTGGTGGTGTTCTCTGGTCCTTTCTAGTCTTTGTTGCTTCTGGTGTATTTTTTTTCCCTGTCTTTTCTCCCCTAACAGAGTCCCCCTTAAAATTTCTTGCAGGGCTGGTTCAGTGGTCATTAACTCCTTTAATTTTTGTCTGGGAAACCTTTTATCTCTCCTTCTATTTTGAATGATAGCCTTGCTGGATAAAGAATTCTTCACTGCATATTTTTCAGATTCAGCACATTGAGTATATCCTGCCACCCCTTTTTGGCCTGCCAAGTTTCTGTAGATAGGTCTGCTGCAAACCTGATCTGTCTTCCTTTGTAGGTTAAGGACTTTTTTCCCTTGCAGCTCTCATGATTCTCTCCTTGCCTGAGTATTTTGTGAATTTGACTATGATATGCCTTGTTGATGATAGGTTTTTGTTGAATCTAATGGCAGTCCTCTGTGCTTCCTGGATTTTGATGTCTGTGTCTTTCCGCAGGTTAAGAAAGTTTTCTGCTAAGATTTGCTCACATAACCCTTCTACCCCTTTTTCTCCCTCTTTACCTTCTGGGACCCCTATGGTTCTGATGTTGTTCCTTTTTGATGAGTGACTGATTTCTCTAATTCTTAAATCATGCTCTTTTCCTTAGTCTCCCCCTTTTTTTCTGTTTCATTGTTCTCCATAAATTTGTCCTCTGTATCACTGATTCACTGCTCTGCCTTATCCATCCTTGCTGCTGTGGCATCTATTTGAGATGGCAGCTCAGTAACAGAATTTTTTCATCCTGATTAGCTTTTATCTCTGCAGAAAGGGATTCTAATCTGTTTTCAACCCCAGCTAGGTTTTTATTATCATGATTCTAAATTCTGGTTCAGACATCTTGCTCGTATCTGTGTTAAGTCTCTGGCTGTCATTGTTTTCCTCTTCTTTCTTTTGGGCGAATATAAAAACAATCACATAAAGGATGCTAGGGGTTTTCTGGTCTGGTTGTTGAGCTTGATAGATGAGAGAAAAAAGGGAATGGTAACAAAAGGAAAAAAGAGGAAATGTTTGAAAATTTGAAAAAAATGAATACAATGAAATAGAATAAAATGAAACATGGAAGTAAAAAAATAGAATTTGAAAAATTTACATAAAAGCAAAATATATAGTAGAAAAAAATTAAAAACGTTTTTAATAGAAATGGAAAATAAAAATATTTTACTTCTCTTTCTGTATTCAAGAATAAGAAAAGGAAAATTGAATAGATGGACCAGCAAACAGATTGACATACAATTGAAATACATTGGTTTCCCCTAGAAGTTGAACTATGAAGCACTTTATAGTCCATAAACTAATCAGGCAGAGAGACTTGTGTTCCTGAAGAGTGTGGTTGACCCAGTTAGGTGAGGCTTAGTGTAATGGCTCTGTTTTCCACTAGATGGCACTGACTAGCTTACTTGGTGGATTGTTGTGGTGCCTATAGGGGTGTATGTGCATGCGCGGGAGAGGTGAGAATGGCGTCACCCAGCTACCTAGTGTCTAGTATCAGAATTCTGTGCTCTCCTCAACCAGCAATTGTGCATCACTCCTTGGTATCTAGCTTCCATCCACTCCCTGCTTTTACACTGTCCGTGACCAAGCTGTCAGGTTGCCATGCAGCACCTCCCTCCTGAGTTTTATCTCAGATGAAGCTGTGTTTCCCAACCCCTCAATTTTGAGGGACTGCATATTTGACCTGCTCAGACCTTCTGGGGGAGGGTCTCATTGAGCAATGGCCGGCTGCTCTGCCCACACCCAGGAACGTTTGTGGGACCATGCTGGTGCCAATGCCTAGAGACTGTGGCTGGGTGCCAGCCCACCCCAGAAAAAGTTTGCATGATCATGTAGCAGCATCGTTTCACAAATTATGGAAAATCACAACACACGTCTGGAGCCAGGCTTTACACTTAATGTCCTTGTTTGATCACCAACGAATGTGTTTGTTATCCCAGGTCCACTTTGTCCTTTGCCTGTGGGGAGGCCGCACAGCCTCTACCAAATATCCTCCCAGCAGGGGAACCGCCGCTCCCTGTGTGGCCCAAGGACCTTGCTCTCCATTCCTGGGGATTCACCCTTCCCACCAGAGCACCACCAGGTATCGAGCTGTGGAGTTTGACTCTGCAAGCCCCCTGCCTATAGAGTCTAACACTCTCTTTTCTCACTTTTTTTTTTTTCAGTCCATTGTATACTCTTTCTTTTCTCTCCAGCTGCTTTTGGGCAGGAGGGAGATTTTCCATACTCTCCTGCCATCCCCATCCTCTCTCTGCAAGCAAAAACAGCTCCCTGCCCTCAGTGGCTTACTCCCCGAGTTCCCCCTCTCCATGCCATGTACTTGCAGAGTTCTCTGGTTAAGGTTGTGAAGATTTGAGGATTAATACAACAATCAGTTTTCTAGGTGTGCAGGATGGTTTAGTGTTATCTGGCTGTATTTCAGGGATGAGAGAAGCAACAAAGCTTCCATGCTGTTCCCCCAACTTGGCCCCTCCCAGTTCAAGGGTGGAGTACATTCTTTATGTTGCTTGTTCAGTTGTCCATCTGCCTCAGACCCTATTTAGGCTCCAAGATCCATGTGGTTATATTGAACCTTCTATGCTGAATCCAATTCATCCAACACGAAATGCAAGACATGAAGACTGGGCTGGGAAAATATGAGCAGTGAGGGTAGTGGGAGAGTGAGGAGAGATTCACTCTTAACGTTCCCCTTGCAAAAGAAGCCAGTGAGTAGTACTCACACAAATTTAAAACAAGCATAGGCACACCGTATATTTTTTTGCCCAAGAAAGTTTTGGAAGACAAAGGAGGTTAAGAGTAGCTGGAAAAGTTATAGCTGACTATGGTGAACCTGAAAGGGTCCAAAACCATGTAGTCTACCTTTTCATAGATAAGTGATATATGTTCCTGTATTTTATTCCTTTTTTCCAGAAGCTTGGTAAAATCCACCAATGGGACTCTATGTGGCATGGAGGGGCAACATGAAATCTTATCTTTCCATTTTAATGGGGACTCAGCTATAAGGTGGAGGTAAAGGGGAGACATGCCAATTCATATGTTTTGATATTCACTAGTCTTCCTTCCCTAAAACCCAAACTTTCAGCTGAATGCCTTAGGACACATATCTGCTATAAATTCATTTTTTATCTAATTTGTCTGAGATCTAAGCTTCCTGTGGCATTCTGAGATCAAAGGATCTGATTCCTTCTGATGTCAGCACTGACATATAATGTGTGCTGACTTAGTTCTGTCTATAACCTCACAGTGGGAGGCGGCCAGCCTCTCTGGGCACCTTTACACAGTGCACTTTCATTTTGGCTAGGGAGCCTGTCAGGTATATTGCTGATTGGAGCTTCCATGTAAATAATTCATGGGAGATTTTTAAATGTTTTGGGCCTGTAAAGGAAAGATACACTTGTGTTAGTCTTTTATGAATAGATGCTGACTTGAAGAACAAGGGGGAACAGATTTCCAATGACGATCTTTCAAAAACATGATACCAATATCTTTAATGGGTTGAAAATAGGTGACGTGTTGTGTTTAATTCCTCTTCTATGAAGTGGTATTGGTTTTACCAAAGAATAAAAATTCAAAGCCCTGTTTTTCCTTTAATAAATTGCCAGGTAGGAGCAAACTTAATATTCTTGTTCTTTGGTTAGTTGCTCATCTCAATAAACTACGTCTTTTCCTCCTAGTGGGAGCAGTAATTATGGAGATGACACCAAGCCCAGTACTTGGCATAGGACTGGGCATAATAGGGAGATAAGTTGATGGCACAAAAAGTTCCCTCCTGGTAGGAACTCAAAATCCCAATAGGAAGACGAGGCTGTCATACAAAGAAAGGTGACCAATGATTGAAAGAGTTGCCCAAGTCAAATGAGAAACTCCAGTCAGCAAGTATTGAGGCATACATCAATATAGTATGAGTTAAACTGACTGAGCCACCCAGGTCCCCTAAAATTGTTTTTTAAATCGAGCCATAATACCTTAATGTTTATAAGAAATAGATTGATACACCTCTCTACACACAATGTGTTGTGACAATAAGGAGTGCATGAGTTAGGAAGTATTTTCTGAAGGAAGTGAGGCATTTGGGGAGATGAATAAAAGGCAGAAAATGCTGAAGGATAAGATGAAATGTTATTTCAGGCTTTGGGTGTTTTTTAAGGTAATTCTTACAGGTGGGAGCTGTGGTGATTAGGGGAATGAGTTCAGACTTTTGGGCTCAGAGGAGGATGCAGTCAGAGACTAAGCACTATGTGTACATAAAGTACTTAAAAGAATTGGACTTGAACACTCAGCTATATGGACTGTAAGATGTCAGAGTTATAAATATACTTTTTGAAAACAATGCTTGTAATGTTTAAACTAGTATGTACAGGGCCAACATGGTGGAGGAGTAGGGGGATCCATACGTCCCACGTCTCTCAAACAAAGAGGTGTAGAAGCAAAAGGAATTTGAACACCAGAGCCTGGGAGGAAAAGAGACTGAATCTAATAGGAAGGAAACGGGAAAGCTGGAAAAAAGATAGGGGGGTAACTGTGAACTGGGGGTGATAAAAAAATAAAGGCTGCACTGGCACAGAGGGGAGGGACCCCCTTCTGCAGAGAGGCAAAGGGAAGAGAAAGAACGGCTAGGGAGGTGCGGGCCCATAGCTGGACAGGAGAAAGACCTCAGACTGAGACTGAGAGGGATCCAATCTCTAGCTGCAGGGCTTACTTCGGACTGGGGCCAGCTCCCTGTTTGCACACCTGGGGAGGAGGGGAGCCAGCCCTTGGTGTGGTAGTAGGTCAGAGGCTCAATATGCAACTAGAGAAAATGGTTCCCTCCCTAGAGGGCTGCACGACAGCACCAAACCTGCCTGCGTCCAGGGCTCAGTCTGCAGGAGGAAAAGGCAGCCATCTCCCTGGAGTGCTGTGGGAAAAGACAAAGCCTGCCTGCCTGCGTCCACCATCCCATGGACTCACGGTGAGGGCAGAGGCTCTCAGTCAACAGTAAGAGAAGGCGGTTCTCCCTGAAGTGCTGTGGCACAAAGCCACCGGGACCACACATCCCCACACTGAGAGGTGCTTCCCCAGGGCCAGAGTGCATGGAGTGGGACTTTGAATCCTAGCCAAGTTCAGGGTCAGGGGAGTTGGTGGAGTGAGAAGGACTGCCCTGTCTGCACCCACAGCACAGTGAGGACGACTCAAACAGAGTCCACTGGGTCTGGTTCCGTGGAGAAGAGACTAGGAGATCACCATTCCCTGCCCCCCACGGCCAAGGCCAGGCCTCAGGGATCACTCCCAGGGCCCATAGTGGAGGTGGGTTCAGAAAACGCCAAACTGTGTCCCTTTGAGCTGGGTAACTGCATATCCACTAGAGCAGCACACCCTGTGGATAGCTACTACCTACAAGCGCTGCAGCATTGGCTGGATTAACTATTCTCCTTCCTCCCTTTTCTCCTCCTTATCTCTTCCTTAGCTGAGGTTGGTTACTCTTGTTATTGGTTTGTCTAAACAGACATATTTAATTCAGTCCCTTGATAGATGCTCTACACCTCGTATTTACACTCCTTTCTCTCTCTCTCTGGAATAATCAAGCCATATAATTTCTCTGGGTAACTTTATCTTCGTTTCGTTTTCCCTGCCTCCTTCTTTATTTTCCTTTCTCTCTCTCTGGATTAAGCCTCTTAGTCCCTCTGCCTGGTCAATGTTTATTTTTCTATTTCCCCACTCCTGTCATTTCTCTCTTTGTATGTGCTCTTCCATTAGCACCGCCTCCATCCTGTTCTTTACTTGTAGTCAGTGTTCTTGTTTTTTTTTTTTTTGTTTTTAGTCTTTAGGTGTTTGTTTTTATTTGTTTGTGTGTTTGCATGTTTTTGTCTCCTGTTTCTCTATCAGTTTTTCCTTTACAGGGCTTCTCCAAGGAACAAATCAAAGCACACCTGGAGGGCCCAAAACATCACTACAAGTAGGCAAATAAAATAACCAAAGTCACAAGAACAGAGAGCAAGTAACAATCCCCAAAAAAACACCTCCTGAAGGGCCAGACCCTGGACAGTGTATGACCCTCCTTTAATATAACAGTGCTTGCAAGTGCAGAGCACACAAGCTTTAAAAATGCAAAAAGGACAGAAAACTAGCCAAAATGACGAAACAGACTAATTCTCCTCAAAAGAAACTCCAGGAAGTAGCAACAGCTAACGAATGATCAAAACCAATTTAAGCAAGTGCTTGCTTCGGCAGCACTATACTAAAACCAATTTAAGCAATATAACTGAACAAGAACTTAGAATAATAGTCATGAAATTAATTGCTTGTCTTGAAAAAAGCAGAGGACAGCAGAGAATCTATTGCTACAGAGATCAAGGGACTAAAAAATAGTCATGATGAATTAACAAATGCTATAAATGAGGTGCAAAATAAAATGGAGGCAACCACAGTGGGGATTGAAGAGGCAGAGGGGAGAATAGGTGAATTAGAAGATAAATTTAGGAAAAAGAGGAATCTGAGAAAAATCTAAAAAAATCCAGGAGTGTGAGGGGAGAATTAGAGAACTAAGTGATGCCATCAAATGGAACAATATCTGTATCATAGGAATTCCAGAAGAAAAGGAGAGAGAAAGGGGCTGAAGGTATACTTGAATAAATCATAGCTGAAAACTTCCCCAATCTGGGGAAGGAAACAGGCATTGAAATACGAGAGGCACAGAGAACTCCCTTCAGATGAAACTTGAATCGATCTTCTGCAAAACCTATCATAGTGAAACTGGCAAA
>NW_024412394.1:17635973-17649790 GCF_014898765.1 Herpailurus yagouaroundi | reverse complement strand
AAAAAAAAGACAGTCTCTTTAACAAATGGTGCTGGGAGAAGTGGACAGCAACATGCAGAAGAATGAAACTAGACCACTTTCTTACACCAGTCACACAAATAAACTCAAAATGGATGAAGGACCTGAATGTAAGGACACCATCAAAACCCGAGAGGAGAAAGCAGGAAAAAACCTGTTTTTACCTCAGCCACAGCAATTTCTTACTTGACACATCTCCAAAGGCAAGGGAATTAAAAGCAAAAATGAACTACTGGGACCTCATCAAGATAAAAAGCTTCTGCACTGCAAAGGAAACAATCAACAAAACTAAAAGGCAACCAATGAAATGGGAGGAGATATTTGCAAATGACATATCGGACAAAGGGTAGTATCCAAAATCTATAAAGAACTCACCAAACTCCACACCCAAGAAACAAATAATCCAGTGAAGAAATGGGCAGAAGACATGAATAGACACTTCTCTAAAGAAGAGATCCAGATGGCCAACAGACACATGAAAAGATGCTCAATGTCACTCTTCATCAGGGAAATACAAATCAAAACCACAGAGATATCACCTCACGCCAGTCAGAGTGGATTAAATGAACAAATCAGAAAACTACAGATGCTGGAGAGGATGTGGAGAAACGGGAACCCTCTTGTACTTTTGGTGGGAATGCAAACTCATACAGCTGCTCTGGAAAACAGTGTGGAGGGTCCTCAAAAGGTTAAAAATAGATCTACCCTATGACCCAGCAATAGCACTGCTAGGAATTTACCCAAGGGATACAGGAGTACTGATGTATAGGGGCACTTGTACCCCAATGTTTATAGCAGCACTTTCAACAATAGCCAAATTATGGAAACAGTCTAAATGTCCATCAAGTGATGATTGGATAAAGAAGTTGTGATTTATATATACAATGGAATACTACGTGGCAATGAGAAAGAATGAAATACGGCCTTTTGTAGCAACGTGGATGGAACTGAAGAGTGTTATGCTAAGTGAAATAAGTCAGGCAGAGAAAGACAGATACCATATGTTTTCACTCATATGTGGATCCTGAGAAACTTGACAGAAGACCATGGGAGAGGGGAAGGGGAAAAAAAAGTTACATGGAGGGAGGGAGGCAAACCATAAGAGACTCTTAAATACTGAGAATAACCTGAGGGTTGATGGGGGTGGGAGGGAGGGGAAAGTGGGTGATGGGCATTGAGGAAGGCACCTGTTGGGATGAGCACTGGGTGTTGTATGCAAATCAGTTTGACAATAAATTATATTTAATATAAAAAATAATAAAATAAAAATAATAAAATATATAAATTCCTTTATATAAATATAATGGAAGATAATGGAGCAAATGACCTCCAAATATTCTTATTTATTCATGTGTCAAATAGAGCTTGGATCAAAGATCTATGTCATCCCAGCCAATACTGCCTTTAGACTTAGTGAAGAAGAGTTTCCCCAGGCTCTGTGCTCTGGACAGCTCCACTTTGACCTCCCCCAATCCCTAGCTTCCTTCCTCCATATAGTCAGGAAGTCCATGAGGTCAAGAGGACGTACCTACCAGGGGTGCCTTGGTGCCTCAGTTGGTTAAGCATCTGACTTTGGCTCAGGTCATGATCTCACAGTTTGAGGGTTTGAGCCCCGTGTTGGGCTCTGAGCTGACAGCTCAGAGCCTACAGCCTGATTCAGAATCAATCTCTTTCTCTCTCTCTCTCTCTCTCTCTCTCTCTCTCTCTCTCTGTTCCTCTCCTGCTTGTGCTTGCTTTCTCTGTCTCTCTCTCTCTCTCTCTCTCCCTCCCTCCCTATCTCTCAAAAATAAATAGGTTATATATATATATATATAAAAAGAGGATGTGCCTATCACATACTAGGCCCACCCTTTCTAGACCACTGAATGACTACCCAAGACTGAATTTTCTGCCCAAATAGCCCTGAATCTGCCATCAGTGCTTCCAAAGGCTATTTACATTCCTCCTTTGCTTATCACATCAACTCTAGTGAAAGAACCACTGATTTAGTGCTGAGAAATGTGCCAAACTAATGTTGATATTATCTTTTTGATCAATACAAAGTAATTATAACTTCTACATCTTGTTTTTTCTTAGGAAAGATGCAGATTAAGATTTGTATAAATATCTTTTGGCTTAATGCTTTGCTTGCTACACTTCTGGATCTCCAGGCTTCTCAGAAACCACCAGCTAATGTCAGCAACCATTCCTGTCTACTCTGAGCTGGCACCATGGATCGATTACATATAAGACAATATGATAGGCAGAGTTTTAAGATGGCCTCCATATTCTCAGTTACCTAGTGTCATACCCATGATTAAATTAAGTGGCAAATTGATATTGCAGCTTTTTTTTTAAAAAATTTATTTATTTTGAGAAAGAGAGCATGAGCAGAGGAGGGGCAGAGAAAGAGGGAGAGAGAGAATATCCCAAGCAGGCTCCACTCCTTCAGCAGGGAGCCTCACATGGGTGTTCAATCTCACAAACCATGAGATCATAACCTGAGCCAAAATCAAGAGTCAGACACCAAACCAACTGAGCCACTCAGGCACCTCTAAATTATTGATTTTTGATTAGGCTTACTAATCAGTTGGCCTTAATCTAGGGAAATTTATTTGGGTTGGCCTAACCTAATCACATGAACCTTCAAAAAAAAAAAAAAAGTTTTCTCAACTGGTGGTAGAAAAGGGAGTCAGAAATATTCCAAAAATGGAAAGGAGTCTGTGTGTCATTGATGCTTTGAAAATGGCGCAGATCAGCTTGCAAAGGATCCGAGGAGCCGCTGAGAGCTAAGAGTGGCCCACAGATAACAGCTAGCATAGAAACAGGGACCTAAGTCCTATGACCATAAGGAAATGAATTTTGCCAATAGCCTGAATGAGCTTGAAAGCTGATTCTTTCTCAAACCTTCTAGATAAATGCTCAGTCTGGCTAACATCTTGGTTTTGGCCTTGTGAGACCCTAAGAAGAAAATTCAGTTGAGCTGTCCCAGTCTTTTGACCTATAGACTGAGAGTTAATACATGAGTGTTACATTTTTGGTTTTGAACCATCCTACTGAGATGTATTTGACATGTAAAAAGCTGTATGTGTATTTAATGTATACAACTCCATGAGCCTGGGAATAAATATTCACCAGTGAAACCATCACCACTATTGAGGCCATATAAAGATCCATCATCTCCTGAAGTTTCTTCCCACCCTATTATTATTATTATTATTATTATTATTATTATTATTAATTATTTGTGGTAAGAACACTTAACATAAGACCTACCCTCTTAGAAAAGTTTAAGTAGGCAACACAGTATTTTTAGCTTGTAGGCACTACGCTGAATAGATCTTCAGAACTTACCTTGCATAATGGAAATTTTGTACACTTTGATCATCACTTCCCCTTTCCCTTTCTTCCCAGCTTCTGGCAATTACCATTCTACTCTTTGCTTCTATGAGTATGACTATTTTAGATTCCACAGGTAAGTGAGATCAAACATTACTCATCTTTACAGGTCTGGCTTATTTCACTGAGACAGTGTTCTCCAGGTCCATCCATGTTGTTGCTAATGACAGGGATTTCCTTCTTTTTTAAGACTGAGTGATATTTATTATGGGTATTGTTTTAAGTGACTAAATTTGTGGTAATTTGTTACACATCAGTAAAAAACTGATATAGACACTATGGTTTCATGTAATAAAAGGGAAGTTTAGTCCCCTTCTCTTGCTTTCTTTGGGGATCTCCTGATCTCTTTTTCAGCTGACAGAAATTGCTTCCAGTCCTCCAGAACTTAAACTCTTCCTTCCATCCAAAGAATACTCCCCAACAGCATGGTTGCCTGCTGCGGGCAGCTGGGTCATGTCAGTTCCCAGGTGCCTCCCCACTTTCCCACTGGCACTCTGGCTCCTTCCATGTAAAGGCTGCCAGCTGTCAAGTCCTCTAGCCACAATGGATTTGTTCCCATCACTGGAACCAGAAGATGAAAACAAACCAGATTGTTCTTTTCTCTCCCTCTGTTTTCTCATTTCCCAGTCTGTTTCCCCAACTAGATTCTGACAAAAGTTATTTGCAGCATTCCCATCAATTCCCTGAGTGACGGGAGACTGGTGTCAAGTGAGAAAATGAAATGTAAATTTTATTAAACACCCCCTCTCATCTCTGCGTATCAATCCAGATTCCAGCTGAACATAGCAAATCAAATCCTGTCTATGCCAGGCCTCAGGGCACACGGAAAATCATTTCTCCTTAATACCATTCCCTTCTAGTAAAATATTTTTCTGTTTGGTGAATGAAAATTTTAAACGCAAACCCTGTTTTAATCCCAGTATAAAGTATATCTTCAAATGAACATTTGAGAGAAGGATAAGAAAAGAGAAAAGAGAAAATTGGGGGGCAAAGGGGAAGGAGAAGGGAATTGGGAAAGCGGAATCGCATTTAGCTGTGTCATGTCCAGTGGCTGCGCAAGGATGCGTATCCACAGAATAAATGGTGACATTCTTTGAAAGCTTGGACTATCAGGACATTTATCTACATGCTGTCCTGTCTCAGAGATAATAAAGATTTTAAATCTGATACACTGCCTTGAAATAGCATTAGAAATATAGATGTTTCATTCTGGGTGTGAATAGGTGGAAAATTTCCAGCTTGTCTGGAGTTTTGACAGGTGGCATCTGATTGTGTATACCGAAAATCTTGATTTGGAGCCTTAAAAGTGTGATTGACTTAAAAATGAAAAAGCACATTTTGATTGCTCATTGAAGTAAAAATAGGACTAAGTAAACTTTGAGCCAATGATGAACATTGAAAATACCACCACTACTTAAAATACATTCTATTTATGCATATTCCACTTAATAAATTAAAAAAAATTATAAATATTGCTCTATGTTAAAAGAAAAAGATAATGTAATGTATCTTCTTTGAATTTTCTCATCTCATGTGGGCAAACCATTTTGGAAATGACATTTTGTTGGGACTATGTTTGTACTTACCACCTGTGTAACTCCTTGTCCTGATCTGCCCAGGTCTGAGGGGTTTCCCAGGGTATGGGACTGTCAGTTTTGACACCAAGACACCCCAGAAAGTCCCAGGCAAAATAGGATGAGTTGGTCATCCTAATATATCACCATTAAAATTATGTAAAATAGCAATTTCTTGTACTGTAATAAATTATTAGTATTGTAGACTATATTTTTGTAAAATAGTCTTAAGCTAAATTAACCTATAGCTGAGTCCGGAAGTGAACATGATTTGCTCAAACTTGGCAGATAGAGTTCACGCTTCCAAAATATGTGAGGTTACAGCTCAGGCATTCCTATTGATATGTAAAAAAATGGCATTCTTATCCTCCACTTTTCTTGACTTGTGGTTAAGCTTAAAAACTTTCTTCCTGGGGCACCTGGGTGGCTCAGTTGGTTAAGCATTTGACTTTAGCTAAGGCTGTGGTCTCATGGATACTGAGTTTAAGCCCTGCATTCGTCTCTTAATATCTTCTGTCTCCCTCTCCCCCTGCCCCTCCCCTGCTCTCTTTCCCTCTCAAAAATAAATAAACATTAACAACATTATTCATGATACAGCTATAGTCAACATAAGGAACTTGATTTTGCTTTTCAGATACTTAGGAATGTGCTAGAAGAACAACTGATATTGCATTAAAAAATGCCTCTACTTATAGAACACAGCTTAGATGCATTTCCATATTTAAGATCCAATAACCTAAATCAAATGTTGGGCTAAACAGTGCATTCACTTCCCAAAAAAGGTATAATATTTCTCACCTATCAGAGGTCTGGCCCCTGAGATAGAAGGTGTTACATTTAGAATTTAAAAAATAATGCCATGCTCCCTTGTGCACAAGAAGTTTATATGGTAATGTAGAAATTTTAACTTGAATTATTGTATTTAGAATCCACAGTCTTTCGTTAGTTAATTAAATATATTTGATTTCTTAACTATTTTTCCTTTTTAGTATTTTTGTGCGCTGATCAATTAAAAGAGTATTTTGCTTTAGAAATGGGTATAAATTACATGTGTGAAAGGCATGAAAATAAGGCTAACAAGGCCAATTGATGGAATTATTAGCATGTATGTTTTGAGTTTGCCCTGACCTTTGTCCTATTTTATTTCTTCCAATCTCAATCTCCAAACCTGCGGTGTTTAGATGTGTTTCAAGTCTGGACCTACCCCTTCTATATTCTTCCCATCAAACTTAGCCTACTCAGTGACCTGTTTCTTCCTGAATTTCTAGATGGTTTCATAGAATAATTCACACCATAATTCACCATAATGCTGTGATATTTAAATATATCATACATCCTAAAGGTATTTTTAACAGTTTCTCAAGCCATGGCCTAAAAGAATTGTGTCCAAAGATGGAATTCTGGTTACTGGAGAAGGCTATTTTAGGAGAGGTACCTTAAATAATGTGCTAGTATCCTACTGCTGCTATCACCACAAATTTGTGTCTTAAAACAACACAAATTCATTCTTTTAAAGTTGTGGGAGTCCGAAGTCTGATATCCTTTTCAGTGGTCTAAAGTAAAAATGGAGCCAAGCCCAGTTCCTTCTGGAGTTCCTAGGGGAGAAGCTGTTTCCTAGCCTTTTTCAGCTCCTAGTGACTGCCTGTATTCCTTGGCTTGTGGTCCCTTCTGTATCTTCAAAGCATATCTCCAATGTCTACTTCACAACTTCTTGATTCACATTGCCTACAGCTTTTCTGATCTGCTGCCCCTCTAAGGACCCCTGTGATGACATTTAGAGCCCACCTGAGTAGTCCTGGGTAATCTTCTCATTTCAAGATCCTTAACCTAATCACTTGTACAAGTCACTTTTGCTATGTAAGGTAATATTTACAAGTCCCAGGGATTAGGATGGGGATAGCTTTGGAGTGGCCACCATTCAGACTCATTGGTTATGTCTATGGGTGAGGTTGTCTCTGTAGGAGAAGAGTCTATAGTAATGACAATCCTGCATTCAGCTAAGTGTACAGTTTGGGAATTGAGGATGGAGTCCTTCAGTATGGCAATCACCTGTATATATACCTTCACAGTTCCTATGGTAGAGAGAATGGCGAAGTCATAGAGTGGAGCCCCTGTGTCCACCTGTCTCCAAGGTCCCCTCTCAGCACTGCTGGGGTGGAGGTACAGAAGCTTAAAGAAAGGCACGACAGACACAAAGAGGAAAGTTGTTGAGCTTATCGGATCTTGAAGCAAAAGGAATATATTTTTGAAGCCCAAAAAACTAGAAGAAAGAATATTTATATTTTTCTCTATAATTTTCCCTTCCTTTCCTTCCACAATTCATGTCCCATATATTCTTTGGAGCTCAGGCAGGCTCTAATTCTGGTCTCTTGTGTGCCAGTGAGTTTTTCCTTGCCTGAGATTGCATATGCTGCTCTTGTTACAATACAAGGCCATGCCTACGTGATGAGTGACTGCTGGCTTTTTATAGAATGTTTGTTTCCCCAACTAGGTTTTAAACATAGTGATAGCAAGGACCATGTCTCCTATATCAACTGAATTCTTCACCATTCCTAATAGAGTAGGAGTCATTGTTCTAATACATTGACTCAGTAGTAGAGAGGATGTAAATGTTGAATGAGTATAAGAAAAATTTGTTTTCTTGAATCAGACTTAAGGTACGATCTGTGCTTTTAACATATTTATAAATAAATATTTCTAAACATTTATGATTCTCCTACGCCATTAGAAGTAGAGTAGGTTCTCAATAAGTATTAATTGATTGATTGATAACTGAAGTCCTATAGAAGGAAAATTATTCTGGGTTCACTTTAATGGCATTAACTGGCTCAGTATTTTTTTCTTGAATATTCTATATCCAAATTATTGGAGTTTCAAATGTAAAACAAATTTAGGACAGAGCTTCTAATTTCTCTTTTCTCCTTCAGTCTGTTCTTAAATATTGCAAGTTAAAAACAAGTACTTTGCAAAAGAAAGTACTTTACATATAAACTATATGTAAATACTGTTTTAAAACCTAAGGTTTATACAATCACATGATGTTTTAGGAACCATTAGTAGAGATACAATGGCTTAAAGTCAATACTGTATTATATTACCACATTCCTTTTAGATTTTTAATTTAATGGTACCTATCTCAAAGCTCTGGTCACTGGATAAAACTATTTGTAACATACAAAACTTAATAATTAAAGGACTTTTAAAGTTCTTAAGTGAAAAATAAGCATGGCTAACTCCCCTCAAAACCAACAAACATACTACTTACAATAGAACAAATATAAACAAACAAACATGAAAAGACTTATTTCAATAATCAAATTACAACAAAGTAATCCACATTTCACCCCTCCATTTAGCAAATATTTAAAAGAATGGTAATAGTCAGTATATGGGAGCACTCTTTTTTTTTTTTAAATGCTTACGTATTTTTGAGAGAGAGGGAGACAGACAGACAGAGCATGAATGGGATAGGGGCAGAAAGAGAGGGAGACACAGAATCTGAATCTGGCTCCAGGCTCTGAGTTGTTAGCACAAAGCCCAATGCAGGCTCCAACTCAGGAACCACGACATCATAACTTGAGCCAAAGTCAGATGACTGAGCCACCCAGGTGCCCCAGGGGGACTCTATATATGGCAAAAATACAGCCTAATAAGCGTACCCAGTGTGGCTATCAGTTGGTAGAAACTTCATAGAAGGCAATTTGATTATCATCAAAAAACTTTAAAATGTACATATTTCTTGTACAATTGATTAAAAAATAAAAATTTCACTAAAGAATTTATTAAAAAATATATGGACAAAATATACACTATTCTCATATGCCAAAACAACAACAAATTCCCTAAACTATTGACAAGAGATACAATTAAATCAAGATTGGTATATCCACATAATTAAAGATCTTGATTCACAAAAACTGTTTTCAAATAATAATTGAATAAAATTCTTATGTTTTAAAATTAAAATCAACCATATAGCATGCAAATAGAGTATAATCTCAAATTTGTACATCTGTGTTTATGCTCTTATATATGTGTTTGTATGTGCTAACAGGAGTTATCTTTGAAAACTTTTCTTTTTCTTTCTTTTTTCTTTTTGTTTTAATCAGACTTTCAACAATTAACATGTTATCATTTTTTTAAATGTTTATTATTTTGAAAGATACAGAGTGAGAAAGAGAGAGTGAACGACGGAGGGGAAGAGAGAGAGAGAGGGAGACACAGAATCTGAAGCAGGCTCCAGGCTCTGAGCTGTCAGCACAGAGCCTGATACGGAGCTCAAACCCACGAACTGTGAGATCACGACCTGAGCCAAAGTCAGATGCTCAACTGACTGAGCCACCCAGGCACCTCACATGTTACCTTTTAATGAAATTAAACAAACAAACAAACAAGCAAACAAACAAACAGTAAGTTTTATTTAGGACTGGAGACCCCAGCCTCCTCAGTGATAAATAGATCTCTCCCCTGCTAACCTTGAAAATGTCTGCCTGGGGCGCCTGGGTGGCTCAGTCGGTTGAGCGGCCGACTTCGGCTCAGGTCACGATCTCACAGTCTGTGAGTTCGAGCCCCGGTCGGGCTCTGTGCTGACAGCTCAGAGCCTGGAGCCTGTTTCAGATTCTGTGTCTCCATCTCTCTCTGACCCTCCCCCATTCATGCTCTGTCTCTCTCTGTCTCAAAAATAAATAAACGTTAAAAAAAAAAAAAAAAGAAGAAGAAAATGTCTGCCTGTACAAGTTCACTTTATTCTGATATGCTTCACTCTTGCCCTACCTTGGAAACTGAGCATAATCTGCAGCCTGGAGAAATCATGGGAAACATGCCAACCAGGAAGAGGTCATGGGACCCAAAGCCCCTTGGTAAGCCCCTCTTAGTTTTCACTAGTCTTCTTCACCGTCATCACCCTTGTCCAAACATAGCCTGTTCATCGCAGTACAGCAGAGGTCTTTTCACCAGACCCACTGGAGAAATATTATTCTTATTACCCTTCTCCCTACAGTCGCCTGTGTAGGAAGGGATGGAAGAAGTATGCATTACCGTGTAGCTGGCAGAGGATGGAAGGGTAATAAACAGGAGCATTGACTAGACTCAATATTAGTGATGGTTCTGGGGAGCCATCCTGGCTTTGGGCTGCCCGAAGGCAGTGGTGATCCCCTGCTTGTCCTATCTGTCAGTCTATTTGATCTCCAAATGAATTGCTTTTGATAACAGCTATATAAATGCAGAACTGATCCGCTGGGCCTTCTTAAATGAGACTCGTCGCTTTCATCTCCCAGTCATTTCAAAAAGCAGATAGACTTGTTAGAGGTTTTAATGCAATGATTTATGTTTTATCTTGCCTGGTTTGAGGCAGCATTTATTTAGCACTAAATTCTTCCCAAGCCTCTATGTGAGGGGAGAAACGTTTGAACACACAACATTTGAGGTTTCTTTTTTTAAAAATAAATTCAATAATATATGTTTTTCTCCTTTACTATGGATAGGAGAGGCAATAAACTTTATTTTAAGGAAGGAGGGAGGGAAAAAGTCACCACACAAAATACTTTCATTACCATACCCTCCGCAAAATTGCAAGGAACCAGAAAGGAAAAATACCAATTCTCAAAATCTACAAAAGAAATCATTAAGGTTTCTGCACGCAGTGACTTCCAGAAAAAGAAATCACAATTTCTTTCTATTAAAACAAAAGAAGACAAGATTTCTTACGGTTTTTCACATATTGTTTGTGTTATCTACAAAAGAACAGTCTGTAGAAATCTTAATTATTTCTATCCCTAAGTCTTAATTATTTCTACCCCTTATACTTCTCTTCTTACACTTCATTTTCTAGCTTCTTTCTGCCTTTAGCCTTTTCCCATCGTATGAATGAAGAAAAGTTTCTCATTGAAGAGAGTAGAGTATCATTCATACTACACATAATCTTTTGTAAAACAGTTTGCTAAAAGCAAGCTTATTTAAGAAGTTGCACTTAAGGGGATAGTTACAACCTATTGCAAGCAGAGAATAAAATAGAACTTGATTTCCCTTTCATCAGAGGAATCTCTCCCTTCACAAAATAGTTGTAAGAACCACAATGCAAATTGTGTTATGTGTGTACAAATCAAACCATCTAAGTGAAGTGTGACAACTTACTGTTTTAAATTATGATTTTAAATCAAATAAATTATGATTTTCAAAGAAAACATAATCACCTCAAATCTGCATTTTTATTGATGTTTTGTTAAAATGAGATCATTCTCTTAAGAAACACCATGTCAATTTCTTCCCATCATTGAACACTAAGACAACCTGCATGATATCTTCTTTTGTTGTTTTAATGTTTTATTTATTTTTGACAGAGAGAGTATGAGTGGGAGAGGGGCAGAGAGAGACAGGGACAGAGGATCCGAAATGGGCTCTGCATTGACAGCAGCAAGCCCCATGCGGGGCTGGAAGTCACAAACTGAGATCATGATCTGAGCCAAAGTCAGGTGCTCAACTGACTGAATTGCCCAGGTGCCCCTGCATTATAGCTTCTTAAAAGTGATACAGGTGCACCTGAGTGGCTCAGCCGGTTAAGCATCCGACTCTTGATTTCTGCTCAGGTCATGATCTTAGGGTCGTGAGATTGAGCCCTGCACTGAGCTTGGAGACTGCTTGGGAGTTTCTCTCTCCCTCTCTCTGCTCACTCTCACTCTTTCGGTCTCTCTCTCTCTCTCTCTGTCTCTCTCTCTGTCTCTCAAAATAAATAAATAAACTTTAAAAAAGTGATATATAATAAAGGAAACCACATGGTGTGAAATACTTGACATCTCCATCTGTAGGAGATGAGATTAATTTTTTGAGAGATGAGGGGCCTCATAACTCAAAAGTGTCAAAGCTCACTGGAGATGTGTTAAGATTTTTTTTTTCTATGTGGTAGAAAACACATTTATATCCTACATAGGGTTTCTACTCTGTAATTTGCTTTTGAATCCCAAGAAAAGATAAAAGAAGCCTTTTAAATGCTTGAACATTTGGTGAAAGCAGCTATCTTGTAGTTCCAGCACTGAAGGCAACAGGTTACAGCTGCTGGTGATAATTAGATTGCCCCTCTGATTTTTTTTTCTTGTTACTCTTTCTAAATGTTTATATGAATACTGTAAACTTATTACATTTCTTGAAATGGAATATGCATATAAAAGGAGAATTGACAGGCATATAGTTTTGTTGAAAAGAAAACCTTTGTGATAATAATTATAGAAATAATAATTATAGCTTGTAGTGATAAAAATATTTTCCAAGAGGAAAACAGTAATAAAATAGTTTGATTCCTATTTTCCAGATGAACAAAGTAGGAGATTTAATTAAAGGTCATACACATCTTAGAAAAAAATTATGACAAGTATGTCACCTGATATTCACCTTTGCTGCCTTTCCAGTAGGACATCGGATAGCTTATACTTTCTTTCGAATACAAGCATTTTGATTAAATATAAAGTGCCATATAAATGGCCCTAGGAAAGCACATTCTTAAGAAGTATGGTACTATTTTATATTCTATAAAGAGAAATAATTATAATAATGACTTTTATTATAATAATGACTTTCAAAAGGTTCATAAGTCATATATATAAACTGATCTACTCTAAAAATCAAACCAACTTAATAGAGTGCCTATTATTAATCCTCAGTTATACAATGTGAGGATTATATTGCTATAATTATTTTTTGCTCTTGAATATACTGAAGCTCAGAAATGTAAAACAATTTCTCTGACATAAGACATATTAAAGATAATTTAGAGGGTTTAAAAATTTTATTTTAGTGCTTATTTGTTTTTGAGAAAGGGAGAGAGAGAGAGGGAGACAGAATCCAAAGTAGGCTCCAGGCCCTGAGCTGTCAGAAAAGAGCCCAACACCTGGCTCAAACTCATGAACTGCGAGATCGTGACCTGAGCTGAAGTTGGATGCTCAACCAACTGAGCCACCCAGGCATCCCAGTAATTTACAATTTTGAATAAATTTTGGCTCTCTTGACTTTAAAACCATGAACCTCCCAAGACACCCATGCTTTGGTTAAAGGGAAGTCAAATCATTGTCAAGGCTAGCTCTTCTGAAGAGGATACATGATGATAATCTGTGCTGTCCCACACAGACCACAGGTGTTGTGGCTTGCTCAAGGTTCAGAACCCTGAGTCACCCTTTTGATCTGTGTGCTCAATTTTTACATAATATGATCTAAAATTTATTTGGAGAAGAGAATTGTATTTTCCAAATATATTTACAAAATAATACCCATTTGGGACAAAATCATATCTCAACTAAAGTATGTTTTACACTTTCTTAAACAGTGCCAACTTTCTATAAAACAAAAGATATATGCCATCTATTTATATGTAGCTGTACCCTTTCTCTATTTCCAGATTTATTTCTCTATTTCTTTAAAAAATTTTTTTTACATTTATTTATTTTTGAAAGACAGAGAGAGACAGAAAGTGAGCAGGGGAGGGGCAGAGAGAGCGGGAGACACAGAATCCAAAGCAGGCTCCAGGCTGTCAGCACAGAGCCTGATGCGGGGCTCAAACCCATGAACTGTGAGATTGTGACCTGAACCAAAGTTATACACTCAACTGACTGAGTCACCCAGGCGCCCCTGTATTCCTCTGTTTCTATTGTAAATACATTCTAAGTACATTTCTCTCCTTTTGTTTATTAAGTTTGAGTTCATAGGTATCTTCACTTGCCATTATATATTCACAACATAAGGGTCTTAAAAAACTGTGAGGAACTTAAAATTCTTCTGATCTAATACCCTTGTATTAAAGATGAGGAATGAGATTTATTAGATTAAATCATTAAATTTTTCAAAGAAACAAGGAGACAATTT
>NW_024412394.1:17578457-17635963 GCF_014898765.1 Herpailurus yagouaroundi | reverse complement strand
CTTATGGACTCACACAGTTTCAGTGGTGGCTTTCAAAAATCTTTAGACTGCTCCTAAAACTTTATATGGATTTCAATCATAAATCAACCTGTCTTCCTATCTTCTTCAATTGGTCCTTTATACCTCTCCTTACCTTAACACAGGTAAGTGATATAAATTACCTTAGTGGTTGAAGAGGCAGGCTCTAGAGTCAGCTATTGGGCTTTGAATCTTCCTGGGCCATTTTCATTGGGAATTTTTTTTTTTTTTAATTTGAGAAAGAGAGTTCACCCACAGGCAGAAGCAGGGGCAGTGTCAGGGGGAGAGGAGTAAGGGGCAGAGGGAGAATTTTAAGTAGGCCCCCCACTCAGTGCTGAGCCTGACATGAGGCTGGACACCCAACCCTGGGATCATAACCTGATCCAAAATCAAGAGCTGGAAGCTAAACTGACTGAGCCACCCAGGTGGGTGAGCCACCCATTGGGCAGATTTTTAAAGCTGATTTTGTGGTATTGGAAGATAATTCTTGGTGGGTCTCTTCTGTTTCTAAATATCTCATGAGCAGAGGCATTGATTGCCTTTGTTCTAGACTATCTTTTCAAGGATGTTTAAGTCATTAACTCCCTTTAGAAGACAGGAACAGTGTCTTCCTCCAAAGAAACTGATAGGCATGTTTACTGTCTGGCATAAAAGATTTAGATTCCCTGAGCTCAGGGTTCCTCTTCTGTAATGCATCCTCCTGCTCATGGAGTTGTCATCTGACTTGTTTTTTTCAAATCCTTGTGGAAACTGAGTCTTGGGAAACTAGAACAAGAAAATGCTGATACTCCGAGTATTGCTATGGATGTAAAAAGTCCTTGGTTTCTGACCCAGTAGTCTTGTTCTACCAGAAGTCATAAAACTATGGAAAGCAAACTCGCTATCTTATACAGGACAAAAATCTGAAATCTTTCACAGTTCTTAATGAGTTATTTGGATCCTCAGCATCCTCTCCTGTGGGAAACCTCCTCAATACTACATTCCCCTTCTTATAGGTAATGTAGTCCCCGTGACTCCCTCTTCCCTTTCCAGTGCCTAATTTTCCATCAGTTAACACTACATAGACTCTGTCTATTAAAATGTATTCACTCTCAAAAGAATAGAACTAAAAAGTTCCCAGCTGGTTCTCTCTTCCATGTGGCCAACATCTGGGGCATAGGATGTACTATACTAATGCATACGTGGTCAAACTCTGCAAATGCAAGCCGATTCTAATGTTGATATATACCACTTTAGCTCTCCGAGGCATGAACCATGCACCAACCTCCATGTTACACTGAAGGGCATGTATTTCCAGTTCTCTAAGCGGTTTGACAAAAGCCATTTTCATAGTTAGCAGCCACATCACTTCCTAAATTTGGCCTCATGAAATGACAAAAGCTTTCTCTAAGGAAACTACTCACCCATCTCTCCTTATCCTTTCATTTCTTGTGAACAAGGGGTTTCTGGCAGATGAGCCCCAGAGTCATGAAACTGGTCATGATACATTTCATTTGTAAATTCTGCATGTGGGTAAATGCCTCACATTCCATTTAGGGTCTTATATCTATTATGTTAATACCTTGGGAGAAATGGAGGCAAGAGGGCTACATTTAATAAGCCCTGTAACATTATTCTAGCTATAATTATTCAATCATTCAATAAATGGTCATCTTGTGAGATTTCTGTGTGTCCTCCTAAAGATTGGAACCAGACATGTTGCAATCATGGGAATGGGCAGTTTCTACCAGAGGACCAAAAATAAAAGGGAGGCACAGGGAACTGGAAAGTACTGGGCTATGGGAAATAGGGAAGAGCTTAGAAAAATAACCCCATAAAGTTGTCCATGAACTCAAAGTTTTCCCCCAACCTGCACCTGCACATGATAGATCTGATCCTAATTAGCATAACAAAGACTTTGAGAGTGGAGCTAATGAGTAGAGGTCTTGCCCAGGTCCAAGACTTTCACATACATGGGACAAATGTGAACAGTACTTCCAAACCTTTGAGGACATAACTGGCATTAGAACTACAGCCCATTGGGGCGCCTGGGTGGCGCAGTCGGTTAAGCATCCGACTTCAGCCAGGTCACGATCTCGCGGTCCGTGAGTTCGAGCCCCGCATGGGGCTCTGGGCTGATGGCTCAGAGCCTGGAGCCTGTTTCCAATTCTGTGTCTCCCTCTCTCTCTGCCCCTCCCCCATTCACGCTCTGTCTCTCTCTGTCCCAAAAATAAATAAACGTTGAAAAAAAAATTAAAAAAAATTTTTTTAAAAATAAAAAAAAAAAAAAAAAAAAAGAACTACAGCCCATGGCAGTCATTTTGGAACTTGTACTCTAAAGCTAACCAGGTCAGCTTCTGCTAAAATTAAAACATCAACATCAACATTCTCTATTAGGTTAATACAAAATTGCAGTCTCATAACAAAATATTTAAAAAGCCTATGTTACAATAAAAAGCTACTCAGCCTATGAAGAACCAACCACAACACACCTGAGAAAATAATCAACAGATAATAACATGAAGGTGAAATAAATGTTGGCATTATCTGAGACTTTTTAAAAAACTCATAAAATATACAAATGAGCAATTACAAACACTTGAATGAAACATTATAGTTGTTCCAGTAAAAATATGGATTTAAAAAATAACCAAATTAAAATTTTAGAATTGACAAATATTCTAAACTCACTCAGAGCAAACCAGGACAAAACTCACTCAAAGGGCTCCATAGAAGAATAGAGATAGTAGAAGTGTTAGTGGAATTGAAGATAGATCAATAGAAATGATCTAATATCAATAGACAAATATTGAAACAATATTGAATGGAGTCTGACAAAACCACATGCTGACTACAGCAAACTTACCTTACATATGATATGCACATTGTAAGGATGTGAAAGGATGTGAAAAGATATACAATGCAAATACTAATCAAAAGAAAGCTAGAATGGCTGTCTTAACATCAGACAAACTAGACTTCAAGGCAAAGAAAATCACTCAGGAAGAAAAGAGAAGAGAGAGAAGAGTTATTTCATCAAGATATAACAATGCTAAAGGTTTATGTACCTAACAACAGACTTAAAAATTGGACAGAATCTAAAAGTGAACAATGCCACCTACTAACTGGATATAAATGACCCTTACAAAATTTTTTTTAATGTTTACTTATTTTTGAGAGTGAGAGAGCATGCAGGGGAGGGGCATAAAGAAAGGGAGACACAAAATCAGAAGCAAGCTCCAGGCTCTGAGCTGTCAGCACAGAGCCTGATCCGGGGCTTGAACCCATGAACCATGATATCATGACCTGAACCGAAGTCAGACACTCAACAGACTGAGACACCCAGGTGCCCCTAAATGACACAGAACACTGTATCCAAAAGCAACTGTACTTTTCAAGTATACATGTTTATGGAAGAGGGTCATATTTCATACCTGAACAAACTTAGAAGGACCAAAGTCAAACGAAGTATGATCTCTGATCACAATAGAATTAACTTAGAAATAAAAAATACAATGAGGAGCCAAAATAGCGGAACAGCATAGTTTTTTTTTTGCGTCTCGCGTCCATGAAACACAGCCAGACGAACACTAAACCATCCTGCACACCTAGAAAACTGATTTGAGTATTAACACAAAAATCTGCACAACCTGAACCACAGAACTCAGCAGGTATGTGGCACAGAGAGGTGAACTGGGGGAGAGAGAAGCCACAGAAGGCAGGGAACTGTTTTTGCTTGCAGAGAGAGGTTGGAGACAGTGGGAGAGTACGGGAAAAGCACCACACCCCAAAAGCAGCTGGAGAGAAAGTGGAAAAGTGGAAACAACCGCAGGGACTGAACAAAACAGGGAGAAAGGAGAAAGGAGAGGGTTTAAATTCCATTAAGACTCTATAAACAGGGGGAGCACAGAGTCTGAGGCTCTGCAGCTCGGTACCTGGTGGTGCTCTGGTGGGAAGGGCGAATCTGCAGGAGCAGAGAGCAAGGTCCTCAGTCCCTCAGGTCACGTGTGGAGAGGCGGCTCCCCTGCTGGGAGGACCAGAGGCTGTGGGGGCCACTGAAAAGGCAAAGGTTCTAGCAGACCCTGGAGAACAACCACATTCACTGGTGCTGCAACAAGGACTTTAAGGGTGAAGCCTGCTGTCAGGTGTGTGCTGTGATTTGCCATAATCCCTGAAAAGCTGCTGCTTCATGATCCCGTGGAACTTTTTCTGGGGTGGGCTAGCACTCAGCCGCAGTTTCTGGGCACCAGCAGCAGCACAGTCCCACAAACATTCCTGGGTGCAGCCAGCACCTGGCCATTGCTCAGTGAGACGATCCCCCAGAAGGCCTGAGCTTGTCAAAGCTGCAGTCCCTGACATGTGAGGGACTGGTAAACACAGCCGCATCTGAGATAACACTCAGGAGGCAGGTGCTACCTGGCAACCTGATGGCTTGGTCCTGGACGGTGTAAAAGCTGGGAGTGGAAGGGAGCCGGAGACAAAGGACAGGTGCCCCATTGCTGATCTGGGAAGAACGAGTTCTGACACTAGAGATTGGGTAGCCAGGTGATGCCGTTTTCACCCCTGCGGTGCATGCGCATACACACCTACCAGCACGCAACAAGCCACCCCGGTAAGCTAAGTAGCGCCATCTAGTGGAGAATGGAGCCATTACACTAGGCCCCACCCAACTGGGCCAACCATCCTCTTCAGGAATGAATACCACAAGTGTCTCCACCTGCTTAGTTTATGGACTATAAAGTGCATCATAGTTTGATTTCTAGAGGAAAACAATGTAATTTCAATCTTATTTGAGTCTGTTCACTGCTCCACCTATTCTTTTTTTTTTTGTTTCTTTTTTTTTCTTTTGTTTCTTTTTCTTGAATACAGAGAGAAACAATTTATTTTTATTTTCATTTTTTTATTAAAAACATTTTTCTTTAATTTTTTCTACTATATTTTTTTACTTTTTTGTAAATGTTTTCAGATTCTATTTTACTTCCATCATTTCATTTTATTCTATTTCATTGTATTCATTTCTTAAAATTTTCAAATGTTTTCCTTTTTTTTCTTCTCTTTTTCTTTTTCCCCCTTTTCTCTAATCTATCAAACTCCTTTCAACACCCAGACCAAAACACACCTAGGATGCAGCATCATTTATTTGATCTTTTCTCGTGTTTTTCTTTTTAATTTTGAATAATATTTTTTTACCTTATAAATTCCTTTTCTTCCTTCAAAATGACAAACTGAAAAATACACCCCAAAAGAAAGAGAAGGAAGAAACGACAGCCAGGGACTTAATCAACACAGATACAAGCAAGATGTCTGAACCAGAATTTAGATAATAAGAATACTAGCTGGGGTTGAAAATAGATTAGAATCCCTTTCTGTGGAGATAAAAGAAGTAAAAGTTACTCAGGATGAATTAAAAACTACTATAACTGAGCTGCAATCTCGAATAGATGCCATGGTGGCAGGGTGGATGAGGCAGAGCCGTGAATCAGCAATACAGAGGACAAACTTATGGAAAATAATGAGACATAAAAAAAAAAAGGGAGACTAAGACAAAAGAGAACAATTTAAGAACTAGAGAAATCTGGGACTCATTAAAAAGGAACAACATCAGAATCATAGATGAAGAGAGAAAAAAAGGGATAGAAGGGATATGTGAGCAAATCATAGCAGAAAACTTTCCTAATCTGGGGAAAGACACAGAATCAAAATCCAGGAAGCACAGAGGACTGCCATTAGATTCAACAAAAAACGACCATCAACAAGGCATATCATAGTCAAATTCACAAAATACTCAGGCAAGGAGAGAATCATGAGAGCAGCAAGGGAAAAAACATCTTTAGCCTATAAGAGAAGACAGATCAGGTTTACAGGAGACCTATCACAGAAACTTGGCAGGCCAGAAAGCAGTGGCAGGATGTACTCAATTTGCTGAATCGGAAAAATATGCAGCCAAGAATTCTTTATCCAGCAAGGCTGTCATTCAAAATAGGAGAGATAAAAAGTTTCCCAGACAAACAAAAATTAAAGGAGTTCATGACCATTAAACCAGCCCTGCAAGAAATTTTAAGGGGGACTTTCTGAGGGGGAGAAAAGATGGGGGGAAAAACAATAAAAGCAACAAAGACTAGAAAGGACCAGAGAACACCTCCAGAAATTCCAACTGTACAAGAAACATAATGGCAATAAATTCATATCTCTCAATACTCACTCAAAAGGTCAATGGACTAAATGCTCTGATCAAAAGACATAGGGTAAGAGAATGGATAAGAAAATAAATCCATCTATATGCTGTGTACAAGAGATCCACTTTAGACCTAAAAACACCTTCAGATTGAAAGTAAGGGTATGGAGAACCATCTATCATGTTAATGGTCACCAAAAGAAAGCCAGAGTAGCCCTGCTTATATCAGACAATCTAGACTTTAAAATAAAGAGTGTAACTAGAGATGAATAGGGCATTATATCCTAATTAAAGGGTCTATCTACCAAGAAGACCTAACAATTATAAACATTTATGCTCCAAATGTGAGAGCACACAAATATATAAATTAATCACAAACAAAAAGAAACTCATTGATAATAATACCATAATAGTAGGCAACTTCAATACCCCGCTTACAACAATGCACAGATCATCTGAACAGAAAATCAACAAAGAAACAATGGCTTTGAAAGACACACTGGACCAGATGCACTTAACAGATATATCGAGAACAGTTCATGCTAAAGCAGCAAATACGCATTCTTCTCCAGTGTACATAGAACTTTCTCCAGAATAGATCACATACTGGGACACAAATGAGCCCTCAACCAGTACAAAAAGATTAAGGTCATACCATGCATATTTTTAGACCATAACACCATGAAACTCAAAATCAACCACAAGAAAAAATGTGGAAAGATGATAAATACTTAGAGACTAAAGACCATCCTACTAAAGAATTAATGGGCTAACCAAGAAGTTAAAGAGGAAATTAAAAAGTACATGGAAGCCAATGAAAATGATAACACAACAGCCCAAAACCTCTGGCACACAGCAAAGGAGGTCATAAAAGGGAAGTATATAGCAATCCAGGCCTTCATAAAGAAGGGAAAAAGGTCTCAGATACACAACCTAACCTTAAATCTTAAAGAGCTGGAAAAAGAACAGCAAATAAAATTCAAAATCAGCAGAAGACAGGAAATAATAAAGATTAGAGCAGAAATCAATGCCATAAAAACAAACAAACAAACAAACAAACAGGAAAACATATCAATAAAACCAGAAGCTGGTTCTTTGAAAGAATTAACAAAATTGATAAACCCCTAGCCAGTTTGATCAAAAAGAAAAAGGAAAAGACCCAAATAACTAAAATCAAGAATGAAAGAGAAGAGATCACAACCAACACAGCAGAAATAAAAACAATAATAAGAGAATATTATGAGCAAATATGCACCAATGAAATGGACAATCTGGAAGAAATGGACAAATTCCTAGAAACATATAAAGTACCAAAACTGAAACAGGAAAAAACAAAATTTAAACAGATCCATATCCAGTAAATAAATCAAATAAATAATCAAAGATCTCCCAAAAAACAAGAGTCCAGGGCCAGATGGCTTTCCAGGGGGTTTCTACCAAACATTTACAGAAGAGTTAACACCTATTCTTTTGAAGCTGTTCGAAAAAATAGAAATGGAAGGAAAACTATGGTTTTCCCAACGGAAACTGGCTTCTATGAAGCCAGCATTACCTTGGTTCCAAAATCAAAGACCCCACTAAAAAAGAGATCTACAGACCAATCTCCCTGGTGAACACAGATGCAAAAATCCTCAATAAGATATTAGCCAACCAGATCCAACAATACATTGAAAAAATTATTCACATCACCAAGTGGGATTTATACCTGTGATGCAGGGCTGATTCAATATCTGCAAAACAATCAATCAACAAATAATTCATCATATCAATAAAAGAAAGGAGCAGAACCACGTGATCCTCTCAATAGATTCAGACAAAGCATTTGACAAAATATAGCATCCTTTCTTGATAAAAACCCTCAAGAAAGTAGGGATAGAAGGACCATACCTCAAAATCATAAAAGCCATATATGAAAGACCCAATGATAATATCATTCTCAATGGGGAAAAATTGAGTTTCCCTGTTAAGGTCAGGAACGAGACAGGGATGTCCACTCTGACCACTGTTGTCCAACATAGTACTGGAAGTCTTAGCCTCAGCAATCAGACAACACAAAGAAATAAAAGGCATCCAAATCAGCCAGGAGGAGGTCAAACTTTCACTCTTCACAGATGACATGATACTCTTTATGGAAAACCCAAAATATTCCACCAAAAAAAAAAAAAAAAACAACTGATAGAACTGATCAATGAATTCAACAAAGTTGCAAGATATAAAATCAATGCCTGGAAATTGGTTGCATTCCTATACACCAATAATGAAGCAAGAGAAAGAGAAATCAAGGAATTAATCCCATTTATAATTGCACCAAAAGCCATAAAATACCTAGGAATAAATCTAATGAAAGAGGTGAAACATCTATATACTGAAAATTATGGAAAGCTTATGAAAGAAATTGAAGAAGACACACACACACAAATGGAAAAATATTCCATGCTCCTGGATAGGAAGAACAAATATTGTTAAAATGGCAATACTCCACAAAGCAATCTATGTATTCAATGCAGTCCCTATCAAAATAACACCAACATTCTTCATAGAGCTAGAACAAACAATCCTAAAATTTGTATGGAACCAGAAAAGACCCCAAATATACAAAGCAATCTTGAAAAAGAAAACCAAAGATGGAGGCATCAAAATCCCAGACTTCAAGCTGTATTACAAAGCTGTAATCATGAAAACAGTATGTCACTGGCACAAAAACAGATACTCAGTTCAATGGAACAGAATAAAGAACCCAGAAATGGACCCACAAATATATGGCCAACTCATCTTTGACAAAGCAGGAAAGAATATCCAATGGAATAAAGACAGTCTCTTCAGCAAGTGGTGCTGGGAAAACTGGGCCACTTTCTTACACCATACACAAAAATAAACTCAAAATGGATGAAAGACCTAAAGGCAAGACAGGAAGCCATCAAAATCCTCAAGGAGAAAGCAGGCAAAAACCTCTTTGACCTCGGCTGTAGCCACTTCTTATCAACACGTCTCCAGAGGCAAGGGAAACAACATCAAAAACGAACTATTAGGACCTCATCAAAATAAAAAGCTTCTGGACAGAGAAGGAAACAATCAGCAAAACTAAAAGGCAACCGACAGAATGGGAGAAGATATTTTCAAACGACATGTCAGATAAAGGTTTAGTATCCAAAATCTATAAAGAACATATCAAACTCAACACCCAAAAACCAAATAATCCAGTGAATAAAATGGCAAAAGACACGAATAGACACTTATCTGGAGACATCCAGATGGCCAACTGACACACGAAAAAATTGCTCAACATCACTCATGATCAGGGAAATACAACTCAAACCCACAATGAGATATCACCTCACACCTATCAAAATGGATGAAATTAACAACTCAGGCAACAATAGATGTTGGTGGGGATATGGAGAAAGACGATCTCTTTTGCACTGCTAGTGGGAATGCAAGCTGGTGCAGCCACTCTGGAAAACTGTATGGAGGTTCCTCAAAAAATTAAAACCAGAACTTCCCTATGACCCAGCAATTGCACTACTAGGTATTTATCCAAGGGATATCGGTATGCTGTTTCAAAGGGACACATGCACCCCAATGTTTATAGCAGCATTATCCACAATAGCCAAAGTATGGAAAAAGCCCAAATGTCCATCAATGGATGAATGGATAAAAAAGATGTGGTATATATATACAATGGAGTATTACTCAGCAATCAATCAAAAAAAAAAAAAAAAGAAAAGAAATCTTGCCATTTTCAACTACGTGGATGGAACTAGAGGGTATTACGCTAAGAAAAATTAGTCAGAGAAAGACAAATATCATATGACTTCACTCATGTGAGGACTTTAAGATAGAAAACAGATGAACATAAGTGAAGGGAAGTAAAAATAATATAAAAACAGGAAGGAGGACAAAACATAAGAGACTCTTAAATATGGAGAACAAACAGAGGGTTACTGGAGGGATGGTGGGAGGGGAGATGGGCTAAATGGGTAAGGGGCTTAAGGAATCTACAGAAATCATTGTTGCACCATATGGCAACTAACTTGGATGTAAATTTAAAAATAAATTAAATTTTTAAAAAGAAATAAAAAATACTAATAACAGGAAAATCTCTAAACACTTGGACGTTAAACAGCATACTTCTAAATAATCCAGTGGCCAAAAAGGGAAGTCTCAGAGAGTATTATGAAATATTTTGAAAACTGACTGAATAAAACTTATTGAAATTTCTGAGGTACAGCTAAAGCAAGTTTGAGAAAGAATAAAGCTAAATTATACTACTATATTACAAAGCTCTACTAATGCAGGCAATGTGGTAATGTCAGAAGTATAGACACATATTAGTGGAAAAATTTAGAGAATCCAGAAATAGATCCATAAAAATATAGTCATTTACTTTTGTGAAACATGAAAATACAAGTCAATAAAAAATAACAGAGTTTTCAATAAATTATGTTGACATATTTGGGCATTCATAGGTTTAGAAAAAGTAAACTTTGACCTAAAACTCATACCTGGACTCAAAATGGACCATAGGCTTAAAAGTGAAATGTAAAACTATAATATTTTGAGGAAACATGAGCTGAATTAGAGGGAAATTTCTTAGATATGACATTAAGAGCATAATCCATAAAATAAAAGATTGATACACTGGACTTCATCAAAAATTTAAAAAATTCGTCTGTGAAATACCCTGCTAACATATTAAAACGCAAGGTACAGATTGATCTAAAAAATTTACAAGTTACATACCTAGCAAAGGACTTGTATAATACATAATACAGTAGAGTTCTTCACAATGGTAAAACAAATAACCTAATTTAGAAATGGGTGGGGCGCCTGGGTGGCTCAGTCGGTTAAGTGTCCGACTTCAGCTCAGGTCATGATTTCACAGTTTGTGAGTTCGAGCCCCGCATCAGGCTCTGTGCTGATGGCTCAGAGCCTGGAGCCTGTTTCGGATTCTGTGTCTCCCTCTCTCTCTCTGCTCCTCCCCCACTTGCACTTTGTCTCTCTCTCTCTCTCTCTCTCTCTCTCTCTCTCTCTCTCTCTCTGTCTCTCTCCGTCCAAATTAAATAAACATTAAAAAATCTAAAAAAAAAAAAAAAAAAAAAAAAGAAATGGGTAAGGCCACCTGGGTGATTCAGTTGATTAAGCATCCAACTCTTGATTTTGGCTCAGGTCATGATCTCACAGTTTGTGAGTTCAAGCCCCACACTGGGCTCTGTGCTGATAGCTTGGAGCTTGCTTGGGATTCTCTCTCTCCCTGTCTCTCTGCCCCTCCCCTGCTCTCTCTCTCTCTCTTTCTGTCTCTCTCAAATAAACTTTAAAAAAATAAAAAAAAAATAAAATGGGCAAAGGTCTTGATTAGACACTTCAAAAAAGGACCAAAGGTGGTAAATAAGCATCTGAGAAGGTATTCAATATCATTAGCCATTAGTAAAATGCTAATTAAAACCAATATGTCCATTCAGGTAGCTAAAATAAAAAATGCTAGCACAATACCAAGTGCTGCTAGGATGTGGAGGAAATGAAAATCTCATACATTACTGGAGGAAATAAAAAATCATTCGTCCATTATAGAGATGGTTTGGCAGTCCCATAAATATAAACATATATTTACATGCAATCCAAAAATTCCCCTCCCGGGTATTTATCCTAAAGAAATGAAAACTTATGCTCACACAAAAGTCTGTACATGAATGTTTACAGCAACTCTGTTGTCCCAAATTAGGGGCAAAAACTCTAAATGCCCTTCAATAAAGGAATAAAACAATTAATGTACATCCATACAACAGAATAGTGCTAAATAAAAAGGAACTAACCATCAATGCATGCAATAGCAGAAGGATTTCAAGACCACTGTGCTGAATGAAAGAAGCCAGTCTCAAAAGGTCACATGCTGTCTGATTCCATTTACATGACATTCTCAGAAAGACAGAAACATAGTGATGGAGAACAGATCAGTAGTTGTCAGAGACTGGGGTGGGAGAGGATGTGCCTGTAAGGATAGAACAAGAGGAAGTTCTGGAGAGATGCAACTGTTCTGTTGCATGATGGTTACATCATGATGATGGTTAACAACTTCTTTTTTTTTTTTTTAATGTTTATTTATTTTTGAGAGAGAGACCGAGAGACAGAGTGCGAGTGGGGGAGGGGCAGAGAGAGAGGGAGACACAGAACCTGAAGCAGGTTCCAGGCTCCTAACTCTCAGCACAGAGCCTGACGTGGGGCTCAAACTCATGGACCATGAGGTCGTGACCTGAGCTGAAGTCAGATGCTTAAGCTACTGAGCCACCCAGGTGCCCATGGTTAACAATTTCTATTAAAAGTTTTCCACCCACTTAAGTTCTTTTATAAGAACTCAATGGTACTCACCTTTAAATAAATAACTCATAATCTCAGAAGCTTTTATCTACTACTTTCAAGCCCACCATTTACTAAGGTAATAAATGTAACAGATTTGGTATAGTACTGAGCAGTATTGGACACCCAATAAATATTAACTATATTTTTCATATTACTTTGTATGGGTACAGAAGCCAGAGTTGAGTCTTTAGCACTGTATTTCTTCAAGCCTAGCCCTATTTTCATTGTTTTAAGTTTATTTATTTATTTTTGACAGAGAGAGAGAGAGAGAGAGAGAGAGAGAGAGAGAGAGCAAGAATGAATGGGGCAGGGGCAGAGAGAGAGAGAGAGAGAGAGAGAGAGAGAGAGAGAGAGAGAGAGAATCCCAAGCAAGCTCTGCACTTTCAGCATGGATCCCCATGCAGGGCCAAAATCAAGAGTCAGATGCTTAACCACCTGAGCCACCCTTAAAGGACTAATATTGCTAAGACTGACATACATGTATGTTTTTAAAAAAACATATTCTGCCAGTTTGGCAGAATAACCCTGAGTACAGAGGTAAATTTGATCTAGGACTAAATTAACAATGGAATTATTATTTTATGACAATATGTTCATCTTATAAACCATGACCTATATTATAATTGCGAAAGTACACTAATTCTTAAAATAGTAAAGAGATAGATTATATTTTGGTGTAATTTTTCTGAGTCAATGAACATGAAGCCAGAATCTTTGTAACAGTTCTTCTGAGATAAATATGTACTCATGGGCATAGTAGGTGCGTCTATTATTTGGGAGGTCTTTTTTTGGGGAGGGGGGGCTTTTTTATAGTAGGAGGAGAAAGGGGAGGAGGAGGCTTATTTATTTATTTTTTTTAATGTTTTTAGGTAATCTCTGTGCCCAACATGGGGCTCAAACTCACAACCTTGAGGTAAGAGCTGCACACTGTGCCGACTGAGCTGGCCAGGTGTCCCTCATTGGTGTAATTTTTCTAATAAAAGTATTTAACAGTATGATTCAACATCCTCCACATTTGAATTTTGTGGTGTGATGACCAAGAAGGTAATTTTAGCAAAAAAATACTTTGCTTTATCTGGTTTATTTCTGCCAAATCCTCATTTGAAAAGACATTTTACCTCAGTTGTCTTATCTGTAAAATGAGGCTGGTAATGGAAGCCATTTCACAGAATTACTTTAAGGACTGAATGTGAACTAATCCAAATTAAGCTTTTAGCAGAGTATTTGGCACATAGTAAACACTTAAATGGAACTTAATTATTAGCATTATTATATTACTTCCTGTCTTCAAACTAATACTCTGACATGGTTATTATTATTATTTGTAGTAAATACATGTTGTACTATTATTACTTATCTAAAAGTTAATAATTATCTTTTTATTTGCTTAGTTTTTATACTCTCACTAACCGAGTCCTAAACTTTCCAATAAAACTGTAAAATACTTACACAATAGTAAAATAATCAGGTATCTTTTATTTCCACATTATTTTGAGACAACAGTCTGTGAAGCTTTGCCCCCTTCTTCCAATTAGGAACAGTTATTCTATAGACCTGCACAGCTATAGTCCTTGGGATGTGTCTGCACTATTACCCTGGAATAGTGATATACATTTCTTCTCTTGTGTTTGACCTCCAATTTCCTGAACGCTGCTTCTTCTATTTTCTTGGCTTAATCCTTTGTTTTGGTGGAGTGCATTCTCTAATCATTTTCTGAGGGTGTATGAAAAGGTCAGTTTTTTGATATTTCATATGTCTAAAAATATGTTCTACACTCACACTTAATATATAATTTTAGTGGGCTTAGAATCCTAGATTGGAAATCGCTTTTCTCCAGGACTTTGAAGTTGTTAAACTATTGCCTTCCATCTTTCAACGTTTGAAGTTGATGCTATTCTGATTCTCACTTTTTTGTTTTCGGGGTTTTTAAAAATAATTTATCAATTTTACCTTTAAATTTATTAGTGTGCATCTTTTTTCCTCCCTATTTACGAGGTTCAACACTAAATAAACATTTTCAACCTGGAAGGTCATGAATTTCAGGTCTGACAAATTTCCTTGAGGGGCGCCTGGGTGGCTTGGTCGGTTAAGCGTCCGACTTCGGCTCACGTCATGATCTCACGGTCTGTGAGTTCGAGCCCCGCGTCGGGCTCTGTGCTGACAGCTAAGAGTCTGGAGTTTGTTTCAGATTCTGTGTCTCCCTCTCTCTCTGCCCCTCCCCGTTCATGCTCTCTCTCTGTCTCAAAAAATAAAATAAAAACGTTAAAAAAAATTTCCTTGAGATACTTCTTTGATGATTTCTTTATATTTTCTTTGTTCTCGTGTAGGTACTTTCATATATTAGATATTGGATATCCAATATAAATTCTCTAATTTTATTGCCTTTTAAAAATTCATTTTTTGGTCTTTTTTCTACTTTTTGAGAACATTCCTCTATTATACAATTCATTTTTAAAATTTTTTAAATAAATTCAGTGCTCTTATTTTTAATTTCCAATATCTCTTTCTTTTTCTTAGAATATTCCTTACTTATACTATCCTGTTCTTGTCTCATGAAGGCCTAAAAATAATATCTTCTTTGCTTAGTTTCCCTGAGATGTTAGACACACGACCACATACACATACTCTCTGTCTCTCTCTCACTCTCTCTCTCTGTCTCTGTCTCTTTCTGTCTCTGTCTCTGTCTCTCTCTCTCTCTCACACACACACACACACACACACACACACACACACACACACACACATACACACAGAGTTTTCTTTAGTTCTCTATCCTTCAAGTTATAATTTTGGTTTTTATTTTGTTTTGGTACATTAGAAGTCTATCTTAAAATTTTGGTAATCCTTGTTTGTACATTTATTTTAAAATGGGGCACCAAAAAGGTGACTGTGGAAGCTCTGTGTGCACAAGTGAGCTCATAAGGCTCAATATAGCTTGATCAATCTGTGATTTGACTATTGCATTGGACTTATTAATGTCCATAGAGGTTTTTTTGTTTTTTTTTTTTCCATTTTGAACTGGGTCAGTTTCTCTAAAAAGAAATTCTACCAATCTTTACCTGGGATGTATAATAAAAGATGCTATTGTTCTGAGATATGACCAGGGAAAAAATGCCAAGAAATTCTTAGCATCTAGGATGCAGATTTATACATCATCCACTTGCATGCCTGAATCCAAACTGTCTGTGAGTTAAACTCTCCGAAAAGTGAACCCCTTGTATTCTGTTGGGATTGGGAAAAGAATCTAAGGGCTCAGCTATTCCTTCACACACTATCAACCAATCCTCCTCATTTTTAACCACACACCATTGTTCAGCTTTCAGAGATACTGGTTGCTCCAACTCCTAGACCTTTTGGGGTTTCTGAAGGAGGTATTAAATCAGCTGGTTTCCCCACAGAAGTTTGATGTTAGCTTCTGTGCTCCACTAATTCAGTTATGCACATACATCCACTTTCCATTTCAATCTTTTCTTGATATTTTTCATGTTATTATCTCCTTTTCTGTTATCTTAGTTAATGTGTGGGCTTAAATATTTTCTTCTGTTACTGTCATTTTTGTGTTCTTTCCAGAAGATGCACAGATAAAATCATGTGCTCAACATGCCATGTTGAACAAGACATCTTCACCACAAATATCTCATCAATCTGTCCCGTCCTTTACCTCTTTCTTCTGATTCTATTATGTTTTATTTTTCTTTTTTTGTTTACCACCAGCCTCTCTGTTTCCAGCTAATGTCTCTCATTTCTATCTTCCATACTGTTTGGAATAGTGATCTTTATAAAACCAAATTCTGAAAATGCCACTACCTTGTGTAAAACCCTACGTGGACTAGCAGTATGAAATCTATGATTGGCATACTAGGTCTTTCATGAATCTAGTTTCCTAGACTTTTTCCTGGTCATTTTCTTAAAACTTGTCCCATTCATAGTGGTCTCCTTGATATTCTCCAAGTGAACTTACTCAGTTTTCCTTAGAATATACTTTCCTCTTTCTTCCTTGACTTGTAAATGTCTATTCTTCTAACAAAATTCAACTCAGAAGTTACCTTTGCAAGAAGCGTATCTCCAACCATGAGTTCTCACAATGTCCTCTACATGGCTCACTCACAGCATTTAGGTGAACCAGCAGAGTTACAATACTTTATGATCCCTTCCTCATTGGAATCTGAGTCTATATTCCTTGCTCCTATTACAGTGCCTGGCATAAAGTTGGCAGATAATAAATGTTTGCCGAATGAATGAACAGATGAGTTGGCCATTGGGCACGACTGAACTAAGTTGTTGGAGACTAAAGAGAAAAACATACAAATTTAAATTTATTAACATAACACTTCAGCCAAATTCATCAAAGACATCACCACTGGTTTCTGAAAGAATTCCATCACTCTACTAACTTAGATTTAGACACTCCTCATTTTATTGTTTAATAGTGGGAAAACATCTTATTTATTTTTATATTTTTAAGGGGGTCCCTTTCTCTTCTTGCAAAGTTTATGTATTTATTTTGAGAGAGAGAGAGTATTGGCAAAACACTTATTTTTTTAAATGTAGTCTCTTTCTCTTTTTGCAGAGTTTATTTATTTTGAGAGAGAGAAAGAGAGAGAGAGAGAGAGAGAGAGAGAGAGAGAGAAATGAGTGGGGGAGAGGCAGACAGAAAGGGAGAGAGAGAATCCCAAGAAGGTTCTGAGTTTTCAGCTCAGAGTTTGAAGTGGGGCTCAAACTCACAAACTGTGAGATCATGACCTGAGCAGAAATCAAGAGCCGGTCACTTAGCCATCTGAGGCCACCCATGCACCCCTGGGAAAACATTTTAATTGTTTATAACAAATGGGTGATAAAGATAGAAGAGGCTTGAGTAGGGAAATAGCCTAGAATGAATAGAATTAAGTATGTATTAGAAAACAAGAAGGTGCCCCAAATAAATGATCTCCTGAGTCTGCGAGTCTTTGATCTGGCATAGAGACCTCAGCCACTGTGCTCCTTGCATCTGAGCTCCCACATTGCCTTATGTTCCTGGAGGACAAATGTTCTTGATCAGGAAGCTGTACTGGTTAACTTTGTTTCCATTTTGTCGAGATTTCTGAAAGGCTGTTAGTTGTTGTGAGTGAGGAGAATGGACAAGTCCATTTGTCTTTGAGTGCCTTTTGTTTATGCATCCCAAGCCACTCTTTAATAGCAAATAATACAATTCTCAGTATTGTTGCTTGATTGCAGATAAGACAAGGTCAATATCGATATTACTGCTTGTTTTACCTGACTTTCCTCCCCTTTTCTTGCTTTTGGGTTTAAACAACCTCCTGTTTTCAGTGTTAAGGAGGCTGGGAGTTTGCTTTAAAATAAAGAGGGTAGAGGAACAGGCCATAGTGCTTTTGTATTTCCCCCTATGTATCACTTATTAAACTCCTGTTGCCCTGACCATTGTTGCTTCCCACTGAAGTCTGGTTTATTTACTTGAAAATCTGATTTGTTTCATTTTATTACTGTGTTTGCGAAGTAACTGATATCAGATTCGGAGGGAAAGAACTGCCATTTACCAGCAGGCTGTGATGGCTTTGCCTCGGTCTGCACGCCTGATTTTGAGGCCTCGTCTGCCCTGGGGCTCCCACAGAAATAAGATTACTGGCAATAACTGCTTCAACTGCTTTGAATAACAGACACAACTCAGAGAGCATAAAATTAGCATAAACACAGCACTAGTGTGTTCCCTCAGCGGATATGAGACAGGCAGGCTATGGAAAATTGACTGAAATGGGGTCAGACAACGTAGAAATCTGAAACGTAGGAAATACCGCCTAAGAGATATGAGGTATTACTACCTCTCTCGTTTTCTTTTATCTCTCTCTATATATATTCATGCAGTTTTAATGATAAAATGTTAGAACTGATGAAAATTAAAGATGCAAAATCACTACCCCCCTAAAATGCCTGCATTATCTTTCTAGACAAATTATTATTAATCATTTCTCAGCTTTTTAATCCTGAGGGTAGGAAAATAAACACATTTTCACAGTCATTTTAAATTGATTTTTCTTTTTGGGGGATATTAGTTTGAGGATAGAGAGTTTGCTTCAGAAAGGAGGTGAACAGCTGACACAGTACAGGATTGTAGCTTGAAACAATTCCTCCTATATCTATTTATCAAATATTAAAATGGAATATGCTGCAGACAAACGCAATAAAGTCTAACATTACAGGGAAAAGAGTGACGCTGTGCATCTCAACAGGCAGATGGAAGCTATGATTTTGCTGTTTTAATAATATGTTGTCACATATGGAATACAATTTTCAATACAGCTGCATATAGATGGGTCTCGTTGCTTATTTATTTTTGGTATGATGTTGGCAAAGGCCCAAGTTACCAGACCCCCAAAATGGAATGCGTTTGGAACTTTGCATTTTTTTCATCTTAACATGACCAGAGATAGTTTCAAAGGTTGATAATCTAGCACTTCAAATTTGGATTGTGGGGAAACGATATAAAGGTTTAGTACACCCCTTCCCAGAAGACTAGCTTTAGGTCACTCTATCAGAGTCTATACATATTCTCTTTCATTGCATTTTTCACATTTGGACTTATTAGTTAATGTCAGTCTTCCCCATAATCTGTGAACTCCAGAAAGTGAGGGACCGTTATGTGTCTTAATCCCTACCATCTTCATAGTGTTACTGTGCCTGCTGTTTATTTAGCACTCAATAAATATTTACTGAACACAAGAACAAAATATGACTGAGTGGCCAGGGATATAATATCGTGAAGGATATTAGAAATTTTAGACGGTGACTCTTACAGAATCTTTATCAAAAGTTTGACTAAAGAAAGATGCTGTATCTTTAAAATATATTAAAATGAGGTGTGAAGTAGCCACCACCGCAATGTGTAAAACCAGAGATAGAAAATACGCATCACAGAATCACTCCAAGAGACCCTGATATTGTGAAGTGCACCTGACATGTGACGTACTTAACATATTCACAGTTTCAGCGAGTTTCAACGAGTTTAGGTTGTCCAGTCTATGCTTATGTACCATAATGCTATCAAAAAGTTACAGAGTACAAGGTGTCATTTCTCTCTGTGCTGCAAAAGATTTTGGTGAGTTAGTCCTTTTTGTGTTTGCAAAGGAGCATCCTGTTGCAAAGCAGATGTATCCTGTCTAGCACTCCCTCTATAGCTGAATGGAGAAAATCCACACTTATTTTTCATCGAACAATAATACATGCTTAACTTTGAGACAGGACTTAGTCATTTTTTCAAATGTAAATCTTAAATTTCAAAAGTAAATTTTAATGGCAAGGAGTCGTTTTCTCTCTTCCTCTGACCTCTTGTAACAACTATGATCTAAATCACGTATTTGGGGCAGAGAAACTGCCTCCCTGGGTAAATTAGAAGTATCAAAGGGCAGACAACATGTCACATGCTGTGAGTATCTTCAAAGCTTTGCATATTGGTGGTACATATCTGAACGGTAGGTGGTATAGACAGTATCCTGACTGAATGCAGCTCCCACTTATGTAGAAATTAAAACACATGCACATGCACACAGAGATTCTGAAAAATGGATGCCAAATCAAGGACCCTGCTATATGCATGTTTAATCTCAACTTAATTTCCAAAAACAAAGTTATTTCTACCCACAAATGTTCCCTGCTCATGAGAACATAAGTCTTGGGAACAGCTGTATTTGTGCATGCACAAGTGGTTTGGAGAGGGCACCTGAGTTGCTCAGTCGGTTGGGTGTCTGACTTTAGCTCAGGTCATGATTTCACAGTTTGTGGGTTTGAGTCCTGTGTTGGGCTCTGTGCTGAGCACTGGAGGCCTGGAGCCTGCTTCAAATTCTGTGTCTCCTCCTCTCTCTGCCCCTGCCTTGTTCATGCTCTGTCTCTCTCTGTCTCTCAAAAATAAATCAATGTTAAAAAAAAAAATTAAAAAGAAGCAATTAGGAGAGTCACTGTGGTTGAATTCACTATGCCTAAACAAAGTGACAGCAGTTCACATCATTGGGCTCTCTTTGTTCATGGGTTCATTTGGGTAAATACCAAGCAACATGACTGCTGGGTCATGGTTTTATTTCTGCATATGGAATTTTGAGCAGAAGTTTTGCAAGGATCAGGGCAGTACACATGTTCTTGCACATTATTCACATTACAATCTAGGGGCAGGGTGTGAACTATTACACACATTTGCCACAAATAAACCAATCTAATTGATTACATTTTACCACTCTTCAGACTATTATTTGACTTAAGTTACGTGTTTCATCGTCTTTTCTGCACTTTCACCGGACTAAATTCAATCCATTTCAGCAAAAATCTATAAATGCGAAGATTATTATATAAGATGGAGTAATGACTGGGAAAACTAATTTTCCTTCCAAAAGAAGTGTAAGAGTAGCATGTGCATCTAGCTCAAAATAAATGAAACACTTTTTAACTTTTAGAATTATGGAAATGTGTATAGAAAATAGTGTCAGGTAATACCCACTGCTTTCCGCCATGTTTCTGTCTCTAGATACCTTAATTGTTCTTCCTCCCCAAGCTTGGCTATTTCATGCATGAATTCTCTCTTAAGGTAAAGAATCAATATCTAACCATTACTTTTTTAAAATCGATTCTGCACATTTCCTATCTCTATATGGGCAGGCATAACATCAACAAGAATCTTAATTCATGAGCCCCCAATAATTATTATGTTTTTGGGTCAGAGTGGTGCTCAATGAGTTGACTTAACAAATATATAATGAGTACCTCTTTCTCTCCAAGTAGACTTCTAGGTACTCAAAATACAGAGTTGAAGAAGGTAGACAAGATCCTTGCTCCTTTAGCATCCATGAAAAGTAGATAGCCAGGTGGACCACTCATTAGGAGGATTTCCCCTTACCTCTGTGTGTTAAGGCCACCCTTGAGGCTGTAGTGTAGAGCAATCCATTTTTAATTTACATCCACATAACAAGCCGAACCATTCATGAACCAAGCTTGGCTTTTTCTCTCTTCTTTTAGCTGGCTGTAAGGGAATACACCCATGGCTAGGAGTATGAGCTGAGGGAGAAGTGTGATGTAACAGTGAGAGATAATAGGAGAGTCTGGGCTGCCTGCTCATGCCGCTCACTTGTATGCTTTGGTCCTGCTTATGTTTTACCCTGGATGAGGCACTCACATTATTCAGGATGGCTGCTGAGCCTGGACAACCATATGACTTAGTGGTTCTCACAGACTCCAGCTCATGATGGCTGATTCTACATGCATGGTCACGTGGTAGTCCATGGATCTTGTATGTTCCTTCACAGCTAGTATCCAGTAGCACACTGGGAGCTGATTTTTGAAAGGTGTATAATTTTCCAATGCATATGGCATTGCCTTGTTTCAGAAACCAAGAGGTCTATATTGTGATTCTATTAACGCTCCCTGTGAACGTAACATAGTATCTTTCCCACCATATAGATTTCCAAGCTCATAGGGCCAATTGGATCATGTGGCTCAAGCATCAAGGCCACTTGCAGAGCCATTCCTGTTCAGTGCTCAGCTCAAACCATGCCACCAGTGTATAAGCTGAGAAGTATTCCCAGGTATAGAATATGCTGCCTCCAAAATCTGATGAGTCCTACCAAGCATTTTGCTTTGTTTTTCATGGCGTGAGTTGTGAAATGCAATAACCTGTGCTTAACTTTAGATGAGATGTTCCTGCATGTTCCAAATGACCACCTTCCTAAATATTTCGCTGACGTAGTGGACCCCTGAGTACCCAGGTTTTATGTCTCACCCTCTGGAAGACCTGTGTGCTACTGCATGTACCACTTCCTGTTCATCTGATCCAATCAGCAGGATGCCATCAATGAAGTGGGCCAGTGTGATGTTCTGTGGGATATCCAGGCCATCCAATTCTCATTGTGATAATGGTGTTGCCACCTCGCCTCTGTTAACGTTGGACCCAGTCATCCCCATTACTACCACTAAGCCCAGTTCTAGAGTAACATCTCCCGTCTCCTACTGTAAAGCTTTCAGTGACTCTGGTGCCCATCTCATCAGCACATTTTTTATTATTTTAGTGAATGAAGTATTTCCCAGACCTTCCTATAGAATCATAATCTTCTAGTAAATTGTGCAGCCTAACACAGTATATCCACTCGGGCATGCTTACTTCTCTGGGCTTTTTGATTTCTTCTTTCACCATCAGACCTGGAAATTATGGCATCTGCGCTTCACCTTGCATGAAGCTTCTGTAAGCCATTGTGGCAGCATGTTGGCACCATTTCCTGGGGTCCTTGCCAGGATATTAAATCCTATGTTGTGGGAGATTGCTCTCCCTTATCCAACATCACATTCTGCCAGCTTTAATCCAGCATTCTCAGGATCCAGTCCCATGTGAGCTCTCCAGGGTCCTGCTGGTGCATGCCGCCCTAGGTCCTGGAACTTCTTTGAGTATAGTCCTCTACACCCCTTGGTAGGCACAACCTTCCTGAGCTGGGCTAATATGTGACTTAAACTTTACCATTAGCTTAAGGGTTGTGAGGAAAAGGTGAAAGTATATCCTGAGTGGGGCCCTCCTTGATTTGAGAAGTAGAGGTCTCTGCACCATCTTTAAGCAAAGATGTGTGCTAGTCTCTAACAGGGAGGATAAAGCCACTCCTGCCAGCACCAAGTTCTCAACTTAGGGAGTTCCCCTCCCCCCAGAAGATGTTTGGCAATGTTTGCAGACATTTTTGATTGTCACAAATGGAGGGTAAAAGCTACTGGCATCTAGTGGGTAGAGACCAGGGATGCTGCTGAATACCCTACAAGGCACAGGACAGCCTCCCTGCCTCACTGCCAACAACAAAGAACTATCTGGCACCAAATGCCAATAACGCAGAAGTTGAGAAATCCCGGTTTAGGAGAACTTGAGGATTGATGATTTGCAACACATAATGCTTGATATCTCATCACTTATCTCAGGGTCCCATTCTTCCTAACCAGGTCCCCAATCTTGGCATAGATGACCAGCTCAAGTTCACTGAAGTTCTGCCATTCTTAGGATGAAATCTTGGGCTCGTCCTTAGGTTGTTCTGTTCTTCAACTGTGCAAGACAGATCTAACTTTATATGCTAAGGGGATCTTCTGGATTTTGTATCTGGCTTTGTATTCTGGCCTTTAAATTCTGATTAATCACTCTTAGTCCTCCATCATTTGTTTTCCAAAGATTCAAATATGTACAGCAAAACCTACCCAATTTCATTGTTCCTGTAATTATTTTCTTCACGTTTCTCAAATACCTAATATATTATACCCACTAGGGTATTTCTTTCCATGAGTGTACCATGGCAGTTCACCTCATGTGGAAATTTTAACTTCACTACTGTCTTGTGCCAGGGTATCCATGCTCCACCTTCCACCAGTGATAGGGAATTCATGCCCACTGGCTGGCAGGTGAGCCAGCTCCAGAATCCCATGTCAGCTTCTGTTTTCTCTGACTCCTGGTACCAACTGTTAGCAGTCAAGTTCCCCAGGAAGGGAAAGTAGACCCCAAGATGGGGATTTTGTCTACAGAATGTATTAGAGAGTGCTTATGGATTGAGTGTCTGTGGGAGAAAGGAAGGCAGCAGAGGTGGGTAGGAAGTTGGGCTATAGTGCAGATACAATCACAACACTGGGCTCAGGCAATTCCTGGGGAGCTCTGAAGCCAAGATGTTCCTGCAAAGTTGACCAAGTTGAGATAAGTGGACTGGTCCTTTGTTGTCCTGCATTAATCCATCATCAGATCTAGATTGTCCCCTGGCAAAGGTAAAACTGAGTCAAGCAGCTCTCTTCAGTGGAGGGCAATTCCTGGAGAGAGCAGAGAGCAGGGGGTTGAATGTGAGCTTGTACTTCCTGAAGGTGTGCAACGGGTCCTTCTATCCAAAGGAAAATATGGGTAGCATAGCACAGCATCCATTACAGTGGGTAACCCCCTCTGGCTGCTTTAAATGGGGTGACTGGTTATCTACTCTCTCTGCAGCTGCAGGTGGTAAGGCAGTCAAGAGGAAAGTGAGGTATTTTGAGGAGCTTTTTCTCTTTGAAGATGGGATAAATAGAGGGCCTCTTTTCTGATAGCTCTCTGATCGTGTAGCAATCTGTGGAGAGGGCGCACACTGGTATTTTCTCTAGGGGCAGAAAGAGGAGAACTGCTTCAGCTCTGTGGTAGCGCTGAGAAGAAATAATAGTTGATGGATGTCTAATGAGAAAATGGTAATGTTCTTACCAAATATTGCAAGAATTCTTCTTAAAACGTAAACTATCTTTGTTTGGAAAACTATCTGGATAATCCACTTGGGATAGTGTGAGACTCCAAGTTTATGAAAATACACAGGGGACTAAACAACAAGGGATGGTCACTAAAGTGTTTCATATGATTTTTAAAAACTTTTACAGACAGAGAGCATGAGTAGGGACAGGGGCAGAGGAAGAGAGAGAATCTTGAGCAGGCTCCACACCCAGCATGGAGCCCCATGCAGGGCTCAATCCCACAACCTTAGGGTCATGACCTGAGCCAAAATCAAGAGTGGGACACTCAACTAAATGAACCACCCAGGCTCCTGGAATTTTTAAAAAAGGAAGAAAAAGTAAGTTGTTTTGTTCCTGAGAGAAAGGGCAATTGAAAAGAGAACTGTAATCAATTAGGACACTTCATCCCCTTAGTAATATGAATCTGATTCAAATAAACTTAAATATCAATCTCTTATTCTCTGAGAAATACAGAGGTGATGCAGGTGCTAGGGATTGAATCAGATTTTTTTCTATCTCTTTGCTCTGCCGCTCACAGTTTCTTCTTTTTGGTGGCAAGCTATCTGCTAGTGATCCTCAGAGCTTGTTTCTGACTTGCAGGAAAAAGAACACTCTTCCTTTAAGCACCCTTCTCTTCCTCTTTATTGGTTCTTCCTAAACCACATGACTTGCACTGAACCCACACACAGCCTCGTTTAGGGGAATGTACATGCTGGATGTGGTTTTTCTTTCTTAAAACATGTTTGCTGAGAGAGGTGTGGATACTTAATCAAAATAGAGTTGTGTTTGCAGGAAAAAACATGGAAATGAATATTTGGTTGGCAACCAACAGGGCCCTCTCCAAAAATAGAAGGAAGAGAAGAATTCACAAATTGAAAAAAGCTGGGAAGGTGATAGTGAAGGCAAGTGAAAATCCCCTAATAATAGGGTGGCCAAAGATATTACATAAACAATGATGCCTAGTATTACATTTACAGTTATTTATGGTTGGGATATAGCCCCAAATCTATTCCCTCTTCACACAAGTACGTCTTGTAAAAGCCTATTATATTCATGAATGTGTTGTGTGAATGAATTATTTTGTAGAAACTAGGCAAGTGGCTTTAGTGCAGAATACCAAGCATGCATGCATGTGCACACAAGTGTGAACACATGCATGTAAATACACACACACACACACGTTAAAATGGAAATAAATATAATTAAATTCTCTAATAACTTTTAGGATGCTTTCTAAGGTTTTTGAACTTTCACAAGGCAGACAAAGTCTTCACCAAGATCTCAAAGGGAAGAAGACTTTGCTTGACATCTAGTTTACAAATAGTATGTGCTAGGAGATAAGGAACAGACGTGTATGTAGGGATACTGAAATTCTTTTAGGAATTGTTAATCTAATTGGAGGAGATAAATTACAGACTCCTGAAAATCAGCACTTTACATGAATTTCTGTCAAAGCACCAAATGAGTGACATAGGCTAAAAATAATTCAGAATAAGATTCCCTTTATCATGCAATGGGAGAGAGGGAGACACAGAATCGGAAACAGGCTCCAGGCTCTGAGCCATCAGCCCAGAGCCCGACGCCGGGCTCGAACTCACGGACCGTGAGATCGTGACCTGGCTGAAGTCAGACGCTTAACCTACTGCGCCACCCAGGAGCCCCTCAAATAAACAATTTAACTTTACAGCTAAAGACTAGAAAAAGAGCAAACAAAGCCAACAGTTAGTAAAAGTGAGGAAATAATGGAAATTATAGAGGAAATAAATGAAATATAGATTAAAACAAAATAGAAAAGATCAGTGAAACCAAGAGCTGTTTCTTTGAAAACATAAAATTGACAAACCTCTAGCTAGACTCACTAAAAAAAGGAAATAAATTTTCAAATAAAATGAAAATAAAGGAGAAGTTACAAATGACACCACAGAAGTACAAAGTATCATAAGATACCATTATGAACAATGATATGCCAACAAATTGTACAGTCTAGAAGAAATGGATACATTCCTGCAAATGTAATTTTCCGAGACTGAGTCATGAAAAAATAAAAATCTGAATACACTGATTACTAGTAAGTAGGTTGAATCGGTAATCAAAAAATTCCCAGCCAACAAATGTCCAGGACCAGATGGCTTCACTGGTGACTTCTACCATTCAACGAAATACCTATCCTTCTCAAATCCTTCCAAAAAATTGAAGAGGAAGGAACACTTCCAAACTCATTCTACAAAGCCAGCATTACCCTGATACCAAACAAGGAGACCACAAAAAAAAAAAAAGAAAGAAAATTACAGGTTTATCCCTGATAAACATAGGTGCAGTAATTTTCAACAAAATATTGGCAAACCAAATTCGACAGTACAGTAAAGGCATCATACACCATGATCAAGTGGGATTTATTCCAGTGATGCAAGGATGGATTTTCACCTGCAAATCAATCAGCATGACACACTAGATCAGCAAAATGAAAGATAAAAATCATATGATCATTGCAATAGATGTAGGAAAGGCATTTGACAAAACTCAACACCCGCTTATGATAAAAAAAAAACAAAACACTCAACAAATTGAGTATAGAGGGAAAGTGCCTCAACATAATGGCATATATGACAAACCCACAGTTAACATCATACTAGGCAGTGAAAAGCTGAAGGTTTTTCCTCTAAAATCAGGAGCAAGACAAAGATGCCCACTCTCACCACTTTTATTCAAAGAATAATAGAATTGGAAGTCCTAGTCAGAGCAATTGGGCAAGAAAAAGAAATAAAGTCATCCAAATTGAAAAGGAAGACATAAAACTGTCACTACCTGCAGATGACATGATTCTATATACAGAAAATTGTAAAGACTCCACCAAAAAACTATTAGAACACATAAATGAATTCAGTAAAGTAGCAGGATACAAAGCCGATATACATAAGTCTGGTGTATTTCTATACACTAACAATGAACTATCACACTTATTAGTCTCAAACTACATCACAGAGCTGTAGTAATCAAAACAGTATGGTATTGGCATAAAAACGGACACATAGATCAGTGGGACAGAATTGTGACAGTCCAGAAATAAAATCCACACACATAAGGTCAATACATTTATGACATAGGAACCAAGAATGTACAATGGGTAAAGGACAATCTCTTCAATAAATAATGTTGGCAAAACTGAACAACTACATGCAGAAAAATGAAGCTAAACCACTATCTTACACCATATACAAAAACTAACTCAAATGGATTAAAGCTTGAATGTGAAATGTAAAACCATAAAATTCTCAGAAGAAAATATAGGCAGTAACCTTCTTGATAGACATCGTGGTGTCAAATTTTTGGATACGACTTCAAAAGCAAAGGCAACAAAAGCAAAAATAAACAAATGAGACTACATCAATAAAAAGATTTTGCACAGCAAAGGAAATCCTTAACAAAATGAAAAGGAAGCCTCATGAATGGAAGAAAATATTTGCAAATCTTTTATGTAATAAGGGTTTAACATCCAAAATATATAAATAACTCAAACAACTCAATCACAAAATGAAAACAAAACAAACAAAAATTCCAATTAAAATACAGGCAAAAGATCTAAATAAACAATTGTCCAAAGAAGACATACAGATGGGGGTGCTTGGGTGGCTCAGTCAGTTAAGCATCTGACTTCATCTCAGGTCATGATCTCAGGGTTTGTGAGTTGGAGCCCTGTGTCAGACTCTGTGCTGACAGCTTAGAGACTGGAGCCTGCTTCAGATTTTGTGTCTCCCCCTCTCTCTGCTTCTCCCCTGCTCATGCTCTATCTCTCTCAAGAATAAACATTTTTTTTTAATTAAAAAAAAGAAAACACTCAATTGAAAGACATATGAATCCATATGTTCACTGTAGCATTATTTACAACAGTCAAAATGTGGAAGCAACCTAAGCGTCCATTGGTGAATGAATGCATAAAGAAGATGGAATACTCAGACATAAAAAAAGAAAAAAAACTCTTGCCATTTTGGATGAATGTTGAAAGTGGTATGCTAAGTGAAGTCAGACAGAGAAAGACAAATAACATACGACTTCACTTATATGTGGAATCTAAAAACAAAACAAATGAACAAGCAAAACTCATAGATACAGAGAACAGATTAGTGGTTATTAGACCAAAAAGAGGTTGGGGGTGGTTGAAATGATTGAAGGGGATTAATTACATGATAATGGATAGTGACTAGACTCATTGTGGTGACCACTTTATAGCGAATACAAAAATCAAATCATTATGTTGTACACCTGAAACCAATTAATGTTGTATGCCAATTTTATCCCAATAAAAAAATGAATTACTTAAAAAAGAATTTAAAATAAAAGACACAAAAAATCCTCAGATAAGAGACTTTTCTTATCTTCCTGACTCCTGAAGAAAATTCTGTATGTGTGTGTGTACACTAATAAAATAAAGTATAGATAACACATATTGAAGATATGTCAGATGAAGAGAAATCACTGCTGGAAAGTATCATCAGTATGCTTGATGTCTTTCTCAGTTTTCTTCTCCTTTTGGTGGGATGAAAATTGTTCTGGTGTGGAGACTAGATAAAAGAGTAATATTTCCTCCTGTTTTTAATGACAATACTGAAGTCTTAATTAAGCACAGTGTATAAGGAGATCATTAACAGGTTTCAGAGTCTCTGTTCCTGTAGGCTTCAAAACACATGTATGCTATTTTAATTTCCCAAAAGCCAGCCTTTTGCTCCGCAACAAAACTAGCCAAATCTCTCTGCTATTTTTCCTAACCATACATTGAACACTGTTTCATAAGCATCATTGAATTAATCTTGAAATATCTTCATCACATTTCTACTTATACCTAATAAAGTTCCTGATATTAAATAGGTGCTAATATTTTTTTAACAAATTAAAGACTATATTCTCAATTGCCAGATAAATTCCCCTGATTATCTCCTTCCATGGAAAATCATGGATATGAATTTTCCAATTTGCAATTTAACAAATTATAAGTCACCTTGAATCAATTAATGGTGTTACTGTAGATCAGATACAGAACATCTCCAGATTGGTATATAAATAATTACTGTCATATAAGCCAAATAATCAATAAATGACAAAGTTATTGATCTATTAAATGTATACATCAGCCACCACTTTTATTTCCTTAGTTTTTGCCTTCATATTGTCTGGAGTTATTTCAACTGATTTGAACTTATTGATCTAAAATTTTTGAGACAGAATATTTTTTAAAAAAGGACTCTCAGATATTTGCAAATGACATATCAGATAAAGGGTATCCAAAATCTATAAAGAATTTACCAAACTCAACACCCAAAAAACCAATAATCCAGTGAAAAAATGGGCAGAAGACATGAAGAGACACGTTTTCAAAGAAGATATCCAAATGGCCAACAGACACATGAAAAGATGCTCAATATCACTTATCATCCGGGAAATACAAATCAAAACCACAATAAGATACCACCTCATACTGGTCAGAGTGGCTAAAACTAACAACTCCGGAAGCAACAGATTCTGGCAAGGATGTGGAGAAATGGGAACCCTCTTGCATTGTTGGTGAGAATGCAAACTGGTGCAGTTACTCTGGAAAAGAGTGTGGAGGTGCCTCAAAAAATTAAAAGTAGAACTATCCTATGACCCAGCAATAGCACTACTAGGAATTTATCCAAAGGATACAGGAGTGTTGATTCATAGAGGCTCGTGTACTCTAATGTTTATAGCAGTGCTTTCAATAATACCCAAATTATGGAAAGAGCCCAAATGTCCATCAACTGATGAATGGATAAAGAAGATGTGGCTTATATATACAATGGAATACTACTTGACAATGAGAAAGAATGAAATCATGCCATTTGCAGCAACATGGTTGGAACTGGAACGTATTATGTTGAGTGAAATAAGTCAGAGAAAGACAGATATCATACGTTTTTACTCACACGTGGATCTTGAGAAACTGAACAGAAGACCTTGGGAGGATGGAAGGGAAAAAAATTAGTTACAGAGAGGGAGGGAGGCAAACCATAAGAGACTCTTAAATGCAGAGAACAAACTGAGGGTTGATGGGGGGAGTGAGGGACAGGGGAAAATGGGTGATGGGCACTGAAGAGGGCACGTGTTGGGATGAGCACTGGGTGTTGTATGTAAATGATGAACCACAGGAATCTACCCCAAAAACCAAGAGCACACTTTACACACTGTATATTAGCCAATTTGACAATAAATTGTATTAAAATAAAATAAAATAAATTAAAGAAAAAGAACATCAGCTTTAGAGGCAGAGTATAGTGAGCTTGAATCTCAGACCTGCCAGGAACTAGTTTTGCGACCTTGTATAAATGTATGCTTCAGTTTCCTCATCTATGAATTGAAAAACTAACAAACAAAACCCAAAACACCACTACGGTGTCTATCTCATAGGCTTTTTGTGAAGATGAAGTATGAAATTGAATGAAAACTTTTAAGTGGTGATTAGAAATATGATAATTGTCTATGGGAAAACAAAAACAAAAACAGGACTCTACCTCAGCATTTAAAAATGATGTCGGGGGGCGCCTGGGTGGCGCAGTCGGTTAAGCGTCCGACTTCAGCCAGGTCACGATCTCGCGGTCCGTGAGTTCGAGCCCCGCGTCAGGCTCTGGGCTGATGGCTCGGAGCCTGGAGCCTGTTTCCGATTCTGTGTCTCCCTCTCTCTCTGCCCCTCCCCCTCCCCCGTTCATGCTCTGTCTCTCTCTGTCCCAAAAATAAATAAAAAACGTTGAAAAAAAAAAATGATGTCGGGTGGGGGGCCATAATGGCGGAGCAGGATGGAAGTTTTTTGTATCTCTCATCCATAAAATACAGCCATATCAACACTAAAACATCCTGCACACCTAGAAAACTGATTTCAGTATTAACACAAAAATCTACACAACCTGAACCACAGAACTCAGCAGGTACATGGGACAGAGAGGTGAACTGGGGGAGAGAGAAGCCACAGAAGACAGGGAGCTGTTTTTGCTTGCAGAGAGAGGACAGAGATGGTGGTAGAGTATGGGAAAAGCATCTCCTCCTTGCAAAGCAGCTGGAGAGAGTGGAAAAGTGGAAACAGCCACAGGGACTGAACTAAAAAGGGAGAAAGGAGAAAGGAGAGGGTTAAATTCCATTAAGACTCTATAAACAGGGGGAGCACAGAGTCTGAGGCTCTGCAGCTCGGTACCTGGTGGTGCTCTGGTGGGAATGGTGAATCCCCAGGAGCAGAGAGTGAGGTCCTCAGGCCCTCACGTTATGTGTGGAGAGGCGGCTCCCCTGCTGGGAGGACCAGAGGCTGTGGGGCCACTGAAAAGGCAAAGGTTCTAGCAGACCCTGGAGAACAACCACATTTGCTAGTACTGCAACAAGGACTTTAAGGGTGAAGCCTGGTGCCAGGTGTGTGCTGTGATTTGCCATAATCCCTGAAATACTGCTGCTACACGATCACATGAACTTTTTCTGGGGGCGGCTGGCACCCAGCCTCAGTCTCTGGGCATTGGCAGCAGCACAGTCCCACAAACATTCCTGGGTGCAGCCTGCACCTGGCCATTGCTTGGTGAGACCCTCCCACAGAGGGGCAGAACAGGTTGAAGCCACAGTCCCTCATTGGGGTTGGGAAACACAGCCACATCTGAAATAAAACTCAGGAGGTAGGTGCCACCTGGCAACCTGATGGCTTGGTAACGGACAGTGTAAAAGCGGTGAGTAGACAGAAGCCAGAGACAAAGGAGGGATGCACCAATGATGGTTGGGGAGAACAGAGTTCTGATACTAGGGACTGGGTAGCTAGCTGGGTGATGCCATTTTCACCCCTGAGGCACAGGCACATACACACCTACAAGCACCACAACAATCCACCCCAGTAAGCTAAGCAGCACCATCTAGTGGAGAACAGAGCCATTACACTAAGCCCCACCCAACTGGGCCAACCTCACTCTTCAGAAACACCACAAAACTTTCCATCTGCTTAGGTTACGGATATAAAGTGCTTCATAGTTCAACTTCTAGGGGAAACTGATGTAATTTCAGTCTTTTATCTGGCCCATCTACTCAATTTTTTTTCTGTTTATTTTCTTATTCTTGAACACAGAAGGGGAGAAATTATTTTTATTTTCAATTTTTATTAATGTATTTTTCTTTAATTTTTTTCTACCATATTTTTTACTTTTTTGTAAGTTTTCAAGTTTTATTTTTCTTCCATCTTTTCATTTTCTTCTATTTCATTGTATTCATTTCTTTAAATTTTCAAACATTTTCCTTTTTTTTTTTGTTTTCTTATCTTTCCCTTTTTTTTTTTTCTACTCTATTAAATTCCTATCAATAACCAGAACAAAACACACCTAGGAACTAGCATCATTTATTTCATTTTGTGTGTGTGCATTGTTTTTGATTTTTTAATTTTAATTTTCTAAAAAAAGTTTACTTATTTTATTTTTTATTTTTTATTTTTGACTTTATTATTCCCTTTTGTGCTTCAAAATGATGAAATGAAGAGGGGAAAAAAAATATGGAAAAGAAATGACAGCCAGGGACTTAATACAGATACAAGCAAGATGTCTGAACCAGAATTTAGAATCATGATAATAAGAATACTAGCTGGGGTTGAAAATAGATTAGAATCCCTTTTTGTGGAGACAGAAGAAGCAAAAGCTAGTAAGGACGAAATAAAAAAATTCTATAAATGAGCTGCGATCTCAAATGGATGCCACAGAGGTAAGGATGGAAGAATGAAGCAGAACAGTGAATCAGTGATATACAGGACACATTTATGGAGAATGAGGCAGGGGGAAAAAGGTGGACTAAGGCAGAAGAGCATGATCTAAGATATTTAAGATTTAGAGAAATCAGCTACTCATTAAAAAGGAAAAACATTGGAATCATAGGGGGTCCCGGAAGATGAAGGGAGAGAAAAAGGGGTAGAAGGTTTATGTTAGCAAATCATAGCAGAAAACTTTCCTAACCTGGGGAAAGACACAAACATCAAATCCAGGAAGCCCAGAGGACTGCCATTAGAGTCAACAAAAACTGACCATTAGCAAAGCATATCATAGTCAAAGCTGCAAAATACTCAGCCAAGGAAAGAATCATGAGAAGAGCAAGGGTAAAAAACGTCCTTAGCCTACAAGAGAAGACAGATCAGGTTTACAGGAGACCTATCCACAGAAACTTGGCAAGCCAGAAAGGATTGGCAGGATATATTCAATGTACTGAATTGGAAAAATGTGCAGCCAAGAATTATTTATCCAGCAAGGCTGTCATTCAAAATAGGAGAGATAAAAAGTTTCCCAGACAAACAAAAATTAAAGAGTTCATGAGTATGAAACCAGCCCTGCAAGAAATTTTAAGGGGGACTCTCTGAGGGGAGAAAAGATGGGGAAAAAAACAAACAAACAAAAAACAAAAGCAACAAAGACTAGAAAGGACAAGAGAACACCACCAGAAACTCCAACTCTACAGACAACATAATGGCAATAAATTCCTGTCTTTCAGTTCTCACAGTAAACATAAATGGACTAAATGCTCCAAGCAAAAGACATAGGGTAACAGAATGGATAAGAAAACAAGTTCCATCTATATGCTGTTTACAAGAGACCCACCTTAGACGTAAAGACACCTTCAGATTGAAAGTGAGGGGATGGAGAACCATCTATCATGCTAATGGTCACCAAAAGAAAGCCAGAGTAGCCATACTTAGACAATCTAGGCTTTAAAATAAAGAGTGTTAACAAGAGATGAAGAAGGGCATTAGATCATAATTAAGGGGCCTATCCACCAAGAAGACCTAACAATTATAAACATTTATGCTCCAAATGTGAAAGCACCTAAATATATAAGTCAATTAATCACAAACATAAAGAAACTCATTGATAATAATACCATAATAGTAGGGGAAATCAACATGCCACTTACAGTAATGCACAGATCATCTAAACAGAAAATCAACAAGGAAACGATGGCTTTGAAAGCCACACTGCATCAGATGCACTTAACAGATATATTCAGAACATTTCATCCTAAAGCAGTGGAATACACATTCTTCTCCAGTGCACATGGAATGTTCTCCAGAATAGATCACATGCTGGTAAACAGATCAGCCCTCAACAAGTACAAAAAGATCAAGATCATACCGTGCATATTTTTAGACCACAATGCTATGAAACTTGAAATCAACCACAAGAAAAAAAAAATGTGGAAAGATAACAAATACTTGGAGACTAAAGACCATCCTACTAAAGAATTAATGGGCCAACCAAGAGGTTAAAGAGGAAATTAAAAAGTATATGGAAGCCAATGAAAATGATAACACAACAGCCCAAAATCTCTGGGACACAGCAAAGGCAGCCATAAGAGTAAAGTATATAGCAATCCAGGCCTTCCTAAAGAAGGGAAAAAGGTCTCAGATGCACAACCTAACCTTAAACCTTAAAGAGCTGGAAAAAGAACAGCAAATAAAATTCAAAATCAGCAGAAGACAGGAAATAATAAAGATAAGAGCAGAAATCAATGCTATCAAAACCAAAAAAAACCCAAAAAACAAAAACCAAAAAAACAGTAGAACATATCAATGAAATCAGAAGCTGGTTCTTTGAAAGAATGAACAAAATTGATAAACCCCTAGCCAGTTTGATAAAAAAGAAAAAGGAAAGGACCCAAATAAATAAAATCAAGAATGAAAGAGAAGAGATCACAACCAGCACAGCAGAAATAAAAGCAATAATAAGAGAACGTTATGAGCAATTATACACCAATAAAATGGGCCATCTGTAAGAAATGGACAAATCCCTAGAAACATATAAACTACCAAAACTGAAACAGAAAAAAATAGAAAATTTGAACAGACCCATAACCAGTAAAGAAATCAAATCCAGTAATCAAAAATCTCCCAAAAAACAAGAGTCCAGGGCCAGATGGCTTTCCAGGGGATTTCTACCAAACATTTAAGGAAGAGTTAACACCTATTCTCTTGAAGCTGTTCTAAAAAACAGAAATGGAAGGAAAACTTCCAAACTCTTTCTGTGAAGCCAGTATTACCTTGATTCCAAAACCAGACAAAGACTCCACTAAAAAGGAGAAGTATAGACCAATTACCCTGATGTACATGGATTCAAAAATGCTCAGCAAGATATTAGCCAGCCAGATCCAACAATACATTCAAAGAAAATTATTCACATGACCAATTGGGACTTATACCTGGGATGCAGGGCTGGTTCAATATCCGCAAAACAATTAATGTGATACATCACATCAGTAAAAGAAATGACAAGAACCACATGATCCTCTCAATAGATGCAGACAAAGCATTTGACAAAATTGAGCATCCTCTTTTGATAAAAACCCTCAAGAAAGTAGGGATAGAAGGAGCAAACCTCGAGATCATAAAAGCCATATATGAAAGACCTTCCACTAATATCATCCTCAATGGGGAGAAACTGAGAGCTTTCCCCAGAAGGTCAGAAATAAGACAGGGATGTCCACTCTCGCCACTGTTGTCCAACATAGTATTGGAAGTCTTAGCCTTGGCAATCAAACAACACAAAGAAATAAAAGGCATCCAAATCGGCCAGGAGGAGGTCAAACTTTCACTCTTTGCAGATGACATGATACTCTATGTGGAAAACCCAGAAGATTCCACCAAAAAACTGCTAGAACTGGTCCATGAATTCAGCAAAGTCTCAGGATATAAAATCAATGCACAGAAATTGGTTGCATTCCTATACACCAACAATGAAGCAACAGAAAGAGAAATCAAGGAATCGATCCCATTTACAATTGCACCAAAAACCATAAAATACCTACGAATAAGTCTAACCAAAGAGGTGAAAAAATCTATACACTGAAAACTATAGAAAGCTTATGAAAGAATTTGAAGAAACAAAAAAAAAAAAAGAAAGAAAAATATTCCATGCTCTTGGATAGGAAGAACAAATATTGTTAAAATGTCAATACTACCCAAAGCAATCTACATATTCAACGCAATCCCTATCAAAATAACACCAGCATTCTTCATAGAGCTAGAACAAACAATCCTAAAATTTGTATGGAACCAGAAAAGACCCCGAATAGACAAAGCAATCTGGAAAAAGAAAACTAAAGCTGGAGGCATCACAATCCTGGACTTGAGCTGTATTACAAAGCAGTAATCATCAAGGCAGTATGGTACTGGCACAAAAACAGACACTCGGATCGATGGAACAGAATAGAGAACCCAGAAATGGACCCACAAATGTATGGCTAACTCATCTTTGACAAAGCAGGAAAAATATCCAATGGAATAAAGACAGTCTCTTCAGCAAGTGGTGCTGGGAAAACTGGACAGCGACAGGCAGAAAAATGAGCCTCACACCATACACAAAAACAAACTCAAAATGGATGAAAGACCTAAATGTAAGATAGGAAGTCATCAAAATCCTTGAGAAGAAACCAGGCAAAAACCTCTTTGACCTTGCCGCAGCTACTTCTTACTCAACATGTCCAGAGGCAAGGGAAACAAAGCAAAAGTGAACTTTTGGGTCCTCATCCAAATGAATAGCTTCTGCACAGCAAAGGAAACAATCAGCAAAACTAAAAGGCGACTCACAGAATGGGAGAAGATATCTGAAAACAACATATCAGATAAAGGGTTAGTATCCAAAATCTATAAAGAATTTCTCAAACTCCAAAAAACAAATAATCCAGTGAAGACATGGGCAAAAGACGTGAATAGACACGTCTCCAAAGAAGACAACCAGATAGCCAACCAACGCATGAAAAAATTCTCAACATCACTCATCATCAGGGAAAAACAAATCAAAACCACAATAAGATACCACCTCACACCTGTCAGAATGGCTGACATTAACAACTCAGACAACAACAGATGTTGGCGAGAATGCGGAGAAAGAGGATCTCTTTTGCATTGCTGGTGGGAATGCAAACTGGCACAGCCACTCTGAAAAACAGTATAGAGGTTCCTCAAAAAATTAAAAATAGAACTACCCTATGACCCAGCAATAGCACTACTAGGTATTTATCCAAGGGATACAGGTGTGTTTCAAAGGGACACATGCACCCCAATATTTTTAGAAGCACTATCCACAATAGCCAGTGTATGGAAAGAGCCCAAATGTCTATTGATGGATAAATGGATAAAGAAGATGTGGTATATATATATACAATGGAGTATTGCTTGGCAATCAAAAAGAATGGAATCCTGCCATTTGCCACTATGTGGATGGAACAGGAGGGTATTATGGTAAGTGAAATTAGTCAGAGAAAGACAAGTATCATATGACTTCCCTCATATGAGGACTTTAAGATACAAAACAAATGAACATAAGGGATGGGAAGCAAAAATAATATAAAAACAAAAAGGGACACAAAACATAAGAGACTCTTAAATATGGAGAACAAACAGAGGGTTACTGGAGGTGTTGTGGGACGGGGGATGGGCCAAATGGGTAAGGGGCATTAAGGAATCTACTTCTGACATCATTGTTGCACTATATGCTAACTAACTCCGATGTAAATTAAGAAATAAAACATTAAGTAAGTAAATAAATAAATAAAAATTATGTGATTTATGGGGTGCCTGAGTGTCTCAGTCAGTTAAGCATCCAGGTTTGGTTCAGGTCATGATGTCAGGGTTCTTGAGTTCCAGCCCCACATCGGGCTCTCTGCTGTCAGCACAAAGCCCGCTTCAGAACCTCTTTCCCCATCTCTCTGTCCCTCCCCCACTGGTTCTCTCTCAAAATAAGTAAACAAACTTTTAAAAAATGATGTGATTTGGTATTTTTCTATATTTATAATTATCTTTACAGATGTACTTCCATTCACATTTAGATTTCCAAAATTAATAAACACTCTACAAGTAATTTTTTGCTAACTCTAGAGGCACAGAGTTTAATAAGATAAATTGCTTTCAGAAACTCACTATTATAAGAATGTATAAAGATGCAGGCATACAAATTTAAAATCATGGTCTAATTTGAAATGTTCCCAATTGGAGGATGGGGATAAGGGAGGTTTTGCCACTCAAGGGACATATGGCAATGTCTAGAGACATTTTTGGTTATAACAAATCAGAGGAGAGGTGGGGGAACAGGTTGCTACCAGTATCTAGTGGGTTGAGAAACAGAGAGATAACTGAACATCCTACAGTGCACATGGCAGGCCCCACAATAAGGAAATATCTAGTGAAAAATGTCAGTAGTGTAAAAGTTGAGGAATACTAAGTTTAAGGAAAAATAGTGGACATCTAGATTAGAATTCAGATCTGTTGACTCACATGTGACCATAGGACGAATTATGTCATTGCGTCCATCTCTCTGTGAAATGCCCAAAAGCCCATTTTGCCAACACTGAGAAAATTACACCTACTTTGAAGAGTTCTTACAAGATTAGATGAGGTATATGTGGATATCCTAAAATTTGCTGTGAACTCTCTACTCTAAAAGGAGCTCCAAGCCTCTATCTTTTCTAATACTTCCCAGTAGTAGAGGTAACAGACCTAGCCCCTTTCTTTAAGGTTGCATTATTTCCCAAAGATCTCCTCCAGCACTCCCTAGAAGTCAATTGACTAGAGATCTCCAAACTAAACTTAGCCCCAGAACAATTTTTTAAGATTAAAATATATATAAATTATTAATGTTTATGTTCATTTTAAAAATTAATAATAATATAGGCACTATATACCTACCTTTTGGCTTAAGAAATAAAACATTACCAGCCAGCTATGTGTCCTCCTTTTCTGCCTCCCTAACCACTCATGAACCTTTGAACTCCCCCCCCACACCCAGGTAATGATAATCCTGATTTGGTGTTAATCATTTGCATGTTTTTAATTTGTATTCTTATATTCATTCTTTGATAATATATTGTTTGATTCTGCCTGTTTTGAATTTATATAAACAAATTGTTTTCCTACATCATATTTTTTGCGATTTCTCCATGTTGAAACTTGTAGTTGACTTTATTCATTTCATTATTTCATTTTGTGACTAAGCATTCATTGTTACTGATATTACATTTTGTAAATAAGTATACCACAGTTCACTCATTTTATGCTGACAGTTACTTAGATAGTTTACAGTTTTTGATATCACAAATAATTTTGATATCACAAAAAAATTTTGATATCACAAGTGAACAATCATTCTGTGCTTTTCCAAGTATATGCCTAGGAATAGAGTTACTAAGTATATTTAAGAGGGTGTATTTATTCAACTTGACTCATTAATGACACTAGCGGAAGATGAGAATTTTTATTGCATAAATCCTTGCTAATGCATATCTATGCTTTTCTATTTGTTTTCTTATTTAAAATATATGAAATGCTAGTGCATTTGGGCTTTAATTTGTTCTTCTTTTATAATTAATGAGATTGATCTCTATTCATGTTTATTGTTTAACTGTGTGTCCTTATAAGTCAACTGCCTGCTGCTGGCTATTATATAGTTTTTCTTACTGATTTATAGGAGTTCTTTCTATGTTCCATGTACTAATCCTCTTCTTATACATATTCCAAGTATTCTGTTGCCTTTATGGTATCTTTTGTTAAACAGTAAGTCTCAAACTGAATGAAATTGTCTTTAATCCATCTGGAATTGATTTTTGTGATGTGTAAACTAGGAATTTAATTTAATTTTTTTCTCAATATGTAATTGGTTTTCTTCCATATCTTGTTTTAAATAGCCCACCCTTGGTCCAATGATATGCAATGTGAGCTTTGTCATATATCAACGGGCCATATATGCATGGGCCTGTTTTATGGCTCAACTTCTATTCTCTTGGGCCCTTTATTAGCTATCCCTAAGTCAATACCATGATATTTTTGGAATAAGTAGTTTCTTATTATTGGTGCATATCATGTAACCATCATGTCATGCATTAGTCCATTTTCTTCCTCAGCAATGTTTGGCTATTTTTAAGAATTCTTTTCTCTTCCATTTAAATTTTAGAAGCATCTAGTCAATTTTTATTTTAAATAAATTCTAACATTTTCACTGGAATGCCATTGAAATTGTACATCAATTTGAGATTATTGGATTTTATGAAATTGAGATTTTGTATTCATAAACATAGTGTATCTCCATTTATTTAGATTTTTTAAATGATTTTCCATAAAGTTTGCAATATTTTCCATAAAAAGTCTTACATATATTTTTATAGACTTATTCTTAGACATGTTATTTTCGGAATACCATTACAAATGATATAAATTTTAATTAATTTTCCAACTGTTACTGATCTAAATAAATGTAATTACTATGTAACATTTTCTTTTTTTTTTTAACATTTATTCATTTTTGAGAGAGAGGCAGAGCATGAGAAGGGGAGGGTCAGAGAGAGAGGGAGACACAGAGTTGGAAGCTGGCTCCAGGTTCTGAGCTGTCAGCACAGAGCCTAATGCAGGGCTGGAACTCATGGACCATGAGATAATGACCTGAGCCAAAGTCAGATGCTTAAACGACTGAGCCACCCAGGTGCCCCAACGTTTTCTATTTTGCATATGAAAAAAAAAAAAAACAATGGGTGGTTTATAATCTCTTGATTATATAGCAGGTAATCACCTTTCACTTTGTTCTAATTTTATGTATTTATTATCTTCCTCAAAAATAATGTTGAGGTTATTAGATTTTCTCTCATTCTTTGGTGATATTCACCAGGCTGATCAACTGACTAATACTAGGTATCAAAATTTTGTTTTTATCCAGTGCAACCCTTTACAGAGTATTCTCTTTACATTTTGTGGGACAATATCCCAACCTAGAACCAAATTCTTATGTGGATGTCTTATATGTAGTGATATATAGGAGTTATTGTTGATACATTTAAGCAACTGTAGTGAATTAACTTTGGGAGATTATGTTTATACTTTTATTGTAACCTACATAACAATTTGCTAAAGTCAGTGTCTCATTTAATTACATTTACAATAGCCTCTCCTTAAGAGGGAGTGTACTTAAAGTTCACAAGAGAGTATGATTTTTCTGGTTTGACATTTTTATTGTAGGGAATGAATCCAAACCTTGAGGAACAAGTTCATGTCTGTAAAATGTTAAACTCTTCCTTAATCTAAAACTTAATCCCCCCCCCATTTTTTTTAAAAAAGGACTTTTTTATTTTTTTCTAAAAAAAGAGATCCAGTTAGTAAATTTTCTGGAAAATGCCAGATGTCCTGTCAATTTACCACTTCCACTTTTACTTCCTATCCTTGCAGCCATACACTAGCAAAAGGAAATAGATAACCTTTGTGTTGTCCCAACAATTACAATTCGAGAAATAATATTTGGGGGGAAACCTTGATGGTTTAAAGTCAAAAGGATGCGCCCAAACCAACTTCTAATACTTATGGGCAGGCAACAAAAAAATCAAATAACCAATAACCCATTCTCTTCCCAGAGCTTCAGGCATTTGACTTACATTTGGGTCCAGAAGCCTTTCTTTAGCTAATTCTGTTTTTATTGGCCAGTTCTTTCATTATTTTCATATAAACTAATCAATGTAAGCCTAGTCTAGACAGAAAAATCAGCAAGTCTCTTCTATGTGCCTTACATCTTCTATGTGTCTTACATCCATGGGGCTGCTACCATGTATCTCTAAAGGATACATATTAAACCTTCCTATTATGTTTACCAGAAATAGAAATAAGGATTAAGGAAATATTATATACTTTCTGCCTTTTGATACATAAGTTTTGCACTTATTATTATTTCTAGTTACCATTTTTATTTCTTGTTTCAAGTCTCCCCCATGCAGCCATTTTATTACAGTTATAAACTAGGGAGCTAATAATAGTTACATAATGACATAGAACCCATATTCTCAACGTTTATTTATTTTTGGGACAGAGAGAGACAGAGCATGAACGGGGGAGGGGCAGAGAGAGAGGGAGACACAGAATCGGAAACAGGCTCCAGGCTCTGAGCCATCAGCCCAGAGCCCGACGCCGGGCTCGAATTCACGGAGTGCGAGATCGTGACCTGGCTGAAGTCGGACGCTTAACCGACTGCGCCACCCAGGCGCCCCGAACCCATATTCTCTAACCCATCAGAAGAAGAAACAAGGGCATCTGATATCCTTTCCTCTACCACCTAATTAAGTCTTTGTTAACATTCTCCTTGATCACTGAAGACTTAATCCAGCAAAGGTAGAGGAACTCCAATACGTTTCCATCTTTGCCACCATTCTGTTTTATATCCCATTTCATCAGGCAGAACAAGAGAGAAGGGAAGTGTTACTTCCATTGTTTCTCCCAGGCCAGATGAAATAAACCTGGCAGGAGCAGATGTTAAATTGAACCCTATGGAAAGTTAACACTATCTTCTGTAATTGAAACCTTGAGGAGGAAGACTAGAGACAATTGCCAATGGACACAGAATACCAGTGCAAGAGTTTATTCCCAGGGTCATTTCTTGTACTTTCCCATACATGAAAGCAAGCTAACCAATAGCTCTGTGGTGGGGGTGGGCAGGATATGATGGGCCCAAATAAACAGAAGGCTTCAACAGATACTCCAGCCTCGGTTTTAGCTGTGTGGAATTGCATGGTGAGCCTTTCTCAAAGGTTCTTCTCGAAGACCTTTCTGAGGCTTTTCTTTTCTTTTAATGTTTATTTATTTTTGAGAGAGAGGAAGAGAAAGAGAGCGAGCATGTGAGGGGCAGAGAGAGGGGGAGACACAGAATCGGAAGCAGGCTCCAGGCTCTGAGCTGTCACCACAGAGCCTGACGTGGGCCTTGAACTTATGAACTGTGGGATCATAACCTGAACTGAAGTCGGATGCTTAACCAACTGAGCCACCCAGGTGCCCCTTCTGAGGCATTTCAGGCAGGAGAGCCCCTGCCAACTTGCTTCTCCTTTATCAACTGAATTCTCTTACAATTTTCCAATTTGAAGAATTTGTAGTGTGTCCTCCATTCATTCCAATGTTTGCCTACATGATGAATACCCAGAGCTTCCATGCAGGCCAGAACTAATAAAAACAAAACAAAAGAAAACAACAACAACAAAAAACATGGTCTTTGGCCCTTTTTGGTGATTCTTTTAGTTCTATTATCATATTGTTAGCACTCAGCTCCTCCAGACTCTATTATTAAGTTCTTCATAATTGTAGATGTTAGGTTTGTTTTCTACAATGTTTTCACTTGCACACACACAGAGCGCTCATTTTGCAAACATCGAAGTTCTATGTATTTGTCGCCTGTGAGTGTGGGGTGTTTAGGCAATATATCCCACTCACTGTTTTTAAAAGTTACAAAACCTCTTGAAGTTATTATGATTTAGGGATTGTGATTAGAATTACTGGTTCACCCCTTCCTACTTTTGTTATCTTGGGCAAACCACTTAACTGCTTCAGGATTCAGTCTTCACATCTGTAAAATGAGGATAATGATCACATCTACCTTCCACTTTACTTTTGAAGATTTAAAGTGCTAACGCATGAAAAGTACCTTCCATAGTGCCTGGCTCGTAGTAAGATCTAAAAACAGTTATGTATTATTTCTATAATCATTTTACTTGACGTGCATAACATATACATAATAATGAGTCCAGTATTTTAAGATTCAGGACTCAGTGACTCACTATTACTAAACGTCTCACCTACACTGTGTCACACAGCGAGAAGGGGAGCAAGCTCACCAGGATTTTGTGTGTTTGTTTCTTTTGTGGAGAGCAAGACTCAAGTTCACTTTAACTATGTAGGTGAACAAAGCAGCAGGAAGACGTGCAGGACAGAGCAAAGGGCCAGCATTATTCTCAGCCTGTGCCATATTTGTGGGTCACATAAAAAGTAAAATGACAATTATGTAAGGAGACAGAGGTATTAATTATCGCCACAGGCATTTATATAATACTATATGCAAATGTCAAATTAACATGTTCACCTTAGATTTACACAATGGCATATCTGAAATACAGATAAATCAAAACATTTTAAGCGTGAGGACGAGTGCTCTTCGGAGCATGTCTGTCTGGCACACACCTGTCAGGAACTTTTGCTGGCAGAGACATTGCTCCCACCAGCCCTGGTACTGCAGGTGAGAATTACCATCAGGAGGTCTGCAAACATCTCAAGTGTTCAGAGGATGGGAGAGATGAGAGGGTAGCAGAAAGTGGAAGTGGACACGCAGCAGAGGCTGCGGAAGGAGAAGGCATGGCTAGCATTGTGCCCACGTGTTCCAGCGCAGGGAAAATGGCATGAACATCACTAAGAGATGGAGGACAGCTTCTGAAGCTGTGTCTTCATCAGCATTTTCTGTATTTCCCTAGTTTGCTTCACCAGCTACTAGGAAATCTCCTGACTCCCACACTTCTTTCCCAGCCACCCTCAATTTTTTCTAAGTCTGTCTTCTTTGGTAACTTCAGTTACTGCCCATTCTTATTTTTACTTCATTTGCCTCTTTAAACTTTGAGTTTTGGCCCCTAGTTGTTGAATCCTCAATCGCACTGGGATGTAACCATGAGAGCCTTCGTCTTTATTTTTTAATGTTTTTTAAAATTTATGTATTTTGAGAGAGAGACAGAGAGGGTGAACAGAGGAGGGGCAGAGAGAGAGAGGGAGACACAGAATCTGAAGCAGGCTCCAAGCTCTGAGCTGTCTATACAGAGCCCAACGCGGGGGGGCTGGAACTCACCAACCATGAGATCATGACCTGAACAGAAGTTGGACGCTCAACCGACTGAGCCACCCAGGCGCCCCATCGAGCCCTATTCTTAATTATGGTCCTATTAATGGAGGATTTAGAGCATCCTTCTGGTTTAAATACTGCATTCTGTCCTGCTCTTGCAGTGTTTCAGTCTCATTCTTTCTCCTTTCCTCCCTAATGTACTTAGATCTTGCTTTTCCCCTGCAAGGAAGCCTTCACAGGAGTGAGGCACCCCCAACCAGGGGCCAGAACTCTCAAATAGCATGTTGTTCTTTTACCTGAGTTTGCCAGGACCGTCCTTCTGCCTGACATGGAACTGTGAATTACGTGTACCCTGACTCCCCCGGCTGCCACCAGCAGGGCACCAGAAGGATAGACAATGCTCTCATCGGTTTTCGCCTCTGCAGATAAAGGCATAATAGGAATCCTCCTATTAATACACACGCAGAGTAGTGTGAACACACTGTGACGGATTTTCCAGCACTAATTTTTCATCCAGTTTCCCTCTCTCACCCATCGGTGGAACAGGAGTTTGGTTCTGGGGATCAGAATAGATTTTTCCACAGTGCTCCCCCCTACCTTTCCACTTGTAAAAAGAGAGAAAATGCATTTGGGCAAGAAAAACTTAGGACATAGATCAGCCGCCTTGAACTGTAAGTAGAAAACAGAATGAGTTGGCCATTCGGGCAGTTAATGAGGCAGGGCAAATTATTTTTGTAATTCTCACAAAACTCCTGTTTTTTGTTTTGTTTTGTTTTTGTTTTTGTTTTTTTGTTTTTTTGTTTTTTTTTTTTCTGGGGCTGGTGCAGTACTTAGGAAAGATGATTTTGAGGGATTTTTTCACTTTTGTATTTTGTTTTTAAGATAGTGGATGCTCTGTGAAGGTCATCTTTATCTTAACTCAGAAATGTTTATACTCTTAAAACTAGGCAATACTTTATTATTGTATTGCATTATCTATAACTAAATAGTTACCTTACTTTTTTTTTTTTTAATGGAGAAGTCTAGAGATCTTAGCTAGACATGCAAGAGCTCTTTACATGATCTTCCCAGCTTCTTCTCCAAACACTTCTCAACGTGAGCCAAACCAGTTGGCTTTCTTTCCCCTTTGGCATTTTTCAAACATTACATCCTTATCTTTTGCACTGTCTTCCCATCACTACGAAAATACTTCTCATTATTCAAAGCCAAGTTGAAATCTCACACACTCAGTCATTTTTCCTGATCATCGCAATTAGATATAATCTCCTCCTTCCACTGCTTCTTAGATAACTTCTAGTCCTCAATACTTTCTGGTAGCTTCATATAATGCAAATATTCACAAACCTTGGAGTGCTTGTAAAATGCAGCTTCCAAGGCCCTATTCCCATGAATTTCTGACTCAATAAATCTGATACGGTCCCCTGGCATATGCCTTTTAACAAGCATACTGAATGTGTCTGATAAAGATTATGTGTAGGTCCTATTTTGAGAAGTTTCAACATGATGTTTTATATATTTGTTACTTTTATAAGTGCAGGTGCTTTATTTCCCCTGTTCAATTGTATGCTATTAAAGGGCAGGGATTATATCCCAGACTTCCATTTATTTCACAAAATATCTTAAATTTAAACACTATTAATAGCACTAATTTATGTAGTTCTTCTTAGACATGTCAAAATCTTTTTTTTTTTTTTAAAGATTTTTTTTTTCAACGTTTATTTATTTTTGGGACAGAGAGAGACAGAGCATGAACAGGGGAGGGGCAGAGAGAGAGGAAGACACAGAATCGGAAACAGGCTCCAGGCTCTGAGCCATCAGCCCAGAGCCCGACGCGGGGCTCGAACTCACGGACCGCGAGATCGTGACCTGGCTGAAGTCGGACGCCCAACCGACTGCGCCACCCAGGCGCCCCTCAAAATCATTTTTTTATGCTAAGCACAGTATTATTAGGAAGAGGGTTGATCTGTAAAGTTATTCAAAAGAGAAAAATAAAGAAAGCAGAAATGTTTTTTTATGATAGAAAGAGGGCAAGAAGTTTCAAACTAATGGCTATAATTAAATATTGATTTACTTGGGGGTCACATACTCAGCTAATATTTTGGTATACTTCCTTTTAGGGGACACCTAGGATTCTTTATTTTCTGAATGTCATTCCTTGTGGTAAAAGTGAGTACTGAAAACTGAAACCTAAAAATTATAAGGCTGCCGTAGGACATCTTGTTGAAGGGAAACCAATTTTCCTGGTGAGAAACTTGGTTTCATTTTTTATTTTATAAATGTTGGCTTAATACTGATTATGTGTCATGGAAAAGCCCCACAACATTCGCTATATCAAATGCTGTGAAAATTATCCAGCTCGTATTATACCTTTAAGCACTTCACCAAAATGTAATAATTTCCTGAAACATAAAAGAAACTTTTCCCCATCTTTATTTTTTGTCAAGTGAGAGTACTGTGTTTGTGCTTTAGTTCTCACATTCCAAACTAGAGGCAGTGAGTCCACTTGATTTCCTTTCTCCGGTAGTGAAGTTGGGAGGCTGGTGGTGATGCTAGAGCTTTGAAATCTCTGCCCCTAAGGTCACTGGTTCCAGCTTCCTGGGTGTCAATGGAGGGAAACCATCCCTGATTGTCAGACAAAATGAGAATCCAAATCACTGACTTACAGAACCAGAAAATCCAATTTCTGGAAGGTTCAATGTCTGGATTTCCCTGATCTGGAAAGAACTATGTAGCTACTCTATAAAAGCAGCTATAAACTCTCTTCCGGGAAAGATGGCTCCATACCCTCCCTGAAGCAGTGGAGAAGGCTTTACGTCTACTCCTGGACCCAGACTCTTTTTCCTGGTGATCACCTCACCTGGAGTGCTTTCTGATTTAAACTCATTGCAATACACCTAGAGACATGGGGCAGTGGAAGAACGTTGAAATGGATTATCATTCCCTTTGCACATAAACTTCCAACAAGAGGCATTTTGCAAACATGTCTGCCACATCTCCAATGTCCCATCTCTGGAGGTTGGCTGTTTTTACCTGATATTCCTTGAGGATTTTTTTTTTAAGTTTAACTCTCTTGAGTGAAGATGATCTTTGTTGACAGGTCTGGCTGACTGTTACACTTCTTGGTTTGCTGTCTTTTATCATGACTTAGTTCCTGCACTGCATCTTAAAAGAGTAAGGTCTACCTACTATACTCTGGGTCAGATTAGACCTTGTATTGCCTTCCTCAGAGAGGGCCTCACTTTGGTTTTGTCATGCTTCTTAGGCTTCATAAGAAAGTTCTAAGCCTTTCAGCCACCTTCCTAGCAGATTGCCTGAGGCCTTATATCCTTGATACCATCTGTAGGCTGAAAGCATGATGATAAAAGTCTTTGTTTTACATAGAAGGGGTTAGATACCAAGGTTTCTTTTCCCAAGACTGATGCTCTTGTAGAAGTGATTTTCCCACTTTCTCTATTCTAACTCCTTCCTTTCTTTACCCTATTTGCTTTTTTCTTTCTTTTCTCCCTCCCTCCCATTCTGTCTATTCCTTCTCTCCTCTTTATCTCTCTCTCTCTGTCTCTCCTTCCTTCCCTCTAAAATTCGGAACAAAGATTATTAGATTATTTTTGGTATCGCACTTAAGAAACCACAGTCATTCCCCTAATTTTTCAATTTTCCAAATACATGAAATTTCTATGTACCTTCTTATATACCACGTCTTTCTTCCCCTACCCCCACACACCTAGTGTCTATTTTCCCCGAAGAGTATCATTTGATGGTCTTTATTCCTTTCTGTAGTATATTCCCTAATACCATGTCCAAAATGATTGTTGTAAGTCAATCATGGTTATCTGTTTGTTTGCGGGTTTGTTTTTGTTGTTGTTGTTGTTGTTGTTGTTTTGTTGTTTTTTGTTTTTTGTTTTTAGTTTTTAGTTTTTTTTTTTGTTTTTTTTTTTGTGCCAAGGATTAGTTTAGAAATGGGCATGTGACCTAGTACTGGCCTATGAGATTTGATAAATCCAATCAGGCCTCTGGAAAAGCACGATTTTGTAGATTTTTTTTTTTTTCAAATAATGCCACATTGGTAAAGTCTTCATATTTTTTATTTACAAAAAAAAAATTATTTGTAAAGAAAGAGAAGCTAATTTGCTGAATTATTAAATATTGAACAATAAGGTATACCATTTAAATATTTCTAACTTTTCACTATTATACATATTTGGAGGGAAGAGTCACTTACTTCCCTTAAAATATTATTTAAATTATATTCCCCAAAATGGAATTACTAGGTCAAAACTAGACAACACTTATGTTTCTTGGTTTCCAAAAAGCTTATACTAAGTTCAGCTGCCATTGGTAGTTTAGATATTTCCAGTCTGTCCACACCTTTGAAAGAACCAGGCATCATCTCTTTTTACTAATTTGCTTAAATTTGCTTTTCTTTGATTCCTGGAAACTTTGAACATTTTTCCTCTCACATCTGTTAGTTGTATTTCTCTTTGCACATTTCCCATCTATTTACTTGCTGTCAATTATCTATGGGGTCTTGTTTTTCTCAAATAAATATCTGGGAGCTTTTCATATAACATAGTTCCTGGCCCTTGTCTTATTAGCTGAAAATATTGTGTGCTTTCCCATTCGGGATACCTTATTTTGACTGCAGAAGTTTGTAGCTTTAATGTCATCAAATTTGTTTATTCTTCCTTCATGATTTCTTTTACTATTTTTCAGTGTAGAGAGTCTTCTCTCAAATCCCCCAAATCCAGTGAATATTAAATTCCTCATCTGGTTTCCCTGACATTTTATTTTTGTATTTAATTATTTTATCCAACTGGAACTACTTTTGACCAGTATTCAGAGTTTCAAATCTTGATTTTTTTTTCCTGAAATGCTAACCAGCCATTCAACTACCATTTACCGAATAATCCTTTGCTTCCCTGCTGCTTTGATAAAATAAATCTTGTATATAATAAAGTCTGTTTCGAAGGACTCTCTTCTGCTCCATTTAGCTTTGCTTTGTAGTTCTCAAGACACTTTAACATACATTATCTCATTTCATCCTTCCTACCCCACACTGATTGCCTGGTTCACCCCCTGCTGCTCCTCCGGCATGCAAACATCAAACAATCTGACTTGTCCCATCTCCCTCTTATAGATGGAAAACAAAACCCTGAAAGGTGAAGCCACTTATTAACCAGCCCTCCCAGCCATTTAGCACTGGGGAGAAATGGAAAATTTCAATCTTCACTTCGCCCTGTGCCCTGGGACACCTCGTCCTCACACTGGGGAAAACACCGGTTGCCATTAGTTTTGGCATCAGGACCATGTGTGACCCTCCTCTGGGGTTCTTCTCCCAAACCAGGAAGCCCTTCGTAACCTCTCAGGATACTTGGGAAGCCTCTGCTCCTATAGCAGAGGGGAAAGGAAGGGCGGGTGCAGAAACAGCCGTCTGCAGCCTGTGTCTATTTGGCACTGACTGAGAACTCTGCTTTCTGTCAGTGCATTTGTGCGGTGACACATATTCTCCGGTGATTAGATTAACGCTGGCAAAGCCAATATGAAAAACCCACACAGATTACCACTGTCACCCGCAGTAATTACATTTATTCATTTCCATTTAGCCAAGTTTTTACAAGCCGAGCAAGGGGCCAAATAAGCAATAAACACAGAGGCAAGAAATTAAAATGCTGATCTGTTTGCTGTGAAAACAATCAAACTATCATCTTTCTTTAGGCACCTCATTCATCATCGGATAGGGCCACACTGGTGAAATGGAGGTGGGGAGCCTAATGTTATTACATGTAAATTCACTAACATGAAATTACTGCCCCTGATGTGATTTTACTAATAAATTAGTTCATTTCTACCTTTTCGCTAGAGACTTTAGGGACCGTGGAGAATGTACATGTGTCTCGTAATCTTGCCTGTTTTATTTCAGGCCGGCTAGCTGCTAAATTTCTATTGCTTTTCACTCCCTCCCATCTGATTCTTTAGTTTCCTTGCTATGCCTTATTGGATAAACATGCCATACAATTTGTTGTCTTCACATGTAGTTTGGAAATAAGCAGCTTAAGGACAAATTCTCTTTCGCAGGCGATGAGAACAGCATCGGGAAACATTATGAATATAATGGGTCTTGCAGCTAGTTGGCAGCTATTATTAATTCATTGTTGGGTGTGGTGGTTTTTCTCATTTCCGTACAAATTTTCAATTTGAAAACAGAATGGAGCCAAACTTTGCCATGTCAAGTAGCTATTGAAGCAAGGAAATCAATCTGCAAGCAGCTCCCTCTGCTTGCTCACCCTCTGCTGTGTCTTCACAGGAGCAAAGGGAACACAGTGGAAAGGCAGCCAATGGCTCACAGAAGACAGATGTGGAGTTGCCCTGGATCCGCTCCCTCTCTGGGACTTGCACGGTGCTGCTTCCCTTGCTTATTGTTAATGGCCCATGTCTGGATGTAGAATATTTCATTTATTTTTTAAGATTTTGTCTGCTCTGTTGTCTATCCCCAACCCAATATCACGATTCGTTTTTGCAAGATTACAAATGGTTTCTATGAAAATAATCTTGATGCTACCAGTGAAAGAGTAGAGATGCTGAGAACCAGACAAGGAAGGAGAGAGACAAGTGTTTAGTGGGAACCACCCCCGCCCCCACAATTCTCCTTCTGCCCCTAAGTGAAGATTCTGTAAGATATGGCTCAATGTCAACCCTTAGGGAAACATAAAGTATGCACAATAGTATATTCATGCTTTGTACAGTAAAAATGTATTAAAAAGAGTTTCTCTGATGCAGGGGTTCAGTGAAAATCCAAAGCTTAGAAATGGTAGACATTACATATTAGACCTACCTCACACATGATCATTGAATAGAGTTCCCTCGTTCTTCCAATTAATAAAAATGGTATATTGAGGAATAAACCAATATGAACAGGAGATAACTAATTTCCACACTTTTTTCATTTGAATTTAACTTTACAGCGTGCAAAGTTATACAATGAGGGGGATTGTGCATCTAACTTTTCTCTCTTTTTTTCCAGAAAAAACAAATGAGAATAAATAATCTGTTTATCTAGAATTATTAGGTAGTAGAGTATCCCGGCTAATTGACTACTTTCATTAATGAGTGAAATCTTTGGACTCCAATTTGACAAAACTCTATTCAGTACATATCTATTGATCAATTACTGTGTACAGACCCCTAAGCTAAGAGCTGTGCCAAAAAAGACGACGACGACGAAGAAGAAGAAGAAGAAGAGGAGGAGGAGGAGGAGGAGGAAGAAGACGTCTTGCTTTTCAGAATTTAAGGTAATTAAGATTCTTCTAGCTCCTGGGTCACATTAGGGACCCCACATCTCATTGTACACCCAGAGAACCTTAAACTTTTCCAAATGGTTATTACCACAAAGTTTGCCATTATATTTCATTTGTTTGATTATTTCCTTAATAGCTATCTTCAAGCTAGAGTATATTCTTCAGTAGAGTAGGGATGTTTCATTGTATCCTTATTGAGTACATACCTAGTTTTAAACAAGTAGATACTGAATAAATGAATGAACAGATGAACTATACAGTCCTGTTGAGACAGAGATAGTGAGGGAGGTTGCTTCAAACCTGTATTTTTGCAAGACAAACCATGTAACGAATGAGACCATAAGTTGTTTACTGAGTATCTATTATGTGTTAGGTGCTCTTCCAGGTGCTGAGGATACAGTAGGGATTAAGACAGACACAAACTCTTACCCTTGCAGAGCTTACATTTTTATTGAGTGAGTAAAATAAGGAAGATGTTTCAAATCGTGAGTGATATTTTGTTATGTGTTTATATAAATGCCTATCTTAGAAATTGATTTTATGTCTTGGAGTCAATCATTTTTTCCATTTCTGCTTTCTTAGAGCAGCACTAACTCTAAGAAATTATATATATACAGTATATATACAAGTATGTGTATATGTACACGCATGTATGCGTATTTACATGTATATATTTTCATAGTTAACAAAAGGCCCTCGACTGTCACCATATCATTGATTTCCTCCTTTCACAACCCCATCCCATAATCTAATCCTGATTCTTCCACATTAAATGGTACTGAGAACCCCTCCTTCCTATCCTAGCTGAGACTATTTGCTTTCATAGATTTACCATCTGAGATGTGGACAATTACTGTGGTGTGACTGAAAGTCTCCCCGAGGTCCATCCTGGCTAAAGGAATGACCTCACTGCCTAATGGACATACTGCATCAACTGCCAACTCTTTAGCTTTGATCATGCTCTCCCCTTTCCTTCCCTGTTCCCTTTCTTCTCTCTGAATTGACTCACATCCACGATCACTTTGTGTACTGCCTTCCTTAAAAAGGTGTCTCTGATCTGAGCAGTGAATAACCTTTTGTTGCTCTAGGTTTGTAGCTTGCGTGGCAGATAATCATACTCTGCTTGGGATAATCCCACAGTGCCACTTACATCATTAGCTCAATTTTTTTTCCAACCTTTTCTGGCACTTTGTGTTTTCTCTCTGCAATCAGAATTGGATCTCCTTGGGAAAAACACTTTCATTCCCACAGTGCCCGCTCTAGTACTGTGCCCATGATAACCACTCAATACCTTTCCGTTAACTGAACAAACAGGTGAAGAAATGAAGTCCTGAAATTTGGGTATCCCTTCTAAAAATTTCCATGGGAACTATTGATTAAATTGACATTATTCCATGTGCACCAAGAATCTCTTAGTCCTGCTTTACCTTCTTTTTTCTGTTTCAGAACCAAAACCAAAATGAAGAATCATATGATTTGCTAAATTCTCTGAAGTACAAAATATGGATGGAATAGGTGACTGGACACAGGTATAATCATCTGCATTTCAAACCTTCTCCAAATGACAGGATTTTTGTTTTGCATGTTTTCTGTCCACATTAAATTTATGATTATTGAATATTAATATATAAAAACTATTATAGTAATGTAAAAGGCAAGAATTGCTTTAGAAAGTATGACTTTTATATTGTGGTAAAATGGATGTAAGGTAAAATTTAATGTTTTAACCATTTTTTTTTTAATTTTTTTTTTCAGCATTTATTTTATTTTTGGGACAGAGAGAGACAGAGCATGAACGGGGGAGGGGCAGAGAGAGAGGGAGACACAGAACTGGAAACAGGCTCCAGGCTCTGAGCCATCAGCCCAGAGCCCGACGCGGGGCTCGAACTCACAGACCGCGAGATGGTGACCTGGCTGAAGTCGGACGCTTAACCGACTGCGCCACCCAGGCGCCCCAATGTTTTAACCATTTTTAAGAGTACCGTTCAGTGGCATTTTGTATATTTGTATTGTTGTGCAATCATCACAACTATCTGCAAAACTTTCTCATCATCCTACTCTCAAAGTGTGTACCCATTAAATAGTAAGTCCCCATCTCCTCTTCCCTCTAGAGATTATTACTTTTAATAATTGAAACATTGGTAACATTTATGATGAGACTTTATGTCTTACTGAGATGGAAATAGCATGTCAATGAAGAACACTGATTTAGTTGAAAATTGTATATTTCCTCAAGAAGACATTACTGAATGTTGTAAGAATAAGAATGACCATATACAGATAAAAATAACTCATGTAAGAGAAGGAGAAGCTGTTTCCTATATTTAGTACATAATTCCTCCATTTACTTCAATGAGTTATAAGAAGGATTCAAAGGGCAGAGATTAGCAGCTTCAGGTGTTATAGATTCTTAGGAAATAAAGACTTATGAAGTATGAGCCATACCCCCAAGTACTGGTATTTTATCCTGCTTTAATTCTTCTGGCAACAAATCCCTTGTTCTGAGAGATGTTTTCATCCTTTATCTTATTTGACTACTGAAAATAATTTTTCAGAATGGATATTTTTATTTTTTACAGTCTGACAATTCCATTTTGAACTGAGTCTTAGCTATTCATAGTGCCTTAGTTTTTCTAACTTTATTCTGTACAACTAAGTCTTTAAAAAAAAAGAAATCAGGAAAATAAAGCATGAGTACACAAAGATAGATTCTGCTGATGACTCAATCCCTGTCTTTTTTTTTTTTTTAATTTTTTTTTTCAACGTTTATTTATTTTTGGGACAGAGAGAGACAGAGCATGAACAGGGGAGGGGCAGAGAGAGAGGAAGACACAGAATCGGAAACAGGCTCCAGTCTCTGAGCCATCAGCCCAGAGCCTGACGCGGGGCTCGAACTCACGGACCGCGAGATCGTGACCTGGCTGAAGTCGGACGCTTAACCGACTGCGCCACCCAGGCGCCCCCTCAATCCCTGTCTTGAGCTCACTCTGCCCGCTGCTCTATTAGTTCAAAGCAAAGGATGGGATGAGAAACATTTTTTTTTTTCCTCAGAGAAGAACTGATGGGAAATCTATTGTATACAGACTGGGAAAGTGGAATGCATAATTAGAAGAACTAGCATTTATTCCTCCATTACTCAAGTGAACTGTTAAGGGAGATAAGTGACTTCCGGGAACAAATGAGACCCAGAGACTAAAACAAAAAAGATTCTGCCAGTGACTAGGTTCTATATCAGTAAAAATGCTGACCAGTCTCAACCACTGAGAACTCTGTAAGGAAGACCTGTCGTCACACCAGTAAAGATGGAAATGCAATGCAATGTCCTAATCAATTCTGGCTGCATTAAGAAATGTGTTCGTGCTAATTTGCAACTTTGAGCACCAAAAGTTCTAGGAGATTGATTGATGGTACTATTTATGGAAGAAGTAGAATGCATACCTTCCTGTGTATGCGTAAAGCATTTGAACACAGCTACATAAAGTACTACCCTGACGTTTTCTCAAAAGCAGAAAATTGCTGCTTGCCGACAAGATGCTTTGAATAAAACAGATGACATTATCTGGAAACTCCAAGGGTTAGTCAATTAAGCATTTGTGTGGATAAATTTAAGGTGTTACTTTTGCTAAGTCATGATTTGTGAGGAAGTGTGATGGGCTCAGATTAAGGACTTGAGAAGATGCAGAGCTATGGACATAAGGGTGCTCATGTGTTGGCCCCTGGATTCCCTCTGTGATAGAGGAACATAGCATAATCCCTCTCTCCTTCTGAAATGTGCTGTAAGCATGAGTACCACTACGCCTTCATTTCCTTCCTGATCCATGGCTTTCTGGGTTAATCATGAAGATTAGTAAATGGATGCACACATCCTCCACACACACAGTCAGCAATAGGTGTGGTTTGGTGTTGGTTGAATAACATAGTGTTATCTTGCTCAACAACTGTAATTTCCATGTTCTTATTGATTGTAATTTATAACATCATTAGCTTTCTAAACTGCCATTAACTAATGATGGACTCTGTGGGCTAAACAGCTCTTTGAAATCAGTTACTGACAAGTTGGCCCCAGAAGCATTTATCAAAAGGGTAATGGATCCCTATTGGAGTGACAATAAATTAGGTTATGCTCTTATCGAATTAAACAATGGATGAAGGAAAATTAGCTATCAATAAACATCTATAAAGCCTTCCCGATTATTCCCAGTCAATTATATCAATTAGAGATCAAACAGGGGACCCCTGCAGTACGTTAAATAGGACTAAGCAGAGCCCAAAGAGGCCAAATTGTGTTACAAAATGAAGCACCAGGGGCAGCTGCAAAAGAGGTCATCATTACCGCCATTGACAAAAGGGCTGCTTTATTGGAACAGGGGGTATTGCCTGGAGGCTTGCTTCTGGCTAAATGGCAAAGACTCCCTCATAAAGCAAAAAGAAGGAGAGATGTGGGAGAGCAAGAACAGGAGGAAGAAAAGGGAAAGTTATGTGAGGCAGAGCACAGTGTGGAATAAGAAAGAGGAGTGCAGAATTATTTGTGTATATGCATCCTTTTTTTGCTGATACAATTAAATTAAGACTTTTAGCTTGTAAGGATGTTTCCCCAGCTCTCTGCAAAACAATGACATATCATTTTAATATGTCTTCGGTTCTCAACAGTCTCTTATGCTTTGGCTCTCTCCCACTCTAAATTTCATATATAAATAAAAAAAATATGTCTTAATGTTGCATATATATATATATATATATATATATATATATGAGTATTGATACATAGGTATGTAAGTATACATAGATACTAGATCATGGATAGATACATAAGTGTGTATATATATATATATATGTGTGTGT
>NW_024412394.1:17515486-17578357 GCF_014898765.1 Herpailurus yagouaroundi | reverse complement strand
TATATATATATATATATGTGTGTGTATATATATATGTGTGTGTGTGTATATATATGTATATATGTGTATATATATATATATATATATATATATATATCCTCCACTCCATTTCATGGGCCAAGGGTCTTAATAAACTTGAGCTGATTTTCATTAAATTTCTTCATTAAATTGGAATGCTTAAAAAAATGGAACAAAATATGCTTTCAAGTGATTTGAGATCACTGTTGAGGTTCAAGGGGAACTAGAAAACATGATTTGTTTTCTAATGGTCATACCTCAATTTCCTTATGCTTTGTATAGTAGATTCTCAACAAACACCTGTTGTTCAGGGGCACCTGGGTGGCTCAGTCGGTTAAGCAGACAACTCTTGATTTCAGCTCAGGTCATGATCTCACAGTTCGTGAGATCAAGCCTCTCCTTGGGCTCTGTGCTGACGGCATGGAGCCTGCTTGGGATTTTCTCTCTCCCTTTCTCTCTGCCCCTGCCCCACCCCTCTTTCAGAAATAAGTAAATAAACTTTTTTTTCTAATTTTTTTTAACGTTTATTTATTTTTGAGACAGAGAGAGACAGAGCATGAACAGGGGAGGAGCAGAGAGAGAGGGAGACACAGAATCTGAAACAGGCTCCAGGCTCTGAGCTGTCAGCACAGAGCCCGACGTGGGGCTCGAACTCATGGACCGTGAGATCATGACCTGAGCTGAAGTCGGACGCTTCACCGACCAAGCCATCCAGGCGCCCCAGTAAATAAACATTTAAAAAAGGTAAAAAAACACCTGTTGTTCAGATTTGACAAAGACCTGAATTTTACATACGGGTAAGAGGAAATCACAAAGCACAGAATAGTATAGTGGTCATCTGAGGCTGCAGGGCCAAAGCTCTTCTGACAGATGTGTCTTTTTGGTCTTTCTGTCATTTTTTATAAGGGATATATATCTTCTTGCTCCCTGCCTTAGATTTTATGGACATTTATCATGTATTTTACACAGATTCCACCTTATTTTTCTCCATGAGAAATCGCTCACCAGGAGCCACTACTGATTCTTTGCTTCTGCACATTTTCCACACTTCTAGGAACCCAAGTGATACCTATCTAAGGACCGTGAATTACCTATTCCCATCTATGATCCTTACAAAACTCTGTTGGGATTAGCTTTCAATGTGCAGAAGCTACAAAGACATAAATATAAGCTAAGTAAAGAGGTAAAATAAAGGTCCAGGGAAGTGTGCTTGCCATGATGCAATGGTCTTGGTGCCGGGCAGTGAATACTGAGCTCAGATTCCATTTCTGCCACTCATCAGCTCTGTTTTCAGCTGAATGGCCTAACTTCTCTCTCCTTATTAGAAAAATGGGGATGAGAAATTGGACTGTGCAAAGCAGTCCTGATGGACATGATGTCCTGATTGCATGATGCCTGCCCTCAGCACCAACCTCCTCTTGGATTCTCTCTACTTTGAGCTTTCTGCCTCTGGATCTGCAAAGTAGAGCAAGGATCCCTGATATCTCACAGGGCTTTTGTGGGGCTCAAAAGTGATAATTAATTGGGACAATACTATGTCAACTGTTAGCTGCTGTGAAAGTCATAACAACCATTATTGCTGTCTTTCAGACAGTCTTAACCTAACCCAAGAAATGGTTCACTCACCTAAATACTCACTTCCATAAGGCTTAGTATCTGATTCCTTTACTATTTCAGGCAAGACAAAACTTAGGGAAAATGTCCACAGCTGCAGAAAATGAACTTGAAAATGTAGGCAACTACCTGAGCTTAGATTCTCCAAAACAAAAGGCACCACATTTAGTTTTGGTAGCTCAGGAAAATGTGGGATGTATTTCAAAATATCTGGAAAGATGACTCAGCTTGTAGTTGCCTTTTGTAGTGTAAAGAGATTTTAAGGGTTGGGTTTGCACTGGAATTAAAAATAAAGTCAGGAGACCTGAGTCTCAGTGTTGGCTCTGCAACAGTGTTGGCAAATGCTGGGCTGCTGTGGTCTTTCCCAGGGAAAACCGCAGTGCTAGTGTGTGTGTGTGTGTGTGAGAGAGAGAGAGAGAGAGAGAGAGAGTGTGTGTGTGTGTGTGTGTGTGTGTGTGTGTGTGTGTGTGTATGAACCTCCTGTGCCTCAGTGTCTCCACCTACAAAAAGGGGCAGAAGATTGTTGTGACAATTAAAGCAATACCAGGATGCTGGGAACACGGTAAAGGCTTCATAAATTCAGGGAATGTTTTTATTGTTATTGTTAGTGAATTAGCATTCATCAAGTTTCTACTGTGTGTTAAGCACTTTGCTTAGATTCTTTTCTTTTGAAAACCCTCTGAGCCATGGTTTCCCCATCTCTAAAATGAAGATGGTAGTACTTATTTAAAAGTTAGTAAGTGCTAACTTCCTAAAGATGACACACAGCTTGTAAGTGGGGGACCTAAGATTTGCCAGCTACCACATTCTTTCCAGTACCCCCTGTTGTCTTGTGACCCATGCCTTATAAATGTATTTTTTCTTCATGTATTCATTACTTTTACTGAAACTTGGGCAAATCCCTTAAAGGTACTTTGTAGATATTAACTCAAAGGAAATGCCAATTATGCTTAAGAGGGAAAGGGATGTTACTCTTTATCTTTCTTGTTTTATTTTTTTATCCTTCTGGTTTTAAAAATGAGGAACTATACTTCCCTGCAAATAACAGAGCCACTCTTTTTTTTCTTTTTTACTTTTTATATTTATTTATTTATTTTTTGGGGTGGGGGAAAACAAGTGGGAAAGTGTCAGACAGAAGGAGAGACAGAATCCCAAGCAGACTACACCATCAGCTTAGAGCCCAATGTGGGGCTTGAACTCACAACAGTGAGATCATGACCTGAGCTGAAGTCAGACACTTAACCGACTGAGCCACGCATGCACCCCAAGTGTCTGACTCTTAATCTCTAACTCAGGTCATGATCTCATGGTTTGTGAGTTTGAGCCCCATGTCAGGCTCTGTGCTGACAGCTCAGAGCCTGGAGCCTGCTTCAGATTCTGTGTCTTCCTCTCTCTCTTCCCCTGCCCCACTCATACTCTTGCTCTCTCTCTCTCAAAAATAAAATAAACATTAAAACATGTTAAATAAAACAAAGATCAGAGGCTTAACCAACTGCACCATCCAGATGCCCCACAGAGCCATTCTTTTCCAACATTTATTCTAAGGCATTTGTGTTCATGGATGGCGTAACACAAGCCCTTACTACTAATAAGCATCAAATGCATACATGCAATCTCATAATTGGGATAAATAAATTGTGCAACTATATGGCCCTTCCCTGAAAAAAGTAGGTAGCCTAAGAGTTGTAGAAGCTGCCTGAAAAAGAATGGTTAATCTCTGCTCTGGGGATATGGTAAACTTGTAGTGACATGAGTGTACCTATGTCCCTATGCATAGGCCAGAGTGGGTGTGCACACACACACATATATATAGATCTATGATTTTTTTGTTTTTGTAAACAATGATTCATTCAGATTATTTCTACCTACATATAATGTTTTATGCACCAGAAGGTGTCAGTGTGGGAAGGAATGATGTGTCTAGGGGATAGAGGGAGATAGCAAGAATCATAAATAGAGTTCTGACCTGAATTTGAGAAGCTTGCAAGGAGAAACAATGAACATACATTGAATACTGGTGGACATTTTTAACATTTTATCAACTTAGGTTATAGGACAGCAGAAAGTTGAGAAGGGGATTATAATACATATTAACTCTTCAAAAATGCTTCTAGACCCTCTGAGTTACGTTGGATTGGTTTGAGTCCATTTGCAAATAACATCCTTTTGGTTTTGTTTTGTTTTTGGCAACACAGCTGCACAGTCTGAGTAGTCACATGTGGACACCAATTGCAATATTTTCAGCATCTTTCCCCAAACCACATTTCTTGCTATTCCAATAAGGAGAGAGAAATAAAAGGAAGAATTTACCGAATTCCTATTAGGCCTTCCAGTCTGAGATCCCCTCCTGACTTGTTCCATCTGGGCCTAAGTATGTGAGACTTTGCCTTGTGGATGTGTGATGTGACAGGAAAGCCTTTAAAATATCCAAGAAAAAAAAAATCTAGTTAACACAAATGCTTCTTAAAGCATAAATATGTATTTAAAACATTTGTAGTTCCACATTACAAAATGCATATTAATGTTAGCAGTAGACAAAATGATACACAATAAAATGCAGATTTTAATTCAATACAATGTCTAAAATTAGCGAGTTAAATTAGCTACAGTAGTTAAGGTTTATAAATTAGCCTCACTGAAGCTACACAAGATTTCTGAAAGAAGCATTAGCAGCAGAACGTGCATTTATCATTCTGAAATAGACACACTCTGCCACGGTGCTTTTGAAATCATCTGGGCGGCCTTGAATGAACTTGTGGCAGTTTCATTAAAGGCTTGCTGGCATAATTTGGTCTTGTGATTTCAATTTGTTCAACTGGCCACTTTAGAGAAAGTTAATTTCTCTGTATACTTAAATTTACTGCCTGGTGCTCCCACATTTACACATCAGATTTCTATGAGCAATTTCCGCCTCTGATCCTTAGGACTTTCCACAAGATTCATTTGAACCCATGTCTATTGAGCACCTACTAACTGCTGGATATATATTTCTGGGTCCTGAAGATACAGAAACTGAACAAAGCAACGATTCCTGACCTTATACGCTTTTCTTCTAATTGAGTGATATCAATGATAAAGAAGTGAAATATAAATAGTCTCACGGTTGTCAGAATGTCTCTAAGAAGAATAGAACAGAGTTGGGGGATGGGAAGCATACAGAGCTTGGGAAGGGAAAGGAATGTTGAAAAATTAGATGAAGGCCAAAGAAGACCTCCCTGAGAAGATGATACTGAAGTCAAGATCTAAAGGAAGTGAGAGAGGGCACCATGTACATATCTAGGGAAATAAGACAGAAAAAATGGCAAGTGCAAAGGTCCTGAGGCAGGAAATGTTTCTGAAGTGCTTAAGGAACGAACAGCAAGGAAGCTTGAGTGGGGTGAGTAACTGAGAGAGTATAGGAGCTGAGGGCAGAGGGTTAGGGGGAACAGACTAGTTTGGAACATATCAGCTGTGATAGGGATTTTGGCTTTGATTGTACAGGAGATTGAAGGTCACTGGGGGGTTTTGGACAAAGGAGAAATGATTATGAGTGTCTTTTAATCTTTTCAACCAGAGATCAGCACATACAGTCAGATGAGTGAGCCAAGTGGCTGTTGCTGTGATCATAAACAGAAAATGAAGGTCCTAAGTGTGGTGAGAGGCAACGATAATGAGGGAGAGACCTTGCTGTTCTCTGCTTTCAATACTGATGCTTGTATATAACCCTACAGCCCATCTCTCCTCTGTATCTATTAACTCTTTCCCTAAATCATCCAGAATTGAAGATGAAGCTAGCAGCACAAAATCCTTATAAAATTCCATTCACTGATTCCACTAACTCTTTTTATTGAAATAAAATTTTGTTTAAAAGAATGCAGAACTGAAAATGACCCTTCAAGAAGGCCAAGTCTGAAACATAAAAGTCTCTTTTATTTTTAATACCTTGATGAATACCTTGATTTTTAGAACCCACAGGTTTTTTTTTTTCATATCACTAGCTGTTTCACAAATGGGTACATGTTACTAATGCATGGTGATGTTTTAACCACCCAGCTTGCTCTTCACCCAGGAGGCATCTGATCATAAAAAAAGTGACATACATATTCACTGATATTCACCGGGTATAAATTGTTACCATCTTAGGCAAAGGGGCTGTTTATCTCTTTGTAAGACAAGAGTGTACACAGAAAGTTTGATAGTAAATTTTTTTCTTAAATCATGGAATGTATAAATGGCAGGACCCATGAACTTAACCAGGTACTGAAACTAAAAGAAATTTGGTGCCATATAGCTGCAAAGGGGCTTCCTTGGCTCTCTAACCACTACTTGTTTGATGATAGTAAAGCAGTCTCTGATTTGAAGGGGGTGGCTTTCCAAATTGTCTTTTTATCCCATAATTTGGAACTTTAAAGGCATTTCCCTGAGAAACAAGGTTATTGATGGTGTTTGGCTTCCCAGGTGAGCTCCTGGAGCCTCTGTCCAGAAAATGGTCAGATGGTAGCAAAGATGTGATGTCTGGGAACCCTAGGTCAGGCAAAGTTCAGGAGGGTGGAGCAGGATGAGGGAGAGGAAGGGTTTCTTTCCTCATTCAGAGTCATTGAGACAAACACAGGCAACATTTGGAGATCAATGGCTTGTCGGGTATCTGTCTCCTGTCTTCCAGGAGACACCTCTTTCCCCTATCCAGCAGCCCTCTTCACCGGCCTCCAGGAGTCTTATGTCTGGTATCATGTAACTCTCTGGCCTGCCTCTCCCCTAAGTGAGCCGCAATTCCAAATGATTTATCTCATCTCCACCTCAAACAAAACTCCAATGTATTCAAGAGAGCTGGGTGGAGCTACAAGTTGGGACTTCACTCCAATGAGCAAATGACTGATAAATTAGTCACATATGAAGTCTTAAAAAAGGAAAAAAGATATGCTAATAAATTTAGGATTGGTAGCATTTCTCTCAGTATGGCAATAAGAAGTAGAAAACAAAATCTCACAGTAGTAGAGATGGAAGGAGGAAGTCCACCAGGAAGCTGTGCCTAGGGGACAGCCTTCCTAATGAGCCTTGCCTTCCTCATCATTTTCTCTCTCTCTCATTTTGAGCCTAGGTCTAGGGTTTACTTTTCCACAAATATGCAACAGAGGTGGTAGTGTTTATGGTGACAGATGTGGGTTCTATGTCCTTGGAAATGTGGGAGAAGAGTAACTAGTGTGTGTGGGGGGGAGTAGAGGGAGAGGTGGTCACTTTTTGTTGTTTTAGTTTGAGAGAGAGGGAGAGAGAGAGTGTTAATTTGAGAGAGAGGGAGAGGGAGAGGGAGAGGGGGAGAGAGAGAGAGAGAGAGAGAGAGAGAGAGAGAGAGAATAAGCTGGGGAGAGGGGCAGAGGGAGAGAGAAAGAGAATTCCAAGCAGACTCCATGCTCAGCATGGTGCCCAACATGGGGTTTGATCTCATGACCCTGGGATCATGACCTGAGCTGAAATCAAGAATCAGAGGCTCAACCGACTGAGCCACCTAGGTGCCCCTAAAGGTGGTCATTGTTTTTTTAATTTTGTTAAATTTATTTATTTATTTTAAGAGAGAGACAATGTGAGCAGGGGTGGGGCAGAGAGGGAGAGACAGGGAGAGGGAGAGGGAGAGGGAGAGGGAGAGGGAGAGGGAGAGGGAGAGGGAGAGTCCTAAGCAGGTTCTGAGCTGCCAGCACAGAGCCCGATGTGGAGCTTGAACTCACAAACCATGAGATCATGACCTGAGCCGAAATCAAGAGTTGAATGCTAACCGACTGAGCCACCCAGGTGTCCCTTAAAGTGGTCATTTTTAAATTCAGTGTGACCTCTGAGACTACGCACCCCCAAGTCCCTGAGAGCCATTTAGGCTCACTTACATTCATTTCACTTTGTTGTTACATTTTTAAAAAACCCAATAAGTATGAGTTTTGAACAAAATAAGCTGTTTTAAAGGCAACTTATTGTTATCCTCATAAAAATGAAGCATTACAATAACGTATATGAAGAATATAAAGCATTTCTCACATCTTCTATCATGTCTTGGTGTCTGCAAGCTAGTGATTTTATGACACTTTTTAAGTAGAATATTACCTTTCAGCTTGGAAATGAATAGTAAGCCCCAGAAGCTTTAGCTCCATGAAAATGAATAAGAATCCTACCTAAAATAAGAACCTAGAACAGTTATCACTTAAAAAAATAGCAGCTGAGCCACTACCATAAAACAAGAGTAGAAGAATTCCAAAAAAACACTCAATTTATGGCTGTGCTCAGTGGCATAGTTTAAATTCCACAGCCTCCAAGCATATTTTTGCATAGAAACTTGGCTGTAGTTTCTTTTCCCTCCTTGTCTACACTCCCCATCCCACCCCCAATCCCTGCCACCACCAAATGCCTCCATCATAAATCAGAGGGCAGTCCTACTGGCACAGCCTCTTACTAACTACTAGGAGCACCCAGAGGAGGAGCACCCATGGCCGGGAGCACAGGGAATGGGATTGGAAAGGAAGACTTGGACATTTTATTGATGATTCCCTCCCTCCAATTTCCTATTGCCTCTGCAGAAGTTGCTAACAACCAAATTAGTTAATGTTCAGGCCGTTGAAACTTGTGAAGTAATCGTTCCTTTCTAAAGAGCACAGTGGGGGTAATTCTTCATTTTATTTGTTTTATTTTACATTCAGTGTATCTCTTTTTTTTTCTTCCTTAATTCATGCTCCTATGGTTTCCCCTCTGTGCCTCAGCTATATATTGCTTTGAAAAATCAATAAATCCTTTGCACATAATAATGCTTACCTACTCTACCTCACAGGGGTGCTGTGATGCGTAATTAATTAATGTGTGTAAAGAGCTGGGGGCTCGCACGACGTGAGACACCCTATAAGTGGGAAGAATCATTATTAATAAGTGTTATTACCCAATGCCTCTAGATGTCACCAAAACATCTTTTTAAAAATATAATTGGGCAGCCAGTTTTGAAAAGCCCAAGTTCATTCTTTCTCCTGCATAGGGCAGACATCGAAAGAAGGGCATCAGAAGCAGGGCTGGTGGAGCCTTTGCTTTTGGCTGAAGGAGGCTCATTTAATCTTAGATTATGAACTTTGAATAGAAGTAAGTGTTGGAACAAAGCAGCACTTGAATGCCTTGAGGTCTGAATGGGTGGCAGGCTGCATCATTTTCTGGACAATCCGTATGAAAGATCAGTCTTTTCTCTAAAAATAGCATTTCATTTCCTCCTCTCTGAAGCAATTGGTGTTGGCAGTGAATGGATGGGAAAAGAATATACAGAGATATAGATATATAGATATGGAAATATCTATATCTCCTGTTTGTGCATATTTGAATGTGTGCACACATTCTCTCTCCACGTGTGTGTGTGTGTGTGTGTGTGTGTGTGTGTGTGTGTGTGTAGAGAGAGAGACAGAGGCAGAGACAGAGAGACAGAGAGCAAAAGAGAGGAGACACAGAGAGAGAGAGAGAGAGAGAGAGAGAGAGAGAGAGAGTAAATAATAGAGAAATAGGTGTCAGCAGTTCTATGCTGAATTACACGATGGCTCCTGTACTGGCTTCATTCACTGACAGAAAGGTGAAAATGAAAATGAGGGCAATTGCACACAAAGTACAGGCAATGACATACCAGGATGATTTTCAACAGAGAACACAGAGCAACCTAAATCACCAGTTGTTGATGCTTATCTTAATAACCAGTTATTCCTGTCTCTGCTTTCTTCTTGTCCATCATTTGGTCCATCCAGGGAGGTAGAACTGTGAGCTGTTACACAGGAGAGGAAAGTCATAGCCAGGGGACCCTACTGAGAGACTTATCAGGTATGTGAATGCTAGCTGGTGGCGAAGTGTGAAGGAAGACAGTAAACTCAGTTGGGAAAGAGCATTCCATTAAACCCATTTTCATTCAACTCAACACACCTTGATTTTGTGGTTGGGTGCAAAGTTAAGATAATTTAGTTTAGCAAATACTTCTCAGGGAGGAAAAGTTTTATTTCATAAGTTCTCTGGATTAAAAAAAAAATAGTCCCTACACGTTTAAGTCAATATAGGAAGTTTCAAATTATTTTTTTTTCCATTACTCAATATCACACAGACTTTATTTCTCTAGGGAGCTTCACAAAGAAGAGGTTGAACTGTTTATTCTGGTGTTGTTTTAGGTGATTAGGGAAGTTCTCCAAAGAGTCTGGCTTCCTGGGGCAGAGCAGACACCAGCCAGTGCCTCAGGCTGTGCACCTGTGCACTCATACCCACCTCTTGGGCAAGAGTGGAACTGCCCTTGATGAATCTGGGATAACTTCCCCAGCTAGACCTTGAGGCTCTGACCACTGCAATATGATGGAACAGGGTCTGGGCTTGGCATTGACAATGAACGTGGTCATTTGCTTTACTTAACTGCCTCAGTCTTGTGGCTGACAAATTTGAGCCCCAGAGAGGTAACCAAAGAGAGAGAGGGGGGGTGTAGCAAGAGAGTGAGAGGAAATACAAACATTGGCTAATGAGCATTTTCTTAAGTAAATTTAAAATCACATCTAGAAGAGTGAATCACATAGAGCATTGCTATTATTGTGGAGGGACAAACAAAACTTCACCAGAGCATTTCAGAAAGACTCTGATGTGAGGATTGTTCCCAGTGTGTAGCTAGTGGCTGGTGGCTGGTTAGAGGGGTTTCAGTCCACATATGCCATCAGCCCCTCTCTCTAACTTCGCAGCCTGTCTGCTCCTGACTCTTGCCTTGTGCCTCCTGACAGGTCTCCTTACCTATGCAGAGATTACACCAATCTTTCAGTTTCCAGGTTCCCTCACGGGACTGTCATAAGGCTTAATTAAATAGTGTTCATAAAGCATTCATTCAGCTGTTCAGGTGTCCCTGGATAAAATGCAAAGCACAATATTATTGTGATTATTATTAATTAGGATGATCCTGTCTGAGGCAAGGGATGTTTCCTGCCAGCTTTGGAGAGTTCTACCATGGCCTTTAGCTCCTCAGAGAGGATTTGCAATTAAGATGGCTGAATTTGTAATCCTTAATCTTACAGGAATTTTCAAGAACAAGGAGGATTCCAGAACTGATGGCCAGGACTTGCCAGGGTAATTTTTAAGAGGAATAAAGGAAAATTTTGCAAACAACATACTGAGACCCTTAATTCTAATATTACTCCCCCGAAAACAATCGGAATTTTTATTAAATAAAGTCTCATTTATTTATTAAATAAAGTTCTTTTATTTTTATTAAAGTCTTAAGAATTCTGGGGAAGCTAGTAGTGATCATTAAGAACCAACATGGAATCACCGAAAACAAGCAATTTCTAGAGTCTCCAGTTCTTCCTTTGATGGGATCCTTAGACCAAGAATTAAGGAAATGTAATCAACATAAAAGCAAGACTTCAGGGAAAAAATTCAAAAAGCTTCGCATGAGACCTTCATGGACAAGTCCGAGGACTAAATGCATAAATAGCATGCAAATAGCAGAAGCCATAGGGAAATGGTTACTGGATAGGAATGGTACTGGGTGGCACAGCTTCATTGGGGACTCTGCCTTGTCTAACATTTTTAATTGATGACTTAAAATGCCTTATCATTTGGAATGACAATGAACATATTGAATATTTTCTAAATGTTGATAACTGGGGATTGATAGACAAAATCTTAGAATGTGGAATTGAGCATGAAAAAAAATATATATATATAACTAAAGCTCTACATATCCAACTGCCAAAGCCTGGGCCGAGAGAGATGTAGCTAAGAACAGGATATGTGCCTAATTGGCATGAGGCTGTGGCAATGAAGAAAGCAAGATACAATCCAGACTTCATTCACCAAGTATGTTGTTGAGTGTTAGGTGGAATATAAGGAGAGTACAACAATGTGGGGCATGGAATATATGGTTTTTGAGGGTAGAGGCTATACCTTATTCAGTGTGGTATCGCCACAACCTAGTATACCACCTGACAGAGTCAAGACTCAATAAATGTTGAATGGACAAACTTGGGATTTGGAAACATGCTATATAAAGCAGGATTGATGAAAGTTATGATGATGTTTAACTTGGAGAAGAGAAGACTTGGAATAATATCACTATCTCCAAGTATTTGAAGATTCTTGTTGTGACAAGGAACAACATTGGTCCTAAATGGCCCAGTGGGTCACACAAGGAGTAGTGCATCCAGGGCTGCTCAGCTGTACATTTTTGGTGGCCATAGGAAATGGCTCAGGATCCCTTGAAGATATGCAGTATACAGTCTGCACAGATGTACAAGCAACACTGGGAGTATGTAAGCTTGAAACTTTTTCCTATATTGAGCCCAAATCAAAACAAGCTTTGCAAAGATACTATAAGCCACCTTCAGATCTAGAGATATATTTTTATTTTACATGTACATCAAATATATATATTGGTATATTATATACATTATATATGTACACATATAGATCTGAGCTGTGTTCAGATCTAGAGCTATATTGATATATTATATATATTATATTGATATTATATAATCAATATATAGGTCTATTGTTGACTTGGTTTTCCAAATCATGGGGTTTGTAAAGATATTCCAAGAAATTTGTTTAAAAGCTGGTAATGATGTCAGTTTCAATTTCAATTAAAAAATAATTATCTAAATGTTTTCCCTTAAAGGAGGAGGAGCTTGAACATATGCAAATAAGGACATAATTTGCATGCTGAATGACTGATTCTATGAGCCTGTATTTGATCTAGCTATATTTTATATGTGAACCATTACACATTTAAAAATCATTTTTAACTCTTAGACATCAGGATTTATACAAGTAATAAACAGAAAAAAACACTGGTGTTTTAATTTTAATACAAGTTAGTGAGGAGAATTTAAATGATTATTTAGTATCTGTATAGCAAGCACCATATACTTGGTTCTGTTCTAATTGCTTTAAAAATACTAATTAAGGGGGGCCTGGGTAGCTCAGTTGGTTAAGCGTCCATCCAACTTCAGCTCAAGTCATGATTTCATGGCTCGTGAGTCTGAGCCCTGCATTGGGCTCTGTGCTGACAGTGTGGAGACTGGGATTCTCTCTCTCTCTGCCCCTCCCCCACTTGCACTATCTCTCACTCTTAAAATAAATAAGTTAACTTAAAAAAATACTGATTAACTCAGTTTTCTTAACAATCTCACAGGGTGTGTGGGCATTACTAATATCCCAATTTTACAGATGAGAAAACTGAGGCACAGAAAGGTTAAGTCACTTGCTCAAGCTAGAAAATGGGAAAAATGGATTTAAATTCAGGTGCCTAGCTCCATGGTCCCCCTCCTAACATCACACTGTGCTAGCTCTCCCTCAAAAGCCTCCCCAGAACCCACAAGGTACACTTATCTGGTCACAGTTCCTACATTTCCTTATCTTCAGTCCTTTAAAACATGTTAGAAACATTCATTATGGCCAATTTGGCCGTTCATTTGTTGGGAGTAAAGACTATCCATATCTAAGATGTATTATTTACAAAGACAGTGCAAATCACAGTCCAAATCCTTCTCCATTATTTTGTCCTATAGAAACACAACAGAAAAAAAAATTTAAATAATTATTAAAAAAAATTATTTTTTTAACGTTTATTTATTTTTTTGGGACAGAGAGAGACAGAGCATGAACGGGGGAGGGGCAGAGAGAGAGGGAGACACAGAATCAGAAACAGGCTCCAGGCTCTGAGCCATCAGCCCAGAGCCCAACGCGGGGCTCGAACTCACGGACCGCGAGATCGTGACCTGGCTGAAGTCGGACGCTTAACCGACTGCGCCACCCAGGCGCCCCTAAATAACAATTATTTTAATATAAAGTATAAAAATTCCAAACAAGAAGTTATTTTTTTGAAGGATAGCAGTTCTTTTTTTTATGTTTATTTTTTTAGATTGAGAGAGAGAGAGATACAGCATGTGAGCTGGGGAGGGGCAGAGAGAGAGGGAGATAGAATCTGAAACAGGCTCCAGGCTCTGAGCTGTCAGCACAGAGCCCGGTGCGGGGCTTGAACCCATGAACCATGAGATCATGACCTGAGCTGAAGTTGGATGCTCAACTGACTGAGCTACCCAGGCATTCCAGAAGTCATTTTTTAATGTTTATTTTTGAGATAGAGAGAGAGAGAGAGAGGGCGCTCATGCAAGCGGGTGAGAGGCCAGAGAGAGAAGGAGGCAGGGGATCTGAAGAAGTCTCTGGCTGACAGCATCCACTCCTTGATGCAGGGATTAAACTCATGACCCTAGCCACAGGATCATGAGCTGAGCTGAAGTTGGATGCCTAACCAACTGAGTCACCCAGATGCCCCACCAAAAAATAAGTTATAATAGCATTTTTAAAGGTTTTGATGTTGTAAAAGAGTTAATTTTTAATTCATATTTTAACAGATGCCCCAAACCAAATTCAACATATTAAAAAAAAAAATAACTTGTACACAAATAATGTTTTTTCCTATATAATTAAATAGTAAATTAAATAATGCATATGTGTTAAATGGGAAAAAGTAAAAACTTACTCTTATATGCCATTAGTATTACTAAATATTATATTGGAATGTATTGATTTTGAATTATAGACTGTCCTTAAGTGAAATATATCTTATTTTTAAAACTTCCTTATCCGGTGCCATGCAACACTGATGAAATGACTTGTAAATTACTCAGGGGGTTCTCAAGATTATGTTTGTATGAAAGGGATTCCCAGTTTTAAAATGAAATCCCTTAATGACTAACTAAGAATAGAAATGAGATTGAAGTCACAGAATGTGGAAGGCCTTCCTTATGATGGTATTCTATGATATGACCCCGCCAAATTTTCACTCAGTTTGCTCGGGGCCGGGGGGGGGGGGGGGGGGGGATGGTGAGTGTGTGATATTTATTGGAGCCTATCAGGTTTATTCAAATGAGAAAATAGCCAGGACTTTGGACATTTTCTAAAACAGTAAAGTTAGCTCACAGGTCTGTGGTTTTGGTAGAAGGGAGACATTTTAAAATAATTTTTTTCTGTCTATAACACTTGTCCAAATCTTACTCATTTTTCAATTCCCAATGATGATTTCACCACAGCCAGACCATTGATCCTCTTTAGGACTTAACCTGGCCTCTTAGTCACTTGGGGACTTACACTGTTATTATACAATGTATTGGAGAGACTCCTGCTTTTTCTCTTATAATCTTCCTAAAGATATTTGCTGTTCTCTTTGTTATGGTTTAAATTTAGGTACCTGGCTTCAGGGTCTCCCTCCTTTTTAAAAATTTTTAAATGTTTCTTTTGGAGTATGGTCATAGATACCTCAGTGGTATGCACATAGTTGGCAGTCAAGGTGGCTCTGGCTTTGAATTGAAGAAGAGATGACGTTCCTTTACCTTACATTTCCTTCACTTGCTTTTAGTGCCCATAACAAAAACCAAAAAACAACACCACCAAAAACAACAGTGAGGAGTTGGAGACTCTGTACCCCGGCTCTCTGCTGGATGGACTAAATGGAAATTAAAAAGGCAGCCAATGTACCTGAAGACTGCAGGGCAGTCTCCTAACTGTGAAGATTCTTTTGGGTCTCTTCAATTTGCAGTGCTAATTTATCGCCTGAAGTATTACCAGAACCATCTAATCTGTTTAATTTCATGAAGTTTCACTTCCTTTTCCTCCATAAATCTCCTCATTCCCAGTTTTATGCCAAGGATGACTCTGTGGCTACATTAACTAAAAGAGTAATGGAAAGTTAGAAAGGAACTAATGACCCAAAGTTTCCTGGGAGAACTTTAAAAAATAGCCTCGGGGATTGAATTTCTGATCCTCATACTTTCACTGTGTTTTGTCAAGACACTCTGGCCCTACAAATGTCTTCTTCACTTGAACGTATTTCTGTTGCAATTTGGTTAGAGTATGAGTTCTGTTTATTGAAACATAGTGGCAAAAATCAGCACATCCTTAAAGGAGAGGATGGAAGTCAGGGGATGGGAAGACAGGAACAAAGAAAAATGCAATCAAGCAGCTGCAGAAGTAGAACACAAAGAATCTAGACGGTGCAACCGGTGGGATGATCTCTCTCTTAGCCTTTTTTCGCCAATTTCTGTGTGTGTGTGTGCGCGCGCGCACGTTTCTCTCTCAACGAAAGCCTAAACAGTTAAAAATGGAGACACTCTCTGCCACTTAATAGCATCTCTGTTGATCTTTCTCCAGTAGGTGTAAGTAAGTACTGAGAGCAACAGCACCTCTTGTCACCAGCTGTGGATGGGGAGTGGCTGCCTCAGGGGGATCTGAACCTAAAAAATCCACCACTGAGAAAAGGCAATAACAGAAGTCTGTTGCTGTCTAACCTGCCATATAAATGAAACAATCAAACAAGACAACAAAGGAAACTCCAGTAACCACCAGAGGCAAAAGCAGTTGGTGTAATATATCCTGGCTTCGGTGACTATTTTTAGTGTCTTCCCATCCCCCCTTAAAAAAAAACACCTCTAATTTAGATTAACTGGGAAAAACATTAAATAATTCAAGAGAGTCAGAGATAGGGAGTAGCAGAGAGACAGGGAGGGCACGCATGCGAATGAAATAAAAAACCAGACTGATACCTTGAAACGTATGTGTGAGTGTGCTTGTAATCAATGGATTTTGGAGATTGTTTAAGAACCAAAGGAAAGGCCACTCATTGGTTTCATTCCTTCTTGTTCATGAATCTGTGCTCTACATACACTGAGTCCACTCAGAGAAAGGATTTTCACGAATGGAAGGAAGAAAAGTAATCATTAATCCCAATCATTTTTATTAGCTGACTTGTTTTAGGCTTTCTCTGGGCACATTGCTGCACATGTTGGACCAGTAGATCCAAACTGCCTCCCAGAACTTCTGTAGGGAAAAACGTATGCAAATATCACTAAATTACTCCTTGCCAAAGCACATGTTTTTAAGATCATTTAATCTACCACCCTGATATCAGTGGGCAAGACTGATAACTGCATTTTCTTTTTCCTTTTTTTTTTGTAAGTTTATTTATTTCTTGAGAGAGAGAGAGAGAGAGAGAGAGAGAGAGAGAGAGAGAGAGGCAGAGAGAGGGAGGGAAAAAGAGAATCCCAAGCAGGCTCCACACTGTCAGTACTGAGCTCGAGGTGGGTCTCAAACCCACAATATGTGAGCCAAACTCGGATGCTTAACCAACTGAACTACCCAGGGGCCTGTGATAACTGAATTTTCAATGAAGCTGTCAAGTCCTTTGGCCTCTGGAAAGATTTGAATACTTCAAACACAAATCCATGGAATTTCATATGTATAATTATTTTTAGAGAACTCTGGAAATGATCTTGCTAGTATGATTAACATCTGAGAATAATTGAGGCAGAATAAAGCTTTCCCAGAATACCATCTCATTATACCTCATTTACTGCAAAATGCAGCCTCCCAAGAGTTCAGTCATGACTAGATAGCCCACTTACTTTCTCTCATGACAAGGTGATGTTTGTCCAATGAGAACTTCCTCATACTGTACAATTTTGTTCCATCTGGTCAAACCTAAAACACTTTAAGGTGTTGAGTTCCCTTTCACCTCCCTCACATTTTTGCTCCTGGCTTAATTAATGATGCTCGTCTGAGAGGTGTTTACATTAAGAATATATGATGGCAGGATTTCAGATGGCAAGTCTGACTAATGGGAGTAGAATGGAGTACCACAATGGGGTGTTGTGCTCAACAGAGGACACAATGAGGACGTTGGGGGAAGGGAAGAGAACCTCAAAAGTGAAGAGGAAGGTTCTATAGTGCGAGAAGGATCACCTTTCAAGACCACAGTCTTTAATGTGATGGCCAGGAGCATAAGACAAACACACAAGGAACTGGGAGGAGGCTGCCTAAACCCTCCACAGTGGAAGCCCTGGAGTTGGACTAGAACAGGATATGAGCATATGTAGCAAAGAGAGTGAGAAAGCAGAGGTAGAGTTACTTGTCTAGAAAATGGAGATCCAATGAAACATTAAACAGTCCTTCAAAGGAGATGGGACATAAGAAGATCCCAGGAAAGAGAATCATGACTACAGGAGCAGATGTGAGTTGCTGTGAGAAATGGCCGGAATGGTAGATGGCCCTGGATCAATGACTACAGTGGGGTTTCCCAGGACCACAGGAAAGGGCTATGTGGTCTCCTTTGTGGCCAGAATGGAACAGTTAAGGTAAGGGCTCTGGTTCAGTGGGATGGCATTGAGTGCTCTTTCTGGAGATCTACAGCATATGAAGCTTTTTTCTGGAAATCTAAGGTAAGTGTGTTTCAATGAATTTCCATAATTTTATTGTGTTGCATAAAACCATGCTCTCTTTAACTTGAGTTTATTTATTTAAGGGCATGGTATGATGACTTATTCATTTAAGGGCATGGTATGATGATTTATTCATATAATACATAGAATTAGCCTCCATGCGCAATCGTGTCACTTCTGTCCCTGCAGGTGACCAAGCACTTGACATAGGACTCCAGTCTCTGTTGGCTCTGAAGTGTGACAAATAATCATTTCTTTGCAGTGATACCTTTCCATGCTTATTTTTCTGGAATAATATAAAGTTTGCCCATTTATCTTCCCAAAGCTGCTTCTCACTAAGTATGTATTACTCTATGCCCTTGTATCTCTGGATCTCTATCTGTGTCTCTCTCCCTCTTTCCCCCACTCCCAAAAGCCTCTGAGTTTGTTCCCTATTTATTTATTCCATGTATTTGTGTTTCCCTTACAAATGGTATATATATATATTATATATATATGTTATATATATAATATGTATTGTTATATATATAATATATATACACACACAAATGATATATATATATATATATATATATATATATATGGTGTGTGTATGTATATATATATATATCAGTTGTTATTTATAATTTATTTTTTTTATTTTATTATATGTATATATATATATATATATATATATATATATACCATTTGTATATTTGTGTGTATATATATATAATAGCTGATATTTGCAGATATTATGGACATCTGTGGACAAATAGTAATCACAGTTGACATCTATAAGGTGTGTTTAGGTATGTCATGCACAATTAATTCTTTGACCCCTTACAATGGCTTCATCCTGATAGTAGGTAGGTACTATGACAAATGAGGAAACTGAGTCAAATGTGTTCAAACAGGAAGCTCTAGCATTTGAACCCCAGCAATCTGCTCTGAGCTCACTCCCTTAACCTTTGCACAATATTGCCCCCTTTATGAATAGCATAGGTTCAAAAACAGCCCCTTAGGGAACAAGACCTTGAGTTTATCTTTAATGCTTTATAGCTCATAAAGTTCTTCTACATATGCTATTTCATCTGTGCATCCAGGACAATGGATGTTATTAGAGCAAATGCTAAGACTTACTTTTCAGGATTCTGCAGAACCAAGGTTTGGATTCAGTTGTTATGGTCTGAATCGGGTGCTTTTACTATTCTCCAACTTCTTTAACTGCAGAGTGGGCCTTCTGCTGGCAAGATCCAGATGGCCATGAGGGAAGCATGTATGAGCTGGGCGTTTAGAAGGAAGCAGAGGGACAGAGTGGCAAATGGGGACATAAAGGCAGGCAGATAGAAGAGGTTTGGTGGAGGGCTGGGCCCAAGAAAGTCCAAGAGCTTTGAATATAGAAATTCATTTTAAAAATATCCCCTTCTCTTAAAAAGCATCCTTTCAGTCAGGAGTATAGACCAGACCAGTACTTCTCAACCACTAAGGCTCACAGGAATCACCTGGGGATCTTACTGATATGTAGATTCTGACTTAAAAGAGCTGTGGCCTGAGGCTCCACACATGTAACAACTCCCCAGGGATGCCCTCCTGCTGCTCCTGGACCCTACTGTGAGTGGCAGATTCTCCTGCCCTAGTTCTCTGAAATCCATGAATGTTTTTTGAATTCCCCACCAGTTTAGCATCTCCTTTAGGTCACAGTCAACCTGCCCACTTCCCTCTGGTAGAAGCCTGTGAGGCTAAGGGGCCTAATTCTGAAACTCCAATTATGGAAACAAACTACTGCTTTCACCCAGGAAGCACCTGCATCACGTGGCTATTAGTCTCAGATACCGGCGAGGAAGAACTTACATCTTTCTATGAGTTGATGAGGCAAGGGCATTTACTGACAAGGGCACCACCCTGCCTCCCCCCAAAAAAGAGAAGTTTCTAGAAGCTTTGTATATGCCTGAGGACACAACCCACCCTGAGTGACCTACATTGCGGGAGGCTGGTAACCCAGGAATGGACCCCCAAGCCTAGTGCAAGCCCTTCCTCTCCACTGGGTGCCCAGAGTTTTCACTCACAGATCGCACAGGACTAAGTGGCACTCTTCTGCTGCCCTCCCCACTTTGACACAAGCCCTTTGAAATGATATTAGCGCTGGCTAATGGTCTGTAAATGTGTCAGAATGATGCCACCTAGTGCCTCGGATGCCATTTTCCCTTGTGAAGTCACACTGGCTGCACCACAGCAAGCCAGAACATAATTAGTGTTAATTTGGTTTTTCACTGAATGACTCCTGCACAGCATTCATGGTCTCAGTCTTGGCTTATTTGGGAGACTTTTTTTTTAAACATACTGTGGGGGTGCGGCAGGGATGTTAGGGTGGGGGCACTCCACATTTGGCTCCTTTTATGGCTGATGTCTTGGAGGTGCTTGTTCAGTATATGTTAATAGAATGTGTGCAGTTTGGTATTTTTATTTTGTTCTCATTTTGAATTTAATGGCTTTATCCATGCTTAGAAAGAACCCCAGGGGGCACAGATATTCTCTAAGTCCCTCACTCTGTCCCCCTGGGCTAAATAGCACCCCCAAATTTTTGGGTAGACCAGTACCCATTAGATTTAAAAACTAGTTTAAAAAGCCTTCAAGGCAGTAAATACGCTTACCAACAACAGAATCTGATGCATGTAATAGTACCATTAACATGAAGTACATTTCTAGTGCACTAAACCCCATGCCATACCTTTTCTAAAATTAATATTGTTCTACTTCCTGGTTTAAGACTGGATTTTTTTTCCAAAATAATTTCATGGATGGTAACTTATAAAAAGTTCTTAGATAGTCCTGTGAGATATAACACCTCAATAAGAAAGTGGATCTGAAAGTATAGCCTCATTTTTACTATGATCTGGTTTGCCTGTTTCTTCTTATTTAGGTATCAGGAGAAACAGAGAATATCCAGGTCCATGACTCTGATTTCTCCTATCAGTGGTAGGGCTACCTGGTGATAGGCCCTACCTGTGCCTTCCACAGGTTAGCATATGACTGTTTGCCTGTGGAAATTTCCCAGGAGTATGTGTCCGCACATACTCAAAGCCTTCACAATAAGAACTCTCCAGATGCTTTGCTGCATTTGATGGAATGCCAAGCTCTGGGGACCATTGGTCCTTCCAAATAGCTGAGTTTTATCTAGGATACAATCCTCCATAGCCAGTGGTGCGTACTTTGAAATACATCACAGAGAGTCCCAAATATTTTGCCTATGATTCTCAGTGACTTAATAGGGAAAAAATACCTGGGAACAAATCTGTTTTGACTTTTTTTCACTCCAGATTTTATAGCTTAGTGTGATGAAAGGGATATTGTATGCCACAATGGGGATCTTTAAACAATGGTAGAGTTAGATCTGGTCAGGCATGATTTGCCCTTTTTGAGGAAAGTTGGTATCATAGCACATTAAGATTTAGATGGAATTCTAGGCTGAGAGTGGTCTGTGTGAAGGTACAAATCACTTTCTCCTGGTGCTGGGTCACTGTCCTATGAAAACACAGAATTACCTTACAAGGAGGGCCCCTACTTGTGGTATAACCACTACGTTCTTTCCAAAGGACTATTTCATTGTTAACAAGGAAGACAAGTCCCAGGAATTGTAGTTTCTCTTGATCACTAGAGCAGAAGTTCAAAGCTTAATTGACCAGAAGAATGACAGCAGAAAATCCAGCTGATGAAGAAATCAGTGGACTTTAGACCTGAATGGAAGTTTAACTAGGGGAATGTTTTGGTGACTGAAATTCCAAACAGGAATTATCAATACTGAGATCTCCAAATGAATGAGCCTTCCACAGGACTATGAAAAAGAAAACCCACTGTGAGAAGAGATACCTCAAGTCATACCCATGCTTTCCCTGTCCCCTAATACAGCATTGTGGATTCTCAGGATTTAAATTTATCCAAGAAGCCAATTTAGTTTAATTCCTGTGAATCTAAAGCATGGGCAGGGTTGCCTGGGTGGCTTGGTCGGTTGAGCGTCCGACTTCGGCTCAGGTCATGATCTCACGGTCTGTGGGTTCGAGCCCCGCGTCGGGCTCTGTGCTGACAGCTCAGAGCCTGGAGCCTGTTTTGGATTCTGTGTCTCCCTCTCTCTCTGCCCCTCCCCTGTTCATGCTCTGTCTCTCTCTGTCTCAAAAATAAATAAACGTTAAAAAAAAAATTAAAAAAATAAATAAATAAAGCATGGGCCTCCACTATGGCATTCCCTATAGCTAGTCATCCAGCTATACCTAAGGGATAAGAGATTCTTTCTCAGCATAGTCTGTTCCCTTCCTCTCTGCTAGGACAGTTGTGAGGCTGAAATCAGGCAACTAATATACTGGAAAAGTTCAAGCCCCGACTCAGCAATGGGCACCTGTGCAATCTCAGGCAAATCTCTCCCAGGACCCTTTTAGCTGAAGTACAGATATAATAAACTTCCATTAGTTAGTCTCTTGCAAAGTGTAAGGAATGGAGACACATTCAGGCTAACTTAATGATAAACTAAGGAAGAGCAGGCAACCATCTTCTTACAAGCTGCAGGGTGAGGCCTCTCAGAAAATCATTTGATATTCCAGGCTCTGTAGTACTTTGGCAATCTGATAATTTTGCTGTCTCTCCAGCAGCTCATTTCCACTCCCCTCCACTCTCATGGGTCACCAGAGACATCACTTCTATCTCTGCTTTCACCTCCCCTGGTGCTACTGACAGCCTTACTCCCAGTGTCTCCAGTTCACAAAGAGCCAATCCAATCGTTTGGTCTAGCCCCTCACAATACAGTGGCAATAATCCTGGACAAGCTGAGCTCTCCCTGGGGGCTCCTCGCAGCCAATCACCCTTGGTTCAGACATTTACAAGGTCACTGGCAAATATTTACTGGGCCCTTGCTATGTGTCATACTCTATTCTAGGCACTAGGGATTCAGAGGTGAGCAAATCAAAGTCCCTGTTCTCTCAACAGGGAAGAGAGCCAATGAGTGGGTAGACAAACTAACAAGACAGTTTTAGACAGCAACACAATTTGCGAGGAATATAAAAAAGAGATAGAAGGGGAAGGGCGTTGGTGGTGACTGCTGAGTCTCCAATGGTCAGAAAAGAGCTTTCTGGGGAGGAGGCATTTGAGCTGAACCCTGAGGAGTTGGGGGTAGAATTCCAGGGTCATGAAGAAGGGCACTTTAAGCAAACTGTGAATTCAGAGGCTGTGAGATTAGGAAGGGCTTGGTGTGACTGAGGACAGAAGGAAGATCAAGGAGTCTGAAACATTAGAAATTGAGGAGAGATTTGAGGGGACAGATATGGCAAAGAGGTGAGAAGGGGCTTGTGGGCTGTGATAGGAATTTTGGATATTATTCTCATTGCAATGGGAAGTCATTGAATAGTTTAAGGAGGAAAAATTTTGTTTGATTTTGCTTTGAAAAGATGAATAAAATATGAAAAAAAGATCCTAAGGATTGAGAATGAGTACCTAAAGGAAGTTATTGCAGTGGTTCAAACAAGGGATGATAGTTTCCCAACCAGAGTTTTAGAAGTTGTGATGCTGAGGGTTGATGGGGGGGTGGGGGAGAGGGGAAAGTGAGTGATGGGCATTGGAGGAGGGCACTTGTTGGGATGAGCACTGGGTGTTGTATGGAAACCAATCTGACAATAAATCACATTAAAATAAATAAATAACATGAGGATTTATTTTGGAAGTGAGCCAAGAGAATTGTTTTTGTTTTGGATGTGGAATATGAGGGTAAGAGGGAAACAGGACAACGCCTAGGTTTTTTGTTTAAGCAGCCGAGTGGTTAGTGATGCTATTTATTGAAATGGTCAGACTTGGAGAAGCACAGAAGGGAGAGTGAAAGGCAGTAAGAATTCTGTATTTGCCACGTTAAGCTTGAGGTATGAGTAGAGACATGCATTCCACAGCAGGACACACACATGAGGTGTAGGAATACTGACAATCCTGACTCCATCTTTGGGGCTCCATCTTGTTCCTGCTTACTCAGCGATCTCTCTTGCGGCTACCTGTTTTAGGCACGTTGGAGATTAACATATGTGTCTTAGAACTGCCCATTGTGGGAAGAGATCAGGCTGGGAACATAGCCTGAGAAGTCATCACTTAAGCATGGCTTTAAAAGATAGGGCTCTGGGAGACCAGGCATAGATGGAGAAGAAGGCTTGGAGGCTCCATGGGGGTACATCAACCCTGACAAGGGAATAGAGGAGGAGGAGCTAGCCCACAAAGGAGACAAGATGACAAATCTCACAGAGTGGGGAGACCTGTAAAGAGCAGGTGGGGCAGAGACCAAGAGAAGAGAGTCTCAAGGTGAATATGACCCTTGGTTACCCTCCAAGGCATTTTCCTGTATGTAACTCTCAAATAGCACTTAACATGCAGTCTCATTAATTATATGTTTATCTATGACCCTACTGACAAATAAAAAGTATGCTTTTTATCTCTCCATTTACAGTGTCTAGCTTGGCCCAAAGTTGCTCGATGAGTTTGGTGAGTCCGAGTGCTCTCCCTCGTATGAACTGAATTTGCCCTCTCTTGATTCCCCAGGTGGCTGCAGGTCCTCAGGCTGGGCTTTCATTATTAACACATCCTCACTGGGTCTGAGGGCATCATCTATCTAATGGCTCCCGCCTCCCGTCCAGGGCTGCCCAGGAAGGACACAGAGTCAGAAGCTGGTGTAGACTTAAACATTAGATAAGTTTTACCCATACAAACCAGTCTCTTTTTGTGTAGTTTTGTTTTGCTCATTTCTGAGTGATATAGGCTGGATCTTCCACCCAAAGCGATGTATCATCAGAGCAGCCAGGGAGGCCGTGGCCAATTAGAACCCTGGAACTTGTTTATCAGTCAGTCAACAACCGTTAGCGGAACCCACTGGGTTGCTGGGCACTGTGCGCGGCGTGCAGCAGCAGTTATATCGGAGTTAGGCTGAATTAGTTTCATTTTCACAAACATATAAAGTCCCTAAGAATCCTCACAAACTGTTAATTCTACTCTTGTTTTACGAGTGGACTCATGGGGCAAACAGATGTAAACTACAGCAGATTCTAAAGAAAAAAATAATAATAAAGTGATTGTGAATTTAGCACAAATACTTCTGCAGAGGGTGCCTGGGGTGCTCTTGTAAACTCACTCTCAGAAGGCAGCCTTCAAGCACTGCCACCTGTCAAATATTAACCAGGCTAGTTCAAAACAGAGAGCCCAGTTACAAGTTTAACTAATGTAACATTGGGGATTCCCAGCTGCCCAGTGCTGTGAAAAGAACCTAGAGTCCCAGGAAGGCAATAGCAGACGTTGGAATAAAACGTTGCCACCTATAATTGTTCAGGATACAAATTTCAGGGCTGTTTGTGGCCACCCTAGTTCATTTATATATGTGTGTCTATGTGTACACACACACACACACACACACACACATACACACACAATTTTATATAAACACACACAATTATATATATGTATGTGTATGTATGTATGTGTGTGTATGTATATATATATATATATACACATATATATATATGTATATATATATATATATAAAATTGTAGCTAATCTGCCCCCCATAGGTCAGCTTTTCTAGATGCAGTGAGAAAGCTAGGGGAGTCAAACCCTTGTGTTCAGATGTCAAGTCTTGTATTTTCCCACTTATTCACAACTAACTATTGACTATAAAGAAGGAGGAGATGAAATGTCATCCTGTACAAGCTGTTGTGTCCATGAGCCTGATAATTCAAAATCTTTCTCCAGATTTGCTGACTCGTGGTTTTATTAGAGATGATCTTTTCTCTTAGAGCTTTGATAAAATCATTATGTGGAATATACTGTGTCTCCTCCCCATTTTTACCCTCACCTGACTTGGTATGTCTTGAGATGAAGGATTTGGGGGCAGGTTGTAGACTCATACATGCACATGCAGTTTCCCCTTTTTTTCCTGCCTCTGAATTGCCAGCAGCTTCTCATTGTGCCATGGCAAAATGTTCTAAGAAGATGCCCAGAGTTCTAGATGCTGCAGGATATGCTAGCATGAGGCTTTAAAAAGTTATTGGTCAAATGATGAAAAGGAGACCCCAACATCACTATGAAAATCAACAAGAGGAATGTTATTGGAAATGAGGCATACAATGTTGAAAAGCAAGGCAGGCTTTAGAGAAAGTGTCTTGAGGAAAATCTGATTCTGCACAACATGTATTAGACAGAAACTGTGAACAGGTGCTGGGTTCTGGGTATACTGATATAAGCATAGGACACAGGCCCTAACCTTGAGGAGTTAATGTATGTGTGATAGAGACAAACGTTACACGCCTAGTAAACATTGACTTTCAGGGTTCTGATGTCTGCTCTAATATTGGCATTCTCCATGCCACTTAGCTTCTCCCCAAATACACATAGTTGTTTGTCAAAGACAAAGTAAAGAAGCTCTCACTGTGCAACCTTAGGCACGACTAGATAGATACTTTTTTAGAAGTCTCTCAGCTCCTAGGGGCTGCGGCTTCAGGAATTAAGTGCCAGACCTGCCCCTCTCTTCCTGGTAATCAGTTGTTCTTGAAGCTCAGCCTGGGCTGGAGTCTCTGGAGGCAGCCTAAGTTTGGGGTGGGAAAGCATAGCTGTGGGGAGACAACTTCGTGGGGCTTCACAGAGGGTGGACCCCTTGGAATCCATGGAGGCTGAAAGTTTCTGAAGAGGACTTCCAATAATAAGGATGAGATGTCTATAAGCCTTCCAGAAACAGTGGAGCCGGTAATTTCCCTATATCGAATGCAAGTGGGAAGAGAGAAAAGACTAGTATGGCTCTGCTTTACCCCTGGGCTGGCACGTCCTGGAGAATATGTGTTCTTCAGTGAGGTTCAGTGACCAACCCCCCCAAATCATGTCTAGGTCTAAACATCCAGTTAGTTTCCTAAATTTAATCATGCCTTTCTTCTTCAGTTGCTTCCTACAGATCTCCAACACCATTCTCTTTCAGGCAAACTTATCTTTTGAATTCTGGCTGGGAGAATAATTCAGAAGTTGTACAATGCTAAGTCCTACTTAACGCACTCTTCAAGAACAGACGTAAAAGACTGCTCTACAGCCCATTCTCTTTAAGGTTTTTTCTAGTGATCCTGGGTTTTGTGGGTTAGGGTTCCAGGCTATAGCTTCTTCAGTGGTTCTTCCTGACAATTATTACAAGCAACCTATCCTCAGAATTACCAGGATGAAGAGGAGTTTCAAGTTATCAACAGGAACATGAGCCTCTGGAGCCAGATGGCTCATCCTTCCTTAACTGTGCAATCTTGTATCTGCCTTCTTCGTTTTTTGAAGCTTTCATTTCCTTGTTTGTAAATAATAAGGAGTAATAATGGAAAAACAATATCAATTTCATAATATTGAAGTGAGGGTCAGCTATATGTAAAGGATATATCATAATGCCCAAGCCAGGATAGTTTTTCTATGACTGTAAGTTCTTTCCCATCCCATTAAAAATGAGTTAAAAGCCATACTGGAGGGAGAGGGTGGGAGGTGTGCAAAGTGGATGAAGTGGAGTGGGAAGTACAGGATTCCAGTTATAGAAAGAATAAGACATGGGGATCAAAGGTACAGCATAGGGAGTATAGTCAATGGTATTATGATAGTGTTATATGGTAACAGATGGTAGTTACCCTTGTGGTGAGCATATAGCATCACATACAGAGTTGTTGAATTGATTATGTTGTATCCCCAAAACTAATGTAACACTGTGTGTCAACTATACTCAAATAAAAATAAATAAAACAAGGGGTGCCTGGGTGACTCAGTTGTTTAAGTGTCCGGCTCTTGGTTTCAGCTCTGGTCATGAGCTCATGTTTTGTGAGTTTTGAGCCCCTGCTTGGGATTCTCTCTCTCCCTCTCTCTCTGCCCCTCCCCCACTCACACTCTCTGTCTCTCTCAAAATGAATAAAATAAACTTAAAAATTTTTTTTAAATAAAAAAAAAATAAATCAAAAGCAAAGTAAAATATATACTGTGTGTTTAGTAACTTCTACAAAAAGAACAGATGATTAGGTTTTTCCTCCCTGACAATTCCCACAAAGCAGAGGTCTCAGTGTCTCAAGGGAGCTGTCAGAGATTCATGCATATGGTGTACTCTCAGTGCATACTTTGTGAATGAGTGGATGAATAAAGTATAAAATGTGTTGCAATATTAAAACCTGCAAGTTAGAGATAGGACAAAACCAGCAGATCCTAACATTGCTTTACTGTTAGACTGTTTTTAACTTTTAAGAAGCTGCAGCAATACAAAACAAAACAAAATCCCACAGCCTCATTAGCAGTGGACTCTGTTGCTGAAACTATTATCACACCACAGTAAACCCCAGGAGGTTAGGAGGGCAGGAGGCCTGGAGTGTTACCTGGGAGGGGCAGGTGTTGGGCTTTTGGTTTGGTAGGTGAACATTTAGGGCATAGGAGTGATAATGCCCCCGATTGCCCTAATCAACTGCAAGAACCATTCAGCTTCCACAAGCACCTGGCTTATTGCCAGGGAGGAGCTTACAAGGCCAGCTAACCTGATTCACTACGTTATTATCATCTCCATGAGGGCCTGCTTCTATCTGCAGACACTTTACAGAGCAGGATACTGACCTAATGATCTCTGGAGTCATGCCATTAAGTTAGCAGTGGCCTGGCCAATGAGCTCTGCAGCAGGGTATCAGCTCTGTAAAAATTTCCAAAACTATACAGTGATTTATATTCAAGCATTTATATGTGGGTCATCATAATGAGTGTTCAGAGCATAACCAGCAGTCAGGAAATGTTAAAGGCCACATAGAATAGTAATTAAGAATGTGATCCGTGGCTCATTTGGTTGAGCATCCGACTTAACTCGGGTCATGATCTCACAGTTGGTGAGCTCGAACCCCTCATCAGGCTCACTGCTGTCAGAGCCCGCTTCTGTCCCCCTCTGTCCCTCTCTCTCTGCCTGTTCCTGACTTGTGCTCTCTCAAAAATAAATATTAAAAAAAAATGTGATCCATAGAGTCAGACTTCCTGGGTATGCAGCCAAGCATGCCCTGTACTAGCTGTGCACTGTGCTAACACTCCTCATGCCTCAGTTTCTTCCATTTTAAAATCAGTGTATTGAAAGTACTAACCTGATATGATTGCCATATCACCTAATTAGGATAAAGCATCAAGAGACAGGTGGCTTGTAGAGATCTTCTATCACCACACAAGCCAAAGTGAGGTCTCCACTGTCCACTAGGTCATTAAACAGTAACCTGTGCTATGGAAAAACTCATATAAATTTGATGAATAGTACATTAAATAAACATCAGTAAACGATAGGTAAATGTCAGTAATTCTACAACCATGAATTTCAGGGGCAGTTTCTAAATTGCTAAACCCCTTGTGTGATAATTATGCTGATCAGAACAGATTTCCAGGTAGATGTTCAGCAAATACAGCCACAAGAGCTTCATGAGGAGGCACACCGTTATTGGACCAGAGGGAAATGGATTTAGGGAAAAGCATCATCCTCATACACAGGGACCCCCAAATTGCCTTGTGCCAGATGGAAACTGTTTTTAGTGAATAGTTGGGTTAGAAAGCAGGAGGAAGAAATGGGCCCACCAAACTTCTGGTGTCCTCAACTGTCCCTGGAAGAAGCAGACTCTTTAGTTGAGGTCCATGTCCTCACCCACAAGGATTTCTATGAATGCCCCTGGGACTTCCCTTGTTAATAAAATGTATTTTATTTTGTAAGCCAGAAAAAACTCACTATCTCACAGGTGGTAGATTATCAATTGCACATATGGTATTTTTCATTTTCTGAGTAGTTTACCACATATTATAGGTCTAAAAGTGTATTCCTTCATTTACAAGGGTATACCTAAAGAGACATAGAAATCAATCGAAGATTTGCTCAGAAACTACACAAGAAATATGAATTATTAAATAGTCTTTTAACATTATTATACTTAAATAATCCAGAAAGTGGAAAACTTAAATCTGCAAGTAACTTTTCATTCAAAGAGAACCTAGCGATTCTTAATACAGATCATAATATCCATATAATCCTCATATCTTCATGGTTTTATCTATGCTAATATGTAATAGTCCTGAATAGTCTATTCAGTAAACGTAGTGAATAGACTTAATGAAATAAAATGCAAGTCAACCCTGTCACTAGTTTGTTGGGTAGCTGTACCTTAGTCTGACAGAATGCCAAATTCTATGTGATAATCCATTTTGAATCACATTTTATTTATTTATTTATTTATTTATTTATTTATTTATTATTCATCCATTCCTCTTTTTAAAAAAAATTTTTAATGTTAATTTATTTTTGAGAAAGAGAGAGAGAGAGAGAGAGAGAGAGAGAGAGAGAGAGAGAGCATGAGCAAGGGAGGGGGAGAGAGAGAGGGAGACACAGAATCTGAAGCAGGCTCCAGGCTCCGGGCTATCAGCACAGAGCCTGACATGGGGCTCAAACTCATGAACCATGAGATCATGACCTGAGCCAAAGTTGGACACTTAACTGACCAAGCCACCCAGGCGCCCCTTTTATTTATTTAGTTTTAACATTTATTTATTTGAGAGAGAGAAAGAGAGAGAGAGAGAATGAGAGCAGGAGAGGGGCATAGAGAGAGGGAGAGAGAGAACCCCAAACAGGCTTAGCATTGTCAGTGCAACGCCTGATGCAGTGCTCGATCTCAAAAACCATGAAATCATGACCTGAGCCCAAATCAAGAGTAGATGTTTAACTGACTGAACCACCCAGGTGCCTCTGGATCACAGTTTAAACCTCTCTCATAGGGCTACTGTAAGAATCAAACAAAATAGCTGATAGGAAGTTCTTCCCCTTCCCCCAAAATGACAGATTTTCCATCTACAAAGTCAGTCTCCTGCCAGTTATGATTTTAGGGACACTAGGGAGAGTTTCTACCACTTCTCTTGCCCTCAAAATAATTCCCCAATCCAAGAGCCTAACTGAGCCTATATTCCTTTGTGTTTTGAAGCTGACATTTAACATGAGGAACAGTTGCCTTCACCTGCATTGGTTGACAACATATTTCCAGTAGGTCTTAGGGTATTTGGACAGAGGTCTGGTGTTTGGCATGAATTGAGAGGATGACGTGTGAAATGAAGTTGGAGATGAGGTTGGAATGATGCAAGTGGGCATTGATGCTTGAAGGGACCACTGGACTATACAACATTAGTTAGGGCTGCTTAGTTTTAAGTGACAGAAGGTAGTTACACCCTCCTTACACAAAAAACAAAGGAGGTTATGAGTTTGTATGACTGGGAAGTTCAAGGCTGTTCAAATTAGAGCTTTCACTCTCTATCACTTGGTTTGTCCTCTCACTGTTTGTTGGCTTTATTCTCAGGCAAGCTGTCTGCACTGGCAAGAATGCTGACTCTGGCAACACTATGAACTCATGACCCGAGAAGAAAAGTTAATAACTCTCTTCAATACAAATTTTTGAAAATTCTGGATAAGGACTCCCATTTGTTGAGCTTGGACTCCATTTCCATCCTTCAGACCAGTCCCTGAATTCTGAGAAATAAAATCCTATCACTGATCCAGCCAGCATTGGCCCATTGCAGTAGTAGAGGACAGAGAGAGGGGCTGATGGATGGTAATTGCCAAATTCACCAGGGCCCCATGGAGAGGAGAGGGGTTCCTCAAGGAAAACATGCTAGGTGAGGAGTCCAGATACTGACCCAAAACCTATGTGTGATTTTTCAGGCCATACCAAAGACAATTACAAAGGTTCTACTTGGCAGACCTCATAGAGAAAGCTGCCCTACCCACACCACACTTGGTGCACAGTCTGAAGGGAGTTACAGCCCATACTCTTATGCATATCTATATTCCTTCATTCTGTCCCAGGTCCATAAAATTACAGAAGCCTTTTCTTGAGGCTTTTTTGACTGCAAGACTATCTCCATGTCTGTGGGGATCCACCTGATCTTATACAGGTGCCATTCAATGTGAGGATGGCATGGGGGGTGGAGGGATGAAATACGGATGAGCTGATGCTTTCTCTGGTTTAGCTTCTTGTTTATGCTATTGTAGTGAGTGATTGAAGTCTTCACTGTTACTTTCATTTTGGCTTTTTGTAGTAATCAGCCACTCTGACACCTGGCAGTTTAGCTCTCTTCAGCTCAACTGAGCTCCTAAAAAATTGGCGTAGTGATCAGAGTAGTTGATTAAGCCCAATGCCACTATGGGTAAACAAAAAGCCTGAAAACCCCACAGGCACCTTTGGGAAGTGTAGTATGCAGTGGAGTCCGTGGGGGACATCTAGAGGGGCATGGCAGACTGTTTCCAAGAGGCTGAGGTCATGTGGTGTCATCACCAAGGGGTCTTGGGAAGTGCTAGTGGATCCTGAAAGACACTTTGCCAGCCATGACACTGGATCTCAGGATGTGCTACTGGAAGCTGCAGGGCATTTTTGGTGGGTGCTACGGGGTTGTATAGATAAGCTTTTAAGTTCTGAGGAACATCACTGGTCCTTCCTTTTGGCCCCTGACACCCTGCCTGAACTCATTTGGTAGGTCAGAAGAGATCCAGTAGAGGAGTTTGGAGAAAGCTAAGGAAATAATTTCTTCCTATCCACTGAGTAGGCTCTTCTGAAAATGGGAGCAGAGATGATCAGTGGTGCTCCTGTGAGCTGAGTAAGTCCAAGCAGGTCTAAGGCAGCAATAAATACCTGTGATGCAGCAATGTATTTTGAAACTTTAGAGACAAAATAAAAGGAAAGGAAAAAATCAGCCATTTGGGATCACTTTACAGCCTCAAAGAGACCTTAGACACTTAAGTAGATCCCCTCCAGAGGTAATCTTGCTGAAGTTAGTAAAAAGGGAGCGGCACCAAGACATATGAATTGAAGCCTCCAGAGAAGATTCTCTTGACCTCAAACTCAACAGTAATATTTTAGGACTGACTCCATGTTAAGAGACAGCTGACTGAGCTGGTGGAATGTAGAGTGAGGAACAAGAGACTGTTGGTTTAGAAAAACTCTCAGAAGATTCTCTAAGAGACTAAACCGAGAGGAGTGCCTACCTTCTTCTTAAAAGGGGAGGTTTTTTCCACAGACTCATTTCTGGGATCTCCAAGTTTGGATTTATATCAGTCAGTGGAAGCTGTTTAGGGGTGGGAGGATGTCCACAAACAAAAATGGTGTTATGTCATTTTTTTTTCTTTTTCAAGTTTGTATTTAAATTCCAGTTAGTTAACATACAATGTAACATTAGTTTCAAGTGTAGAATTTAGTGATTCATCACTTACATATAATACCCAGGGCTCATCACCACAAGTTCCCTCCTTAATACTCATCACCCATTTAGCCCATCCCCCACCCAACTCCTTCCATCAACTCTCAGTTTGTTCTCTATGGTTAAGAGTCTGTTTTACGGGCACCTGGGTGGCTCAGTTGGGTAGGCATCCAACTCTTGATTTTGGCTCAGGTCATGATCTCAGGGTCGTGAGTTTGGGCCCTGTGTAGGGCTCTGTTGTGCGTGGATCCTGCTTAAGATTCTCTCTCTCTCTCTCTCTCTCTCTCTCTCTCTCTCTCTTCCTCTACTGTTTGTGTGCTCTCTCTCTCAAAAAAACAAAAAACAAAAAACAAAAAAACCAAAAACCAAAACAAAACCCAAAGGGTGTGTTTTATGGTTTACCTTTCTCTTTTCCCCCTATGTTCATCTGTTTTCTTTCTTAAATCCACATATGAGCGAAATCTGAAATATTTCCCTTAGCATAATACTCTCTAGCTCCATCCATGTCTTGCAAATAGCAAAATTTCATTCTTTTTGATGCCTGAGTAATACTCCATTGTGTATATATTCCACATCTTTTTTTATCCACTCATCAGTTTATGGACATTAGGGTTCTTTCCATAATTTGGCTACTATTGATAATGCTGCTGTAAATATCAGGGTGCATGTGCTCCCTTCAAATCAGTATTTTTATACCCTTTGCATAAATACCTAGTAGTACAAATCCTGGATTGTTGGGTAGTTCTATTTTTAACTTTGTGAGAAATTGCCATACTGTTTTCCAGAAACAGTGTTATGTCTTAAGCAGGCTCTACTATGCATTTTATAGCTCACGGAGCCATTGATCAGAGGAAATAAATACTTTAATCCCAAAGAATTAAGAACTGTTACTTTCCATAACATAAGTGTTTCCAAGGCTTCTACTGTTTTTTTTTAATGTTTATTTATTTTTGAGAGAGAGAGAGACAGACTGTGAGTGAGGGAGGGGTAGAAAGAGAGGAAGACACAGAATCTGAAGCAGGCTCCAGGCTCTGTGCTGTCAGCACAGAACCCAATGCATGGCTCAAACCTGTGAACCACGCGATCATGACGTGAGCTGAAGTTGGATTCTTAACTGACTGAGCCACCCAGGAGCCCCAAGGCTTCCATTGTTTTAATGAATTAAAGTATTTAAGTTTCTTGAAATATATTTAGTGTTTATAAAGACATAAATAATTTGGAAAATATTGCTTTCCTTACTTGATGTATTTAACATACAAATAATCATACAATTCCTGTCAAATAGACTGCAACTTCATAATTGGTCAATGAATCACTCAAATGTAATGATTTATCCCCCCCCAAATTGATCTAGACACATGAAGGGGATAAAGGAGCTACAAAATATAACTTCTCAACTCAAGCAACTTAGCATTTACTTGGTGTAGAAAGAGAATAGAATGTATGGAAATAAAAGTGGTACTGGCACAAAAACAGACACTCAGATCAATGGAACAGAACAGAGAACCCAGAAATGGACCCACAAACATATGGCCAACTAATCTTTGACAAATCAGGAAAGAATATCCAATGGAATAAAGACAGTCTCTTTAGCAAATGGTATTGGGAAAACTGGACAGCAACATGCAGAAGAATGAACCTGGACCACTTTCTTACACCATAACCCAAAATAAACTCAAAATGGATGAAAGACCTAAACATAAGACAGGAAGCCATCAAAATCCTTGAGGAGAAAGCAGGCAAAAATCTCTTTGACCTCAGCCGCAGCAGCTTCTTACTCAACATGACTCAGGAGGCAAGGGAAACAAAAGAAAAAATGAACTATTGGGACCTCATCAAAATAAAAGCTTCTGCGCAGCAAAGGAAACAATGACCAAAACTAAAGGACAACCTACAGAACGGGAGAAGATATTTGCAAACAATATATCAGATAAAAGGTTAATATCCAAAATCTATAAAGAACTTATCAAACTCAACACCCAAAAAATAAATAATCCAGTGAATAAAGGGCAAAAGACATGAATCGACACTTTTCCAAAGAAGACATCCATATGGCCAACTGACACATTAAAAAATGCTCCACATCACTCATCATCAGGGAAATACAAATCAAAACCACAATGAAATATCACCACACACGTGTCAGAATGGCTAACATTAACAACTCAGGCAACAACAGATGTTGGCAAGGATGTGGAGAAAGAGGATCTCTTTTGCACTGCTGGTGGGAATGTAAACTGGTGCAGCCACTCTGGAAAACAGTATGAAGATTCCTCAAAAACTTAAAATAGAACTACCCTATGACCCAGCAATTACACTACTAGGTATTTATCCAAGGGGTAAAGGGATGCTGTTCAAAGGGACACATGCACCCCAATGTTTATAACAGCACTATCCACAATAGCCAAAGTATGGAGAGAGCCCAAATATCCATCAATGGATGAATGGATAAAGAAGATGTGGTATATATATACAATGGAGTACTATTCAGCAATCAAAAAGAATGAAATCTTGCCATTTGCAACTACGTGGATGGAATTAGAGGGTATTATGGTAAGTGAAATTAGTCAGTCAGAGAAAGACAAAGATCATATGACTTCCCTCATACAAAGACTTTAAGATACAAAACAGATGAACATAAGGGAAGGGAAGCAAAAGTTATATAAAAACAGGAAGGAGGACAAAACATAAGAGACTCTTAACTATAGAGAACAAACAGAAGGTTGCTGGAGGGTTTGTGGGAGGGGTATGGACTAAATGGGTAAGGGGCTTAAGGAATCTACTCCTGAAATCATTGTAGCACCATGTGCTAACTTGGATGCAAATTATAAAACATAAATAAATTATAGAAAAAATGAATAAACATTAAAAAAATTGAAAAAAGAAATCCAAAGAGGCTAGATCAAAGTGGAGGAATAATCAAGGAAGACTTCTATTCCATGGTCTCAGTCCTCCTGCCACCTCTGACACTTTGATCCCTCTACATTCTCTTCTCCACTGCCACCAGGTCTCCTGTTATTAATATGTCTCTCAGCATAAAAATAGTGAAGTCATTGCTTATGTTTTGTATCTCTCTCTCACCACTCTCTACAGAGCAAGAGCCATCTTTGACCAGTCTCTACTTTGCCTCCCATTGATATCTTTACAAGCATAAAAATGGTTACTTTCACATCATCTAACAATTACATTTAGCAATAGGCCCCATCAATTTCTCTGCTCATCTTTGTCTTCTGTTGGGGCAGTGCATGTAGTAGTTGAGCATGTGTCTCCTCGAGCCAGTCTGATGAGGTTCAAATCCCAGGACTGAAGGTTTCTGGCAGTGGGAAAATTATATATCTTTCTTGTGAATCAGTTTTCTCGATTGGAAAATAGAGGATAATAATAGTAACTATCCTATTGGATTTTTATAAAAAGTTATCAAACCAATAATGTAATTACTCAGAACTGTGCTTGACAGAGAGTAAATATTAGGTAATTGTTAGCTGCTATTTTTATTATCCCTTGCCTTCCATCTGAATTCACTTTTCTTCCTGCTTAAGAGCATCATTTAATGGTGATTTTAGTGAGCTTGTGGTAAACTTTCCCAGTTTTGTATGTTTTATAGTGCTGGGGTATTTTTCTGTCCTCAAGCTTAAATGATAATATATTTGGAAATAGAACACTAGGTTGATAATTGTTTTCCCTTAGTGCTTTGGATATATTATTTCATTGGCTTTGACATGTAGTGCCACTTGTAGGAAGTCTTCAGTTAACCTAATTTTTATTCATTTTAAAACAATATACTTTTTCTGAGTAGCTTTTGAGTTTTCCTTGTCTTTGATAGACTACAGTCCCACTACAATATGCCTAGATGTAGCTTTATTGTACTTACCCTACTCAATGACTGGAATGCACCATATATATATATATATATCAATCAAAAGTGCATTCCATTCTATGAGTGACATTCCATATTTTCATCTTCTTATCTCTTGGTGATGGTTTCTATGTTAATTCTGCATTAGTTCTGGGTTAAGTTCAGTACAGTTACCCTTTCTTTATTCCAGTCCAGGGTTTATTAAATTTTATTTTTTATTTCAATGACTATATTTTTCATTCGTAGTATTTCTAATTGTTAACTTTTTATATCTGGTTTTAATTTCTGTCTATTTCCAGTTCATTTCTTTTTTATTTTTTCTTTCTTTTTTTTTTTTTTTTTAAGTAGGCTCTATGCCCAACATGAGGCTTGAACTTATGACGCCAAGATCAAGAGCCACATGCTCTACCAACTGGGGCACCAGTCAGGTGCCCCTTGTTGTTGTTGTTGTTGTTGTTGTTGTTGTTGTTGTTGTTGTTTCTTCTTCTTCTGCTTCTTCTTCTTCTTCTTCTTCTTCTTCTTCTTCTTCTTCTTCTTCTTTTTAAATGAAAGTTATACTTTCAGCTATCTCTTTGAGGTTCCCAAACATTTATCTGGGTTTAATTTTTCTGTTTATTAGTACTTGATTTTTCAAGTTTGGGAACTTTAGTTTGCAGGCTTATTTTGAGTGGTGTGTCTTCTGTTGTTTCCTCTCTTCTCCCTCTACACTTATTTCCTTTGCTGGATTTTTTCCCTCAGAAGCCCTATCTTTACTCCCTAGGTAATTTCCCTCACAAATTATCATCCGAATTGTTACCCAAGTTGGTGTAACATCCCAATTGTCTCCTTGCCTTTAATCTCCTCCTTTCCCACCAGATGATCTTCCTCCAAGTCTGACCCTTTTTCATGTGCTCCACACTTCCATCAAAGTGTATTTTCCAAAAAAAGGAATGTGATCACCCTATTCATTTCCTTAATATTCATCAATGGCTCCTTATTGCTTTCATATTTCCAGAGTAATAGTTTTTGTACAACTCACAAAGTATTTCATGGTGGGTTTCTTGCCATCTTCACCAGGTTGATCATTCGCTGAACATCCTCCTTAATACCATAACTGCCATACTGAACTTCTTGCAATATCTTGAGTGTGGTGTATTTTCTCAGAATCTTTGTGTTTTTCCACTCTAATCCTTCTAATTACAGCACTGTTCCCACCTTTCCCTTGCTCTCCTCTTACTCTCTGTCCATTTGATATCTACTAATGCATCAAAATACTACTCAGATATGACCTCTTCCAGGAAACTTAATATATTTATACTCCCATTTATCTCCTGTCCCTTAGAATTGCCTTTCTTAGAAATTTGTGCCCAGTTTACCTCCATCATCATGTTTATTTGCTTGCTGTCTTTCCCATTATCTTTTGAGTTTCTTGGGGTCAGAAGCTATTTCTTTCCTTCATCTTTTTAAGTTCTATATTCCCAGCACCTAGCATAGTACCTACTGTGCAGCACATGGTCAATATTTGTTGACCTAACATGTAAATTAATATGTAAGTGAATGAGTGAATGAATGTATGAATTGAAGCCAGGGTCATCCTGGTGTCTGCTATATTAAGGACAGGAAGGCAAGGGAAAACCAAGTGGGGTCTAAGAAAGAACCCTGGAACTTATTCACAAAAAGCCCCTTTTAGAGTTCCCAGATACCAACATTGTTGATAAGGGGCTTGTCAGTAAGGGTGATTCACCTTGTCATATAAAGCCCCACACATCTCCTGATAGATAGCATGTGCTAGGTTCCACATACATGAGTGAGACAAGACCTCTCCCTGAGGGAACCCACAGTCTAGGGGGAGATACAGATGAGTAAAATGATAATGCCAATACAACATGGTAACTGCTAAAATGGAGAATGGGCAGAATGCAGAGAAAACACAGAGAAGAAAATGAATGACTGCTTATGGGAATCAGGAAAGACTTCATGGAAGAGGCAACATTTCAACAGAGTTTTTAAGGAGGAGAAGTTTGGGCAGAGAAGTAGATGAAAATCTTTAAGATGAGGGAGGTGGGGAAGACCTTGTACGAAGAGCTCAATGTGCTGACCTATGTAGTTTAGACTGTAAATAGATGGGGAATTTTTAAATTACGAGATACAGGATGCTATACCACAGAGTCCCAGCCTTAGTGTTTGAGGCTGGGCTTACGTCCTGGCTTCCTCCTTGAGCAGGTGTGTCATCCTATGAAAGTCCTCCTGAGCATGATGTCAACTGAGGCAAATCTCTTACTGAGTTCCAGTTGCCTCATTTGCAAATTGAGAACAGCCACTTCCTCCTGAAGTGATTGGAAGCATCAAATTAGTTAATGGTTGTAAGAGCTTTTTTAAAAAAAAAAGTTTATTTATTTATTTTGAGAAAGATACAGAGAGAAAGGGAGAGACAGCATCCCAAGCAGGCTCTGCACTGTCAGCATGGAGCCTGACACAGGGCTCGAACTTGTGAACCATGAGAACATGGCCTGAGCCAAAATCAAGAGTCGGACACTTAACCACAGAGCCACCCAGGCGTCCCTGTAAGAGCTCTTTATAAACTATGAGGTTATTCTTTTATTTTTATTTATTTTATTTATTTTCTTTTCTTAGGACAACAAATATTTAACTAAACAAATGAGGAAGTCTTTAGCTTTAGCCAGGGTGCTGATGATTAAATAGGCTACATAGGTTTTAATGTGCTACAACCTAGAACCAAAATAAAAACCAAAATGGTCCAAAAGCAAAATCCCTCAGACCCTTTCTCTTCTCCCTGAGAGCTGAGCAGGCATCCTTTTAAGTGTGCTCATCTTCAACAGAACTGGTAGTGCTTCAAGGTCCAATTCAGGTGCTTCTGAGTTCAGAAGTCTCAACACATTTGAAAAAAAGGATGAAATTTCCAATTTTGCAAGTGCCATTGTGCCACAAGGGGGTAGGGGTGCTCTGTGTAAGTCTTTGTCATGTACTGTTCCTAACCAAACCTTTTGACTAAAAATATGATTTATAAAAATTGAATTTTAATAGGCATCTTCTATACCATATACATGTCTACCGCCATTTTTCTTATAATTAACATCTGTCCAGAGACATCAGCAAAGATGCCCAAGTCCAACATATTTAAGGTCTGTCTTTCTGTCTAGTCTTCAGCAAGACAGTTGTAGAGGGGCCAGACATGGTGACCCTAGGATTGGGAGATTTGGTTACAAAGGCCACCTTTCATTAATCTGAACAGATAGCCACAGGGCAACGTGAATCCTTCACAACTGGATTTTATCACAGCAAGTTCCTTTCGATGTGTGCACATTAAAAAGAATGTAAAAAAAAAAACACAATAAACCTTGTTTTCCTTGTTTTTTTTCTTCTGTTCATTATGCAGTTCTTGAATGAAGAAGAAAATAAAATGATTAGATGAAAGAGGAACCGACTAATCCCTTAAAGCATGCATTAAAAAATTGTTCACAGTGTGTTTGCCTCTTAAGCAACATGCTTGAAAAAAAATAATGAGTTGAAACATGCGGTGGTAAGGCTATGACATCATTTCTGGGTAAGGTGTCTTTCCTCAGTGCTGAGGTTGTCCAGGGCACAAATTCACAGAGGTACTCTGTGTGGAACAGAAAAACACAGCTGGGACACTAGAGAATTCCTCCCAGGATCCACAAAGCAAGTCCGATTATTTACCTACAGTGTTAGGAAGCTAATAGATTCCACCTGCAGCACACTGGCTCCAACACTCCCTTTTCTTCCGGAGTCCTGAAATGCTGAACCCCTAACTCCCACCCTTTCTTTGTATTTCTTGCTCTTTAGCTTGCGATGTTAACCCATCTGTACCTTGGGTTCAGATGGTGTCATTTATTTGGTGAATTGCAACATGATGTCATTAGGCATTCACATTGTTGTTTTTTAAGAGCTCAGAGAGGAAAAACAAAGCTCTGTGTACACGAGAGTCTGGGTGGAGACACAGGCGGTCACAGTGTTTCCCCATCCCCACAGTGGCACACAGCCGTTCTGGACCCACAAGCAATCTGTCTATAATAAGTGACAGATTCCGCCTCCTCTAAAGGAGAGGGCCAGAGGAGAGCAGCGCAGACCCAGTACAATAGCGAGGCAGGTGCTCCGGTCAGACTCCACTCCACCAGGAAACGCTTCTGGAATGCATGACCAATTTGGTTTCAGAACAGAATACTCTCTTTAATGGACAGAAAACACTAACCTTTTCTTTTTCCTTTTCCCTTCCCTCAACCCCCCACCCTCCTGACTCCCTACTTTCAATGAGCCCCCTTTCCACTTAACCCTTTCAAAGGAGAAAGGGCCAGGCTCCAAACCTGCACACACCCATCCATCTATGTGTTGCTTTGCTAACAACCCAGGAAGAGGAGTAAAAATTCATTAGCCAGGAGAACAAATGTGTTATCCGCCGAGAAGCACAGTAAAATGATGGGGGGGGGGGGGGAGTGGTGTAAGGGTATTACTAACTTGGTAAACTCAAACAAAAAAACCCTTACAAGCTTCACTTTTTCTTTTGGATTCTCACTTGTGAACAAGTTTAGGAAGCATACTTTTAGACAAAGGGCTAAAGTAAAGAATTCTGGAAATAAGAAGGGCTCTGAAAAGAAGAAATGTACTATTAAATTTGAAATGATCAAAATCACATTAAAACCACATGTCCTTTTAGAGATCATGTAGCATCTGAGTGAAATAGAAAATCTCACTTTAAGGAGTCCTAGTTGGGTCAAGTCAGCATAATAATGATTGAATTGGATAATGAATAATACTGTTATCATCATGACTTCGGGGTTTGCTCACACATCTATAGAGGTGGCATTACTGGATTGGATATTACTCAATATACCCATTTCCCAACACACAAAGAAAAATAGCTATAACTTGAGGGGGGAAGGAATAATTACCCAATTTTCCAATGAAATTCTTATATATGCATACCCTGACTCTTGACAAAGGAAGATGTAAGCAGTGTTGTATGGTTTCCTTTCCACGCAACAGTATTTGAAATGCAATGATATAGAGTAACGTATATTAACAGTAATAAGGGTTTCCCCTCCGAGAGTTATTGTAACTTATCTTTGAAGTTAAGCTCATTTATCATGGGGAGAATAGACCCCAAAAAGTACAGCAGCCGCGGCATCCTGCCCGAGGCAGAGTTAGAGATTTCCAATAGCTGCTGTAAAGAAACATTTTGAAAATGCGTTCACTACTGCACCAATAAATCTTAAGACAGAAGAGTTTTAATTACAGAGGAGGGCAAAGCCAAGATTTTTCAAATGAATCCAAAAGTATGACTTGAGAGAGCTTGCCCCCCCCCCCCCCATATTACCCAACATTTGATAAATTTCTGTGTTCTTCATCTGGGAAGAAAAATCTGCTTTTTAAGCAGGACTTCTGGAGGATATCTTCATTTGTAACATAGTAGCAGGAGAAACAATGGAAGTGAGATATAGTAAGCCAATCTATATGCACGTGTGAGGAGCAAAGAATATGATAGGTGCACCATGAATTCTGTGGGGGCATATTGCAGATTGTATGTACAGGAAGGAGAATGTGTTCTGCATGTGTATGCAGCTTCCTTGCATGTATATACGGACATGTGCTGCTATATGGCTTGGTCCTCAATAGACTGCTTCTTTAAGGAAAGAAAAAATATTAGTGTCATTTGTGTCCTAGTACCAAAAATGAACTCTTTTATTTCTTAGGGAAAAAAAAAATTAAGGCTAATGAAATTAGGGGTTGTTTAAATCAGACGCAATTAAAATGCACACATTTCTTTTCCTGGAATCTGCAATTGTATTCAACGTTTGCAGTACAACGCCTGCCTGTAGGATAAATAATTTAATGGGTTTTGTGATTTGGTACTAAAAGCATAACAAAATCCTACAGCTGTAGCCTCATTTTTCTCCACACTCAAACTGTTCCCTTCTTAAATTGCATATTTTTTTACAATTTTTTTAAGAACACAAAGTAGGTTCTACATCTTTGAGAACCAATTTCCGACATAATAGGTAATTGCACATAATTACAGGAGTTTCAGAAACTGAAACAAGAAAAAAAAATCTCTCCTCACTCTAAACCGTCTCTCTTCTTAAAGATCAGAATTAAATCACCATCTGATTCTATTCAACTTTGCCCTTTATTACAACAAATGATGTATGCTGAGAATAACCCAAAGTGAAAACCACCCCAAATGCTTCTGTTTTCTAGTCATTCAGTATTAATTCAGCATTTTGATTATACAAACATGAGGACGGGTTTTTATAAATTCCTTCATTTTTACGTGTCGTGTGCCACACACACTGCAAGGGAATGTGGTCAGTTTAAGGCTTTGGAGTAATGTGGGTTGCATTTTTAATTACTTTGCTATTTTCTGCGTCCACGCTCTTCAAAGTGCTTCTTGATATGTATTAACCCTCACACACTCAGAGTGAGATTAAGGACCTAAAGAGCACCTGCCTTCCATGATCCAAGAAAGATGACATCGAACTTTCAAAAGAGGATATGGCAAGAAAGTATAATAGTGCACAAATGAACTCTGTCTTCCCTCATCTTTTTGTATTTCTTCGGGGTTGTGATTGAAGTGGGGCTGGGACCTCAGGCAAAGGTAAGGCCTATGTGGGTGTGAGATTCCCAGCTGGAAATCAAAGCTTCAGGGTTTTCTGCCTGCTCACGGTAAGCTGATGGCAACCCTTTCTCTATGCCCCCTCTCCCTGACAGGAGATTGTAGATCAGAGGTTCAAAGAGCATTTTTAGAACTCCCTATCTTTTCTTACCTTTCCAACTAAAAAATAAACACATCTCATTCAGAGGGTAGGTAAAATTAGCCAGATTGTCTTTGAGCTCGTGTTGTGGCCATTACGGCTTGCCTAGTGGCAGACAAACTGGCCACTGCTCAGATTCCAGGAGGAAGAAGTGGGGAGGGTGCTTCAGTCTCAGAACCCAGTAAATGGACTGATTGTAATGTACCAGGTGCATCTTTTATTCCTTACTTCAACTTATTTCTTTATCTGCTGTGATACTGAAGTGTCACTCAGTGAGTGGCACTAAAAATGAAGAAGGTGAAAATCAGAAGTGTGCAGATCTAGTTTTTCTTAAACTACAGGCTTAAAACTCAAAGTAAATTATTAGGGAGCTCATGTCACTCTCTACACTCAATCCAGGGAGCATTATATCTATTGGCAACTCAATATTCATCTCTTTATGCAGAGTTAGAAGTGAGGGAACAGGTCTGTGGACTTGGATCGTGAGGACAAAATCTGGAGATTCTAAGCCTCATTGATTAGTAAATAATTTCACAATTTAAAAAACTCAACCGACACAACAAAACATTAACTGTAAAGGAGTCATCATTTCCAGAACAAATCACCTTCGCATTCAAATGCAAGTAAGATGAGACTGTGTCATTCCTCCCATCTTTCAGGTCCAAATGATAATAGCACGGATGAGAGCTGGTTAGAGTTGAGCTGCGAAGATAATGCTCAAGAGAGGCAGTATGGGGGAAAGACAGTTGCCTTACTCTTAAAGAACCTAGAATAACTTCCTTAAATAGGAACTTTGCAAAAGTCTCTGGACTTCACTTCTCTCAACTACAAAATGGGAATAGTAATAAAAATAACAAGTCTACAGGAAGACAGGAGTTGGACCACATGATGCCTTTCTTATTCGTCATGTTGTGCTTTGACTGTTGGCATGTCTATATTCTGCTATGCTGTGAGGTTTTCATCCATATCTCCCTGACCCTTCCAGAGTTTCTGGCACTTAAGAATCCCACAGTATTTGATAAATGGCTAAATGATTCCAGGGTTAACTCTTTTGAGGTCCCCATCCATTTTAGGTCTATGACCTTATCACAGTCTATTCAAAAAACCGTAAGTAAGGTAAGTCCTTTTATTTTGCATATGATCTCACAATTCCTTCTTGCCCAATTCCCCCAATTCCTCCAAAAAAATTAAATTACTGAAGGTAGTAAAATTGTCATGCATTTTTCTTATATTCCACATAATGCCTTACATAATTTAGGAACTTACAAAATACATGTTGAAATGAATTGAATAGTAAACCTATAACTTATGGCAAGGTTGACATACTAGCTCAATAAGGCCTAGTGCCTATTTTCATAAAAAAAAAAAATTGTTGGAACACAGCCACACCCATTCACTTACGTTTGTTCGTGGCTGGTTTTGTACTCTAATGGCAGCGTTGAGCAGTTGCAACAAAGACCATGTGGCCTACAAATACTGAAATATTTGCTATCTGGCCCATTACAGAAAACAGTTTCTAACTCCTGACTTACAGGATTATCTCCTTTCTCCTCTCATATTAACTCACTGAGACTATGAATTCTGGTCTTTCATCTCTGATCAGAGAATTAGGATCAATTATATTAGTAGTAATGTGATTAATAGGGGTTACTCAGTGCCCTGCATAGACCCTTAACTAAAAGCGAGCTAGTGTTATCATATATTCCTCTAGCCTCTTGCAAGTAACAGAGGCCCTCTTTTTCAATCCTCATCAAATAGTTCTCAGGAAACACCTAATTGCCTCAGTTAATTTTGTGACAGCAAGTTTTGAGATGCCAATGTATAAACTATTATAAGATTAGATAACAAATATATTTTTAGGATGTCATAGCCTAGATATGGATGACTCCAGGAGATGTGAAGAAAGGTTAGTTTGTGGAACACAAATAAAGGATTTAGTAATATGTGCATATCTATGTTAACAGAATGCAGTTCCTTTTCATCATACTGAAATCATCTTTTTCCTCCAAATAATGTTTATTGTTCTCAGACTAAGAGATTTCAAAATGGAGAGTGACGCCCCATATGACTGTTTATTACTCCACAAAGGCATTAGGGTGTAATTTTAGACTGCGTAGATTGTGGTTTATGTATCACAGGTAAAGCATGTATACACTTCCTGTGGAAACACATAAGCTATGTTTATACTATGTGGATTAGGGTTAAGTAGTAAGGTTGACATTTTAGCTAGTATAAAGCTCTTATGTTCATAATATGCTGTCGTGAGCCTATAAAATATAGTCATTGGATTAGAAAATAAGCAGGTAGCAACACTTCAGAATCCTCTTCAAGATTAAACACACACTCAGTATCTGGAGCTAGGCGGCACAGATATGTCTAGATTTACATAAAGGGAGTTGATACAGTGAAAAAAAAAATTTAGCACAGTTTCTGAATGGAGAAGTCATGACCATGGGCTTAGTATTCATACATTCAGACCCTGACCTTAGTCCTTCCACTCTGTGTTACTTTTTATGGGTTACTTAACCATTCTGTTCTTCAGAAATGGGGATACTAACAGTGCCTCCTGATAATATTATCTTGACGAGCACATGAGTAGATACAGGTAAAGCTCTAGAACAGTGCTTGGCTAAACAAGTGACAATTACTACTTCTGGTCCCCAACCCAGTACTAGCCTGGCCTTTCTGAACCTCATTTATCTTTTCTAAAATGGAGTGTATGGAAGAATAGTTTATGTACCTTACAGCTTTAGTTTCTTGTTACAGTTTTTTTTTTTTTTTTGTGGACAATATGGGAAGAAGTCTAAAGAATAACAAGGTCACAGGGAAACTGGGACAGTCAAAAGCAGAGATTACGAAGACAGTACAGCTATAGGTCTGCACAAGCACGTGAGTGTTAACACACCCATGCAGACACAAACGCTCACGTACCCACACACCACAGTCATACATATACCTTCACATACACACACTCATAGGCATGCCCCATGTTTGGCATCAGTGTTTATCATCTATTAAAGAAACCTTAATGTTAAAGTCATTAGACACCAGCCTCCAAGGAGGTGCTTCTCCTAATAAATTGAGGTCTGTTTTATTTTCTTACACTTGTGACAAACAAAAACTAAATCTTTTCTGAAAATATAACAACCCCAATTTTCCAGGCCAGTAAGCTTTTAGGAAACTGTAGCTTTTAGCAAAATACTTCAAGGCAGAGGTTACAAGGGAGAAGTGGGTTCCAGCGCATCTAACCTTGTCTGGACAAACAGAGAATTCCAATCTCTTTTCCTGGGTAAATGTAAAATCAGACCATACAGAATAATCTCAAGAGTTACTAGGAAAACAGTTAAGATTTTGGATTGAGTTTTTGAGGTCAAAAAGATTCAATATAAATCCAAACACTTAAAAATATTTTGCAGTGAACTTCATTTATCATCAATTAGACTCATCCACCAGAGGTCATTGGATGATCGGGTGACATATTTCCCACCACTGTTTTAAATGAAAGGTTACTACACCCTCTGGGCCTTTTAAAGAAATTGCAGTTTAGTCCCCCCAAAATAGGTTTAAAGGAGATGAAGACTTTGGGGGACCATAAAACTTTTGCACTATGAGAGTTTGTCTTAAGATGAATTACTTTAATCCTGTTGGGGTATTGGAGCCATGAACTGACCACACGATAACATAGAATCAGGAAAAGAATTTGCTATAAATGTACATTTTATATGTACATGGTTATGTTACATGCAGTGTTTTAGAGAGCAAAGTAACATTTTTAAATTACTATCTCAGCTCTACCACTTACTATGCAATCTTGGGCAATCATTTAATACTTGTGAACCTCAGTTTCCTCACCTATAAACATAATATTACTTATCTCATAGTGTTATTTTGACGACTAACCAAAATACTCCGTGTGTATTAGTTGTCTATGTAAGAAATTACCCCTTCCTCCAAAACTCAGTTTTGAGTTAAAACTTAAAAACAATACATATTATATCACAGTATCTGTAGGTCAGGAACCCAGCCATGGCTGAGCTGTGTTCCCTTACTCAGTGTCTCTGAGAAGGCCACAATCAAGGTGTTGGCTGGAGCAGGGGTCATCTCAGTGCTCAAATGGAAAAGGATTTACTTCTAAGCTCACTCACGTGGCTACACCGGCAGATTGTTAGATGGCCTTGTTATTCACTGAATATTGGTCAGAAGCCACCTCCAGTTGCTAGCCATGTGGGTCTCTTCATAGGACCATTCACAACATGACAGCTCCCATCATCAGAAGGAGCAAGTGAGAAGCAAGAGGGCAAGCAAGGCAGAAATCATAACCTTTTGTAACCTAACCTCAGAAACACTTTCCCATCATTTTTGCGATATTAATTCATTAGAAGTAGATCACTAGTACCAGCCCACTGTCACGTCAGAGTGGGGGGGAGGGGTTAAACATGGGCATTGATACCGGGGGGTGGAGATCATTGGAAGCCATTTTAGCAATTGTCATACCACGTGAAGTTGTTAGCATTGTAGTTAGCACAGAGGATGTGCTCAATATTTCTTTTCCCCCTCTGAGTTAGTATATATTTCTAAGAATTTTGTTCTAATGGCAAGTATAGAAGCAAAGAGGTATGAGGTCAGGTTTAAAACTGGGCATAGGGTTCTTGTGAAGAGATACAGCTTCTCTGTGACTGAATTACTGTATTTGTGCCTAAGTTTCTCCCATATATTCATGGAAAGTATAAGATGGTTGTGCGAGCTAAATAAAATTAATGGGATAAGTCACTCAGAAGAACAATACAACAATGACTAACAATATAAATACGGGCACTGTTATTCTTCCCAATCGTCCCAATCCAGCCATGAGGTACATGGGCTGAAACCAGAAAAAGGAGAGGCCCATGTGTCCAATTTGTTTCCAAACTTATCCTAATTCCTACTCCAAGAAAAACTGGAGACTTCCTGGTGTGTTCAGTGCAAGAGTACTGTCTAACCTGCATCTTCTGAGTGGCCCATGTAGATTTTAGATTTTCATTACATCACTTCTAGTGCCCTGACTTCCGTTCTTCAAACTCAGTGACCTTCCTACTCTGTTTCCACAGAGCCTGAATGTCTATGTGTCAGACAGCATCACTCTGCGCCTCCATCTATGTGATCTTCAACTCTGAAACAGCTCTCCCTGAATATACCATGCCCATTCTCTCACTCCCACTAAACTTTTCTTCACCCGTTAGGAAATCCCAACCACAGCACACATTCACTCAGTTCTGTCATCTCACTCTTTCTTGCTGTTCTTCCATTTTACAACATAGGATCGGCCATTACATCACTAGATTTTAACCATTTAAATCCTCCTCTAGAGTTCTCAATTTCTGAATTTATGCCATTTTCCCAATCCTGGGTTAATCCCCTAATTACTTCGTCTAATCTAGCTTCCTGGATACTAAGAATTCTTGAAAAAAAATTTTAAACCATGCTTATTTGGTCCTCTTCAGTTGTTACTGGTTAACTTCATCATGATCCTTAATATTATGTAAAGGTCCACACTTTATAGTCAGATGAACATGTTTAAATTCTGAGTCTGCCATTTTCTGGCAATGTGAACTTCAGCAAGTGACTTTAATTCTACATCTCTGTTTCATCATCTGTAAAAGGGGGATGGAATACAACTAAAACAACAACAACAACAACAACAACAACAACAACAACAACAACAAACTACTTTCTATGTTTTTTTCCACCTTAAACTCTCTGAAGCATTTCATTTACTGGCTCCTCTCTTAGCTCATCTTTTCCTTTTTGTCACTTTGAACTATCCTGATTCTTCTCTTACCTATGTACCAAGCCCTTGTAAAATTCTTACACAACTTTTTATAATTTGTCTTATAATCACAGTTGGTATGTTTTACTTGCTCTCTACTGACCAAAAGTGCCCCTCTACAAAACATAACAATATTGACCCAATTTTGCCTATATTACATTTGGCATGGTGCCTTGCATATGGTTAGTACTTAATAAATGGTGTTGAACAGGAATGGATTTAATATTGAACATGTTTACGTGCACACTTTTTAAATTTTGTCATTCATTGTGCATGTAAACCAGAGAGTAATTCTCTTCTCCAGTTTACTAAATGACCTTCTCCAGCCTGAAAAATCTGAGGACTGTGCTGATTTTAATGTTCATCTGTATTTGGTAGCTGTGGCTTTACTTGTGAAGAATGTACCAAAACCCACACTGTAACACGGGAAAATGAACTTAATATCAAGGTATGATCTGTCCCAACTGCCATACTGTGATAATTTCAGGTCGCAAGATCATAAAATGTAAGAAATTGTGGAAAGAAACAATCACAGCATTTTCCCCTCCCCACCATGAGATTAAAGTAGTTCTCATTTAAAACTGGGGGATGACACAAAAGTATAAGTAGGAAAAATGACTAAAAATATTCCATTATCTAATATCAAGATATTACCTTGTTTGTAGATAAACAGAGAACACTCCAGCAAGCGAACTAGATATCTCATTTTGATATCTTACATTGTTGAAATTCCTTCCAGCCAGAGCTTAAAAAACTAATATTTGATCATTTTAATTTTCAAATGCTCTGACACCTCTCTGCACCTTTAGAGTCAGCTGTAAACTTATGAATCTGGAAATGATCAATTCATATTTCTTTCCTTAGTAACTTCTTATCAGAGCTTGCCTGAAGCAATGTATCTTCCTTAACGCATGTCCAGGAAGTCTGAAGCATTTTCTCCTTTGTGACCCAGATTCTCTGATCTGTGTGTCTATATCTAGCTTCCAATTATGTAGAGCATCTCCTTGTACATGCTGGGTAGTCCTTATTAGTAACTTAGAAAAAAACAAGTAGCTAAAATATGATAGGTTGTATTCTCCAAAGGACACTTGAAGGAAACATGTGATTTATGATATGTTTTTTTTTTGCCATTTAATACTTACATATAAAATATGAGTAACCAATATTTCTGTGACTATTTCTCTCACTGTTCCATGTAGAATTCCAGCCCATTCCAAAGTCCCAGGTTAAAGGTAAACTTTGGAGTTTTTGGAGGGTGTTTCACATGTGCCTTCAGTGACATCACCTGCTGCTCTAGACAGGTACCACTGCCACTTCTAGGCACTGCCTTGTCCACGACACACTGTCATCTTCCTCTGGACACCACAGATTCCTACTTGGCATTGCTTCCAAAGCACAGGAAGTCTAATGGCGTCAAGGCCACATGAGCACCTGAGGGGAAGCTGGGGGTTGGAAACCTCTCATATCCTATTCATGGCATGCTCTGCTAAATGGATGCCAGGGCACCGCTGCTTTGCATAGAGTTTTAGTTCAACTAACTCTTCTCAGTTGCTACTATTCTTCCTGCTTCCTCCCATACCACTCTGGCTTCAGTTGTTATTTTGGCCAAAAGGCAAGGTTGAAGGGAAACGATGTCGTACTCAGATGACTAAAGCTTTGTTTCTTGGTCAAGTTTGTCCTGACAAACCCCATTTGTACTGGGTTGTTTGCTTTCCCTGTTGTTTTCTCAGCCATTTATGCAAATAAATGTCTGGTAGGTTAACCCTGCCATTTCACCAAGCTTGTCTGGGCCATTTCAGCTCATGCTGCAGCCCCTGCGTTGACTGACGTGAAGTGAAGTGACCTGGCACACAGGAAAAAGCTTAGCCCAGAGCAGGTGCTTAGGCAGTGTGTTAGCCTGGTGCAAATACTTTAATCACAAGGAATATCAAGCTCTTCAAATAGTAACGTTATTAAATGTGGATTGGTCTCGTTCCTTTTTACAGAATCCTAGCAGAGGGGGAATACTTGATTTTGGCATGAGTCAGTGTGGATAAAGAACATGTGATTAAATCGCTCGGTCATTAAGTTTAGGGGGCTTTGGGGTACCATTTGTGAAATAAACTCAAAGAGAGTATGAAATTGTACCCTGAGGCCCAATAGGAGTACGCCACTGAGTTAGGGGCCTATTTTTAGGCTGTGATTCCCTGGGACGTTTCATTCACCCAGAGCTGCATCTTTCAAATACTTTTGAGTGAGACTTTCAATAATAAACAGATTTTTAAAGAATAGCCCAGAACACCCACCCCGTACAGACACATCTTCACACATGTATGTGTTTGTCTATAAAACAACACCCACCATCTTTACATGTAATATATTTTTTCTGTATTGTGTTTTTTTTCTTCTCCTTTTCCTCCTCCTTTTGCTTGTATTACAAAGCATGGCCCAAGAAGAGTTCGTGATACCTCACAGCAGGTTTTTTGAGAATTCTGGGAAGCTAATAGTGATCTCCAAAAGTTTTCCTTCAAGAACCCATGTAGTAACGCACATAGGAGATGCCTTCAGTCTGACTCCAGCCCAATTTTAGAAGCTTGAGCATCAGGCCAGGTGGTACTGTGGCTTTTTAGAAGAGTCTTCTCATTTGGCAAGACATTGTTCAGGGAAAGCACAGGGACTAGACAGTGGAACTGAGACTAATGATAAATGCAACCCAGTCTCGCAACCTTTGAAAGTACTGATGATGCCAACAATGAGCCTTCTCTCTGCCTGAGAAAAATGAACAAAGAGCTCATTAGTCAAATATTTCTCTAGTGTTGTGAATATGTGGGGGAAAGGAATGAGAGGAGAGAAGGCCAATAAAGAAGATCTCTAAATAACTGTTCCATCCATGAATTTCTGGGACTCTACAAGTAATTCTTTTCATTAGTCCAGATGTTAGAAGGGAGGCAGTTCAGGGAGTCTCATCATTTTGAAGCTCATATAATAGAATTATTTCCATCCTTCACACCTCATCTACTTCACAATAACTTGAACCAAGATTTACATGTTTTAAGATCCATGCACATTGGGGTCCCTGGGTGGTTCAGTCAGTTAAGTGTCTGACTCTTGACATAGGCTCAGATCATGATCTCATGGTTTATGAGTTCAAGCCCCATATTGGGCTCTGAGCTGACAGTGCTTGGGATTCTGTCTCCCTCTCTCTCTGACCCTCTCCTGCTTGCTCTCAATCTCTCTCAAAATAAATAAAGATAAACTAAAAGGAGGAGGAGGAGGAGGAGGAGGAGGAGGAGGAGGAGAAGAAGAAGAAGAAGAAGAAGAAGAAGAAGAAGGAGGAGGAGGAGGAGGAGGAGGAGGAGGAGGAGGAGGAGGAGGAGATGATCCATGCATGTTGGGGGCAGGATTCTCTTTGTCAGTCTAGTGATTCTCTTGGGGCACCTTGGAATGAACTCTGTTGCCCCCCAGAATCCAGGAGGTAGGAAAGAAGGAGGGCTTCCTCTTCCTGGGAGGTCAGAGGGCTCAGTGCCTGCCCTTCCTGGACTTCTGGTAGGAGAAAATGAGTGCAATCGCCTACAGTTGTCTAATACCTTTATTTGAAATGTTCTCCACAGCTCTCTACAGATTCTTCATTTTTTCAGTTGTTCCTATGGAGAACTCCCTTGTAAACTTGCATTTCTCAGACATAGAGGTGAAAAAGAGAGGCTGTTACTTTATGTGCATGTACTGATATGTCGCTGTAAAGGAAAGCTGCCACAGCAGTATATACATGTCCATGAAATGAAAATGAAAATGGTTGCCCAGGTCTGCTCACAACTGAGCTTTTATTCTCATCCTTGGAATAAGATGGGATGACAGCATTGAGGAAATGACCTTGTAAAACACATTTTAAGAGGTGTTTCTTTTTAAAAGACAAAAGCAAGTGGATATGATTGCTTTGGTTTCAACGCTCATATGAGTCTACAGTCGCACACTCCACATACAGCAAGGCAGATAGTGTCTGCATATGCAGCCATCTAAAAAGGGACAGTTACACATCCTTTTCTTGAAGTATGAGATCTCACACTGGCTGTGTGGCATGAGGAGAAGTCATAATCAAGATCCACATTAAATGGCTCAAATAGTATAAATACATGGCATGCTGACTTCACATCATGACATTTCCTTGTGCCAGAGGGACCCTAGCTCTGAGACCTCTGGATTCCCAGCAACACACCCCTATTCACAAGCTTACCCTCTACTTCATGAAATGTAAAAGGGCTGTGTTAAGCATTGTGCTCTGTTCAGCAGCTCACACGTTGTGCGTGCTTGATTATAACTGTTGATGCAGCCTTTTCACTGGAGTCAAATGGACATCTCACGGAGAACAGGACCCTGCCAGGCCACTGGGGGACCATTCCAGAAGTTGCTGCTTCAGTGTGCTAAATGGTAGCCTAGGGCCGTGGCAGAGATTTCATGCTGTTTCTTAAACTGCCTGGTGAACACCCAGGGAGAGGCTTAGGTGAGAAGCTGCTTCATTAGACAGAGAAAGCTCGGTTTGAAATCATAAGGCAATATCTTTCTTATTTTAAACTGGCTGCTTATTTCTAAGTGCTTTACAAACAATATCTCTGTCACCCACACGACATCACTGTGAGAGACTGTAGGGAAGTGTCCCTATCTCATCTTAGAAATAGCAGAGAGCTGGCAAATGACTCTTTATCTGACAGCAACCATGGAAGAAAACAAAGGTCTCTTCAACCCCACCTCTGGCTCAGCCTCCCAGATCGGCCACCCACTCACCCCCTGTGCCAACCTCTGCCTCAGTTGCCCCAGTCTAGTTGCTGTGCGGTGTTTTCCTACTATCCTGCCTTGTTACTCAAACCATTGGCCTTGTCTCCACTCTATTTGCATAAAGCCTGCAATCCTTTAAGGCTCAAATCAAATCCCACTTCCTCCTTCAAGATTTTCAGGAGCCTTCCAGCTTGGAAATCCACCATCCCTCCTCTGACAGTGTTACATTCTGTTGAAATTCACTTACTTCCTCTTCGTGTGGTCATGTTTTATCTTCCCACCTAGAAGGACAGCTTCTTAAAGACAAGGGCAATCTTTGAAATGCTTCCTTCTCTTTATTGTCACCAGGCCCCTAGCAGAGCTTTGCTCAGGGAAGTCTCTCAGTGGACACACATCCGCTACCCCACCTCCAACAGTTACTAGTTCATGGCATTTCACATACTCCAGATAGAAGCTTATGTTTAGCGAGCTCAGATGTACCTAATACTCAGATACTACTAGAAGGCCCTGCTTTCCTGAATTATACTTACTGCTCAAAATAAGTGGTTCCACTCTGAATATTATCCTCTTGGGGCATGGGCCAGCCTGGCCAAAAGGCAGAGGAATGTCTGAAGGGGCAGATTAATGAGCAATCAGAGGGGAGGTTGTGGATGCCCATTCAAGTTCTTGGAAAGTGTCTGTCTGTGGTGTGATGAAAGGGGCCAGAGGGTGAGAGTGGCTCCACATGTCCCCTCCCTCCTGCTGCTGGGGGCCTGAAGAACAATGAGGAGTCAGCGAGGCAGTGGCACGTGGGAGGCAGCTGACTCCAGCTGACTGAAAATAGGCCATTTGTCCTGTTCAGTGCAAATGTGGACAAGGGTCTGCACGCATGGTGGGGGCTGCAAAGCGGGACAGGGAGGCAGTTGCATTTATGTGTGCATGTGTGTGAGAGATGAAGGCCTCCTTCTTTGCTTTCTAATCAGCTTTCTCTACTCAATAAATTACCAATAAGAATAGCCTATGATCTCTCAGTTTTTTCTAGCTGGTAACAATATAAGTGCGCCAGGGAAAAAAACTTGGATTTGAATTCTAGAGATTGGTAAGGGCACCACCAGGTATTTCTTCCAACCCAAGGGAAAAGGGGTTGATGAGTAGTTAACAGCTCAAATGTTGTTAAGAGCACAGCTGAATATTCTAATTAACTGGATCTCTCTCCTCAAAAATATTGCTTCATTAAGTAGGCATTCGTAAGACTCAGAAATCTCTGGGCTATATGGAGATTTTTACTGAGGTGATATTTGCAGCCAGCCCTGATAATCTGATCAGTAGTATCAACTGTTAAGGGCCACTTATCACTAACTCAAAGTCAGCTGGTCACTGCCTGTAGCATCAGGTACCCGGGGCGGGTACAGTATATAGTCAGACTCTACTTGGGGAGATGCTATACATGGTAAGACTCCTAGAGGAAAATTCAGTAAACTGTTGTTTTGTTTGTTTTGTTTTTTGTTTTATTGTTGTTGTTGTTGTTTTTGGTTTTTGGCTTTTGGCTTTTAGATTCCTTGTACAAATGACGTTAGGGCAAGTGTGTGCCGTACACACACATACCTGTGTGATTGATGGTGGAGAGTGAGGGACTTATAACCCCTTATCTCTTGTCTTTCACAAAGGTATTATGAAGGGACATAAGCTTTCACTCTGGCACCATCAAAAATCATCCAATAAACGGAATGTGGTCCAACTTCTTCATTTCACGTTAAGAGATAACTGAAACCCAGAGAAGTTAAATGGCTTGTCCAGAGCTGTTCAGTGCCATTTGTCCCTTCAATCTGTGTCAGACCCTCTGCTAGGTCAAAGACAGAGCTCAAGTATCCAGGCCTCCAGACTGGAACTTTGTTCCACTGGCAGTGTTGACATAACCCATCAGAGCTGGGCAGTTGAGAAACTGCCAAAGAGAAAGAGACTCCTCCTTCCCAGGCAGATGTCTCTACTTCTGCAACAAGGCTAGTGATTCTGACCCAAATGGCCAATTATCTGCTGGTGGCATTTATACGAATCATTGATCCCTGTCATTGGTCTGGAAGTTGAGAGTTGGGTTATGTGTACTGGACTGTAAAGCCCCAGCCGCTGAGGAGGTGTGCTTCAGAGTTAGAACCGGATGATTTTAAATTGGTTCCCAGGGGTTTGAGGCAGTCAGAGCTACTCCCAGAGTCCCTATAGCAGTGGTTCTTCAGCTTTTCCTTTTGTCTTTCTTTTTTTTTTTTAATCTCAGAGGTTATTTTAAAATATTCCCATATTCTACTTTACAATCCCTCTCAGTAATTTTCTTAAAATAAGGACAGTAATCTTTCTTACAGAGTTGCCTCTTCCTTAGAGTACTGTGTGCTGGTCCCTGATGTTCCTTCAGGAAAGCTTGAAAGTTAGAGGGCAGGAGAAATGTCCAGTTTGTTTCATTTCCCTTTATTCTCCATGCTTTCAACTCAAGGTTGCTACCAGGAGGGCATTGGGGGATGCAACACTCTGTAAGACAGGTACTTACATGGACTCATGCTTCAAGAAGCTTCTATTTTAGTATGGGAGATAACAAAAGCATATGCATAAGTGCAAGTCAAGGAAGAAGAATATAAACAATATGAAAGGCAGTGAGGAGGATCTCATAATTTCCTCATGGAGCCCTCAGCTAAGGCTTTGGGGAAGAGGTAATAATTGAGCTGGGCTCTGAAGAATTGATAAGATATGAATATCCAGCCAGGTCAGGGCAATCATTTCAGACAAAGGTGTTATGGCCACTTCTTGGTAGCTTTTACTTTTACAAAACTCCTTTTCAGAAGCCTGAAGCTTCACTGTTTTCATAAGTCTTCCAAAAAGTATTCCTGAATCTAGTCCTTGGTGTCAGATCCCTAGCCTAAATCGTGTTCAATAAAGCATACACTCAGACAGGATTCCAGTTTATCACCACAAAATATAGGAGGGGGCTCTAGGAAGCACATACTCTGGGTCTTTAGTGAAATAAAGATGCTAGACATTGTCTGGTGCATAGAAATAAATACTTGGGGTGCCTGGGTGGCTCAGTTGGTTAAGCATCCAACTCTTGATCTTGGCTCAGGTCATCATATTGCGGCTCAGGTCATCATATTGCAGCTCAGGAGATCAAGCCCCTCTTTGGGCTCTGTGCTAACAGCACGGAGACTGCTTGGTATTCTCTCTCTCTCTCTCTCTCTCTCTCTCTCTCTCTCTCTCTCTCATAATAAATAAATAACTAACCTTTAAAAAAAGAGAAAGAAATTCTCTTTCATGCAATACAGAATGATATTCCTGACTTCTTACTATGGACAGGCCCTGTTTTAAAAACCTGACATTTGAAACTAATGTGAGATGGTATGTTAAAAAAATTAAATTTAATTTAAATAAAATAAATAAAAGCTTTACATCTATTAACTCTTTAACTCCTATAATAATGGAGGGGGATAGCTTCAAGGTAGGTTTCTATTTTTACTCTCATTTATCAATATGAACCCTGAGACACAGGGAGTTTAGTAACCTTACCAATATCAGTCATTAAGTTGTCTGAGCCAGGATTTGAACCCAGGCGGTCTAACTGGAGAGTTTATGCATAGAAACACCATATGAGACAGATCCTTCTCCATATAAAAACAATTATTGAATTATTTTATTTACTAAATTTTTATTGAGCAATTATTATCTTCTAGGCACAATGTTATGAGCTGAGAATAAGAAGAAAGCAAAGAAGTGCTATCTTACCTTAAACAGTCTATCCAAAACCTTGGAAAAGGAAGCCATTATTTAACATGAGGCCAGTTGCTAGTAAACACAGGACTGGAACTAAAGTTTTTGGGCTTTATCCTTTAGGTCCTATATTAGAAAGGAATAATGCTAAATATCACAAAAGAGGCGCCTCCGAATCTCAGCAGCTTAGTATAATGTAAGTTATTTCTCACTTAGTAATCCAAAAGGTGTTCTTATTTGGGCAACTCTCCAAGCAGAGATTCAGGGACTCAGACTTTTTCCATTCTGTATTCCTGCCATCTCCCACAAGCTCATCTTGGGGGCTCATCCTGTCAGCTAGAAGATGTGAAGATTCAGAGAATCATGCATGGGAGGATTTTATGGGTCAGGTCAGGAAGTGGCATATGTCACAGGCACTCATATTCCACTCAGTAGAAGTCAATCATGTAGCCAAATCTAGGTCCTATGGTGACTAGGAAGTGTAGGCTCACTGGGGGCCCAGGAAGAAGGGAAAATGGATTTAATAGTTACCTAGAGGTCTCCATGACATATCTCTATACCATCAACTTGTGAGTAATTGAATTTCCAAACGATACCACTGTGCTATTTGAAACTATATTAATTTCTAAAATCCAGGAACATTATGGATATAGAATATGATCTATCTTGGGGTGTCTGGGTGGCTCAGTCGGTTAAGCATCCAACTTCAGCTCAGGTCATGATCTCACAGTCCGTGAGTTTGAGCCCCGTGTCAGGCTCTGTGCTGACAACTCAGAGCCTGGAGCCTGCTTCGGATTCTGGGTCTCCCTCTCTCTCTGACCCTGCCCCATTCATTCTCTGTCTCTCACTGTCTCAAAAATAAATAAACATTTTAAAAAAATTTAGAATATGGTCTATCCCATAATCCTATATTTTCTTTCCTGTTGTTCAATAGAGAGCTGATAGTATATAAGGGACAGGAAGGACATTTATTTAACATAGCTCCAATTCTTGATTCTTTATCCTAGTACTGGATATGGATTACAGTGCAAAATGCTGAATAGAAATTCAATTATTTGTGCATAATTCCATCTACTTCAGCTATTCAAAAATTTATGCTAAATGTATATCATCAAACGGGGAAGATGCAAAGAAGACTAACAACATTTATTAAGTGTTCACTAATAGCAATCACTCTTCCACATCCTTTGATGTTATTGCTTTTAATTCTTATAAGGTGTCATTGTTATGTACCCATTTACTAGATAGGGCTTATTATAGGATAGAGTTTAACCTGCCAAGTGTCACATACACATAAATGGCAATGCCAGGATTCAACAATACTTGTTGTGTCTAATCCCTAAATTTTTCTTTGCCCTGGGAGTGACTGAATTTGCTCACTCACATTCAATGATGGAAATAACTCAAAAGGTTTTAATTTACAAACCTAAAGTATCCAAGTAATTTCTACAACTCTCTGATTAACTCTACCCAGACAGACAATAAATGTTTATGATGCAAAGTCATCTGCAAGCAACGGAATCATAGTAACTCAGTGTCTCAGGAGGCATCTCATCACAGATTGTGCTCATTAATTCTATCAACACATACTGAGTGTGAATTGTATGCTATTCACTCCCAAGCTATGCAGTGATGATAAAAGCCATGGTTTCTCCTTCAAACAGGCTCCCTTCACAAATTCAGGTTTAGGTGTTTCTCCCAAGCAGATCTATAGTTACCCTACTGTTATACCTATATCATGTGCTTTCTTGTAACTGGTGTTTTATTTGACTATATCCTGCATTCTCTTGATTCATGGATTTTATGCTTTGCTTATGAACACTCCAGCACTTTGCCTCATTCCTGACATATTGGGTACTCAGAAAATGCATTCTGCAATAAATGAATGAGTAGATGGGTATAGTTTAGGAGAACATGATTAGTAAGAGTAAATGTATTAAGACACACATCAGTGAAGTCAAGGAACTACTAGAAATTCATAAGTGAGGTTGAGGTGGGGAAGAAATATGAGATAAGACCAGATAGGAGCCAATTTAGGGCTAAGAATAGTGGGCTTAGTTCAAATATATACATCACTGGAGGAAGGAGTTTTAATGTACTTGATTGTTTGAAGATAATATCTGAAGTGCCAACTTGGTAGATAATGATCCCTTCAAGACAGAAACTTTTTTATTATTATTATTATTATTTAATTACAGATTACTCCAGTTTCAATGCGATGTCATGGTTAAAGGCCAAGAGAAGGCTTTGTTTTGTGGGACTGAGATAAAGGTGAATTATTTGAAAACTTAAAATCTTTCCAGAAAAGAGTTCCAGTGAATTTACTAACCTCTTGAGAGTGGATTAGGATTCTGTCATAAAGTAAATATTCACAACCAATAGAAAATAGAATATATGATTGTTCAGTTCTTCATTGTGGGTATTGCCTGGAGGCCTGTTGGGTAAACACTTCAGGAATATATTTTGAATGTTTCCTGTTCAGATGTAAATCAGAGTTTACATATGATGGGGAGTGAGAGAGGAGGCAGGAAGAAAATCAAGTTAATGATGGTATGTTAGGAGAAGTACAGGATAGAATTCCAGGATTAAGGAAATCAGGTCATCCTGAGTCCTGGAGAAAATAAGCAATTTATTCCCCCAGGTCTTCTAAGACTTCACCTATAAGATAAAACTCAGGTTGAGTCAAGGCCAAGAAAATGTTTTGCACTCACAATTGGGAGAATTTGTTCTAGATCTAGCTTTGCCACAGATAAGATGTGAGATCTCTGTAAAGTTGCATAACCTTTTTTGAGTCTATCCCCTCATCTGAAAAATGAAGATTTGAAATAAGACTATTAAACCAGATAATCTAAGAAAGTGTTTCCAGCCTTAAATAAACTATGAAGTTTTCAAAGCATGTAATTTAATTTTTATTTTACCTTGACTCATACAATATTTGGAATGATCTAACATCACATCATTAGTGCCCAGTTATCCAGCATTAGACCCCTGGAACTGGAATCTGAAGGAAGAGCAGGTCCTAGATTGCAAGGCTAGGGTTCTCACTGTTACCCATTGGGTTAGCTCAAGAGAGATGGTCTTCAATGTTCTACCAACTTCAAGGTGCAAGGGCAGAAGCTAGTAGGAGGTCAGATTGGCAGATGAAACTGTGAACTGGGTACAAAGCCAAAAAAATAAATGGATGTAGGAGGGGGTATCATATATACAAGCTGTATTAGTTTTCTATTACTGCTGTAACAAATTAACCACAAATTTAGTGGATTCAACTAATAAAATCACAAATGTATTACCTTATTGTTCTGGAGGTCAGAAGTCCAAAATTGGGCCCCTTGGACTAAAATCAAGATGTTGGCAATGTATGTTCATTTTCTGAAGGCTCTAGGGAAGAAATCGATGTTCTGGCTTTTTCCAGCTTCTAAAACATGCCCACATCCCTTAACTCATTGACCCCTTCCTCTGCTAGCCACATTGCATCTCTCTGACCTTTATTCTGTAGCCACATCTTTCTCTTTCACTTTTAAGAGTCTTGTGATTTCACTGAGCCCAACCAGATAATTCAGAAAAATCTATTTTAAGGTCAACTAATGGCAACATTAATTTCATCTGCAACCTTAATTCGCCATAGTCATGTAACCTAATAGTCACAATTTCAGGGAATTAGGAAAGGGGCATCTCTGGGGAGTGGGGGGCATATCTTGCCTAACACACCCATTTAACATGAATCTAGGGGAACACGAATATATGACTGCCACATCCCTGCTTGGTGTACTCCAGGCCCATGACCGGTCTCTACTAAAATGTGTGTATATTATTAAAAAGCATAAAATAAGGGCGCCTGAGTGGCTCAGTTGGTTGAGTGTCTGACTTCAGCTCAGGTCATGATCTCATGGTTCATGGGTTCGAGCCCATCAGGCTCTGTGCTGACAGCTCAGAGCCTGCAGTCTGCTTTGGAGTCTGTGTCTCCCTCTTTCTGCCCCTCTCCTGCTTGTGCTCTCTCTCTTTCTCTCTCAAAAATATATAAACATTAAAAATTTTTTTTTTAAATCTCATAAAATAAAAACTAGACTTGGAGGTTCAAAATAATTAGTTTGAACCCTTGGACAAATTACTTAACATTTTGTATCTAAAAATGGAAATAATGATACATATATAGCAGAGTTGTTTTGAGGATTAAAATATTTGATAAATTGAAGCTAGTTTCCTCATATGTTTCCATCTATAACAATTATGATATATATAAATGATTGTGCTTTGTTTTTATTTTATCAACTTGTTTTTGTTATTCAAGACTAACACTTGTAAAGTATGGTTCAAGTCCTGATAATTCATTTCTTGATTTTTATAAAGCCACATCTAGCTTTGGTTTTTGATGCACACAGGAAAAGAACAAGCTTTTAATTATCCTTCTGAGGAAGAGCATGTTCTCCAGGCATATAATCCATCACAGTTTTTCAAAGAATATAAAGGTTTATTGGTTCAAGCAAGGCCTAAACATTTATATATGAAGGCTGGCTAAGGCTAAAATAAATCAGGCTCTTAGCAAAAGACAATTGTATTACACTAAAAATGAAAATTTCAAATGGAGATCACAGCTGACTTCTGTGATTTGCACTAAGTCAAAGAGTGATGGTGGATATCTTTGTGGCTTTCAACTATTCAGCAATCCCATCCAGGAGAACCAAGGATTTCTGCAATATTGCTTATCATCTAGTGATAAAGGACTCATCATGTACAGCATCTAACACTTCAATCAAACATCGAGAATTTTCCAGCTCTCACTCTGAACCTTCTTGGCATTACTGAAACATGAAGTAGTCTTATTTGATTAGTCATTTGTGATAATATATATATATATATATATATATATATATATATATATATATATATATA